>NW_006400036.1:2533361-2567041 GCF_000299155.1 Elephantulus edwardii
TGGCGCAGGATAGAGCAGGGTTTAGGGCTGTTGTGCATAGGGTCGCTATGAGTCGCAACCGACTCGACGGCACATAACAACACAACACAACGTTCTGGATAAGTGGCCCATCTGGAACCGATCTAGGGAACTCTGGTGGCAAAGTTTATGGGGAGCCACGCTGCTCACCCCGAGGTGGCACCTCTCTGCGGCGCAAATCCTGCAATGGCTCCGCTGGAGAAAGAGGCACAGTCTCCTTCGGGGCGATTAAAAGCCTCTGAAAACTCCCGGGAAGGTCCGTTACAAGGAGGTTCTGACGTGCCTGCAATTGAGCAAAAGCAGTAGTGAAGCAGTTGAGAGATCCAGCCTAGTTTCTGCAGGCACTAGAGTCACACACCTGAGCACGGCCGGGAGGCGGGGCTGTGGCCCGGGGGCCCGCTGTGCTGCCGGAAGCGGCAGGTGTGCCAGCTGGTGCCTCGGCCACGCCCACGCAGCCCCCGCCCCGCCCCTCCTGGTGGGCGGGGCCACTTCCGGGTCCGCTGTGGGACGTGGCGGCGGCGGCCGTTGACCTGTTGGTCGCCGCGTCGCCTGAGGTGTAAGGGGGTTCACTGCTTGCCCCCAGCCCTCGAGCCGGCTCTCAGGGTCATGGGGTCGTGCCCCCTCCGGCCGCCGCCCTCCCCGGTCCCCTGACAGGCCCGCGCGAGGGCGTCACGCCCGTCCTGCGCCCCTGCTGGCCCACCATGAGCGCCAACCCCCAGTGGGACATCAGCAGGGCGCTGGGGATGGCCAGGCTCTTCCACCTGGTGTGTGGGGTTCGGGATGCCTGCGTGACCCCCTTCCTGACCCTCTACCTGAGGCATCTGGGCCTGACGGCGCCCTGGGTGGGCATCCTCATGGGCACCAAGCACCTGATCGCAGCCTTGTGGGCTCCCTTCTGTGCCTTCCTGGCCACGAGCTGTCAGAGGAGGAGAGCGCTGCTCGTGGGCTCGCTGCTTGGCTCCATGGGCACCAGCCTGCTCATGGTCCTGGTCCCGCCTCTGGACAACGGCCCGGTGTCGCGGGTGTGTAATGGAAGCAGCCGTGTGGCTACGACAGTCGGACCTCTGGGGGTCTCACAGGCTGTGGACCTCACCCCAACTCAAGAGTGGGCCTCACGCCACGGAGAGGAGCCTGCGAGGTTTCTAGCCAACAGTACTGAGATCATGGAAATCTCAAGTTTCAGAAACAGAGTTGAGGACAGTGACCAAGAGGTTCTCCGTCATCTGTCCAGCAACCTAGGGGACTCTGTGGAAAGAGTCAGAACAGGACCCCGAGGTCTTCTCCATCACACTGCTGCTTTTGAGGTGGTGGGTAGTGTCCTCTCCCCTCTTCCCAAGAGGACACAGCTGGGGCGTCCAGCCAACGTGTCAGTAACCCTGGAGACAGCCCAGCCCCTTGCCCTTTCCTGGCAAGGGCTGCAGTGGACTTTCATCTTCTCTTTGGGGTCCTTGGTCTTCTGGGAGCTGCTGGCAGCGCCCTTGGAGCAGGTGGCCGACGACAGCCTTTACGAATACCTGGACTTTGTGGATGCCACTGACCGCTACCGAAACCTGTGGATTTGGAGATCACTGGGCATGTCAGCAGGCGCGTGTGGCATCGTGGCTGTGGTGGGGCAGCTGGATTGTCTTTTGGTGACAAATGGCCCCAAGAGTGTGTTGCACTTCTACGGCTACTCACTGGTCAGCCCCCTCATCCTCCTGGTGAGCCTTGCCTTACCTGTTACCGTCTGCAGGCAGCAAGAGTCCAGCTCCAAAATGGGCAAAGCACTATCACTCATAAGGGGCGAACCGTATCTCATCCTCCTGGCCCTCACTGTCTTTTTGGTAGGAGCTGCAGTCAGCACTTCGCAAAACTTTCTCTTCTGGCACATGGAGGACCACGGCAGCAGCGAGCTGGTCATGGGCTTCTCAGTCGCCCTCAGCTTGCTGGGGGAGGTTCTCCTCCATCCGTTCAAGGCAGTGCTACTGGGGAAACTGTCCAGGGTGGGCATGCTGGGGCTGGGCCTGGGCTGCCTGGCTGCACAGCTGCTCTATTATTTCTTCCTGTGGAGCTGGTGGTCTGTCCTCCCCATCCAGATCCTGGGTGCCTTCAGCAGCAGGATGATTTGGTGGGCAGTGGGGGCCTCATTGGAAGACCTGGCTACTCCTGTAACAGAGAAACCTCTGACTGCCATGTTCCAAGGCCACTTGTATGGGGGTGGGTCCAGCCTGGGTAGCCTGGTAGGGGGCTTGGTGGTAATGTCCTCCAGTGTGGCCATGCTCTACCAAGCCTGCTGCGGGGTCCTGCTGTTCTGGCTGGCCTTACTCCTTGCCATCTGGAGGAGGCTACCCCAGGAGCGGAGGATCAACTACTCCAAGTTGCTGGTCATGGAGGCCAGCGATGCCAGCGACTCCGAGGAGGGGACTGAGCGGGACTGGCTTGTGAAAGCCATGAGGGAGGAACACTCAAACTGAAAGGGGTGAGAGGAAGTCATTGCCATGATGAGCTAGGAAGGAGCCAAAGGACTGGGCAGAACTCAGCCTGTTAAGAATCCTGCCCTGGACCAAGGAGAGAGTGAGGGCACACCCATGAGTGATTTTCTTTATGTAGTAAAGGTATATTTTGCTTTTTGTCACCCAATCTTTTTTTTTTTTTTCAAATAGTGGAGGAGGAATACATTTGTTAAGAAAAAACAAACAAAATCTCTTTGTATTCACTGTCCTTTGATGTATAAGGAAGGTCTTTGGGAGCTTTACTGGTACTGACTCTGGTGCTGTGGAATTCGTCAGCAGCTGAGATGATCAAAGCAAATTGGCAGGACCAGGAAGGCCCTGGGGGCCTGCAGGGTGCTTGGCACAGGGAGCTGGCTTCGATGAGTCATGTACATTCCCAGGGGTCAGAAGAGCGTTAGTGCATTTCAATAAAAGCCATGCTGTGGGCGGGTGAGGCTGGCAATGAAAAGGAAGATGCTTCTCTCCCTCCCCCGCCCCCCCATCCAGGCGCCTGCACAGAATCAGGGGTGTCCCTACAGTTGGTGTCACCCCCACCCACTGTGAACTTCCTATCATAACAAGACTGCAGAATCTTTAGTAACGTTTATTGTCAATTGCAATCCTAGACCACTATGTGATAAAGATAGCTGTCAATTGCTCAAACTTGCTATTTTTGACATAGGAATAAAAACCAAAATTGTAAATTCTACACTAAGCTACAACATTCTCAGTAATTAAATAGAAGTCTTTTAATTTTTTTCTCCTTTTCCTTTAATTAATACTCTGTTCTTGGAAAAGGTATTGAGACAGACTCACAAATACTATCATGACACTGTAAGTAAAACAAGACTATGAAAACACCAGCAGCAAAAACAACAGTTGATGTTTGCATCTCATGCAGACAAGATCCCGTGATTAGTCATGTCATTGTGAGTGGGTAGTAATGACAGCTGTGATAAGAGTACGTTTTTGCTGGGTGCTGTCAAGTCAATTCCAACCCATAGCAGCCCTGCATACAGATCAATGCGCCACCCAGCCCTGTGCCGCCCTCACAGCCCAGCTCTGGAGCCCATTGCTAAGACCACTGTGCCAATGTATCTCCTTAAAAACCTTCCTGTTTTTCTCACTGACCCTCTCAAGTGCATTGCTAATTCAAATGTCAGATGGGCGGCTTCCTCCTGTAGAGATATAGAGGCCTCAGAAACTTGATGGAGAGCCATTGTGAGTTGGACTGTATGCAACAGTAGTGGGTTTTTCATTCTATCTTTTCAAGCAATACTTCCTTCTGCAGGGACTGTTGTGGTCTGCCATCAAGTCAGAACTGACTCATTGCTGACCCTCCAGTGGGTTTTCAGAGGCGGTAAATTGTACAGCAGGAGATTGCCCATCTTTCTCCTGCAGAGCAACTGATGGGCTCAAAGTTTTGCCTTTGGGATTGCAGTGCAGCTTCTCTAGACTTCCAGAGTCACCACCTAATGACATGCCCAAAGTACATTAGAGGATTTCAAAAGGAAAATGAGCAGAATTTTAGTCTTAGGCACTGGCAAGAAGCTGTGCTGCAATCCTGAAGACACACGGTTTGAATCCACCAGCTGCTCCGCGGGAGAAGGATGGGCAGTCTCCTCCTGTCTGATTACCTACCTCTGAAAACCCACCAGAGGGTCGTCTCTGACTCAGCAGTACTCAGCAACAACACAACAATAAGCTAGGCTTACAAAATACAAGGATATTTTAATAAAAATAAATGTATGCTGAAATATTGCACACAATCTTTATAGAGGGTGCAGCTGGGGTGGCAGACCCCTCTTTTGGTAATGCCACTTGAATGAGACAGGTAGTATGTTGAAATGTGGCATTAAATAGGTTTTCCTGCTTGTGCTTAAATGTATGTGTCAGCAGGGCAAGGGTCCTTAGAATGAACCTATTTATACCGGAGCAAGGTCCATGCCCTTTGGCCCTGACTGCCTCACAGAACACGTGGCGATTTAACATGGGTTTTAATCTGGTATAGATGTTTATGCAGCACACATGCACACTAGCTGTGACCAGCCACTCGGGGTTTTGTGAGTTGTAAGCCAGCACTGCCCTCTTACCAAGCCCTCCCTGCCTCTAGGAAAGAGCATTTAAAAAAAAAAAAGAAAAGAAAAGAAAGAGCATTTGTTCCATCCTAAACACTCAATCTTTATACCTCACAATCAGGTATATAGAAGACACTGGATTAGAAAGGGGCCTCATGACTAGGAGCAGGTCTCATAGCTGGATAAAGAAAATGAACACACATGGTCAGGCTGGTGTTTGGATCGTTATCTTCTTTTCAATTACTGAATGAACATGTTATTAATTAGGAAGCTTTGTTGTTGTTATGTGCCGTTGAGTAGCTTGTGACTCATAGCAACCCTGCGTCAACAGTCCTGAAACCTGCTGTTTCCTGTGTCAACTTTATTGTCCCTGACACACCTACCCTCATTACCCCAGTCACTGTATCAATCCATCTCATAGATAGTCTCCCTCTCTTTCTCCATCCCTCCTCATTTCCAAGCATGTCCCCCTCCAAGGACCGGTCCCTCCTTACAACATGCCCAAAGTATGTTAGACGAAGCCTCAGAGTCCTTGCATCCAAGGGGTAGCCTGATCTCACTCTCTCTAGGATGAACCTGTTTGTTTCCCTGCAAGTTCATGAGTATATTCAAAACCTTCTCCAGCACCACAAACTCAAAGGCATCAATTGTCTTTCTATCATCCCTAGTCATTGTCCAGCAAGCAGTTGTGAAGACTATGGCCTGGATCAGGCACACCTTAGTCTCCAGATGGACATCATTACTCTTCAGTAATCTGAAAAGATCTCCGACAGCCTATTTTCCCAATGCAATTTGTCTCTTGATTTTTTGGCTGCTGCTGCCAAGAGTGTTGATTGTGGAGCCAAGCAAACTAAAGCTGTTAACAATCTCAATGGACTTAGTGATAGAAATGAAGCTGGAGATAGAATGATAGAATTCTGCACATTCGATGATTTATTCATTGCAAATACCTTTTATAAGAAACACAAACACAGGCTATACACATGGATTTCACCTGATGGTATGCATGGGAATCAAATAAATTACATCTGTGGAAAGAATCTCTGGAGAAGCTCAGTATCAGCTGTGAAAACTAGGCCAGGTGCTGATTGTAGAACAGACCACCAACTACTCATAAGCAAGTTCAAGCTGAAGCTGAAGAAAATCAAATCCACAAGAACCAAATTTTAAGCTCAAATTTCAAAACTTTCTCAGGAACAGGTTTGAGGTTTGAATACCAATGAGCAAACAAAGATCAAATAAGCTGTAGGAGGATATCAAGAATATCATCTATGAAGAATGCAAAATGTCAATACAAAGGCAGAAGAAGAGGAAGAAAAGACCAAGACGGATGTCAGGTGAGACTCTGAATATTGCATTGGAGCACTGAGAAGCCAAAGCAAAGGGAATAAAGCAAGAAATTAAGGAGCTGACTAGAAGATTTAAAAGGGCAGTTCGAGAAGACAAAGCAAAGTATTACAATGAAATGTACAAAGAGCTGGAGTCAGAAAATCCAAAGGACTGAACTCGCTCCGCATTTCTTAAGCTGAAGGAATTGAAAAGTAAATTCAAGCCACACATTGCAATACTTAAGGATGCTTTAGGGTACAAAGTCAAATCACCTCTACTTCAAACAATTGGAAATTCATTTGTCTCAAGCAGTCAGAGGGAGGCAATGCAGTTGGTATAGCTGCTTGCCTGTGTCACTGGGCACTTAGAATCTTTTCATCTCTTCATCAGCCTCATATTTAGGCCCCATCCCCTGCTTGTGTCTTCATAACAACAAAATAACTACTGCCTCAAGGTCTCCTGACCACAGTCCAGGCAAGAGTGAGTGAAACGAAGTGACAGGAGCGAGAACCAGCATCCGGAATACAAAAACCTTCCCAGAAACCTTTTGCTTACTCCAAACCGGGAGTATCACGTGGACACCCTAAGTAGAGTCAGGATCCTGTTGGGACAATGTCTGTCAGAGCATCCAAGGTGGAATTCACACCCAGACTTGTCTTTTCCCAAAGACTTTCCTTCACTACGCAAACTAGCTTCCCTACAGAAATGACTTGTAGCAATTTGAGCCCTATGGCAACCTTGTGGATAAATCAAAATTTATTAAATATGCTTCTTCTTGTCATTGGATGCAATCAAGTATGACCCATAGCAACTCTTTAAACAATAGTTCTGAACCCTGTCCTGTCCTATGCCAACCTCACACGTCTTGATACACTAGAGCCCACTGTTGCAGTCACTGTGTCAATCTGCCTGGTTGAGGGTCTTCCTCTTCTTCAGTGACCGTTTGCCTTCCTGAGCATCATGTTCTTCTCCAAGGAATAGCAGCTCCTAGCAACATGCCAGAAGTATGTGAGGTGAAGCTTTATCATCTTAGCCTCCAAAGAGCACTCTGGCTGCACTTTCTCCAAGTTCAGTACTATTCTCTAACACCACAGTTCAAAGGCATCAATTCAGTCATTTCTTATTCATTGTCCAGCTCTCAGCAAGTGTCCAACAAGTGATTGGAAAGACCATACTCTGAATCAGATGCACCTTAGTCCTCAAATGGGCATCATTACTCCTCAATCATTTTCAGAGGTTTCTAACTGCATACCTTCTCAGTACAATACATCTCCTAATTTTCTGATTGCTGGTACCAAGGGTGTTAATTATGGATCCAAGTAAGAAGAAATTGTTGGTAGTTTCAATCTCTTCTCCATCCACCATTATGTTGCCTATCAGTCTAGTGGTAAGAATCTCTGTGTTCATGATTTTGAAATGCAATTCGTAGTGAAGGCTACATTATTTGATCTGTGACAAGTGCTTCAAGTCCTTCTCATTTTCAGCAAGTAAGATTGTGTCACCTACATAATGCAGGTTATTGATAAGTTTTCCTCCGATCTTAATACTACATTCTTCTTCATAGAGTTCAGGTTCTCGAATAGTTTGCCCAACATGCAAATTGAATAGGTATGGAGAGACACACTTTTCCCTTCATTTTCAACCATGTAGTGTTCCCTTGCTCTGTTTACACAACATCCTCTTGGTCTAGGTCTAGGTTTCTCATGAGCACACTTACGTGCTCTGGGATTCCTATTTCTCAATGTTAGCCATAATTTGTTGTGATCCACACAGTCAAATGCCTTTGCATACTTATAAAACATAAGTGGACATTCTTCTGGAATTCTTTATTTTCAGACAGAATCCATCTGACATCAACAATTATTTCCCTGGTGCCATGGCTTCTTCTAAATTCTACTTGATCTTCTGGCAGTTCTCTATCTATGTATTATTCCAGGCATTTTTAATGATGTTCAGCAGTATTTTTCTTGCATGTGATATTAATGGTGTTCAATGATTTCCACATTCTGTTGGATCATTCTTAATTACAACTTGGTTAGAAATACACTTACAGCAGAAAATTGAGGGCCTCAGAAAATTCACACATGAATCACTGGTAGAAACACAGACAGCCTTAATCTCCTGGCCCTAAATCTAGTGCATTTTCCTTTATGTCAGTAGCAAATTGTCCATTCAAAGTACATTAGAAGCATATCCAAATAGACATGCCTGATTTATATCAGCATCTCTCTGGGTGGGTCCCAGAAATCTGTATTTTAATGCCCTTTCCATGTGATTCTGATGTAGCTGACCACTGGTCTGCTTGATTACCCTCTTATAAACCTGCGTCTTACCAATTCTTTGCCAAGTACTCCTAGTGTGCAGGACAGAAAATATTAGCTATTGGATGCTTACTGTGTGCCAGGGATTGTTGTTTTAAAAATATGTACTAACTCATCTAATCCTCAAAACAAACAGGTTGCAGTCACTATAAACTGAATCCCTTAGAAATAAAATTCCTCCTCCTCCTACTATCACTACTCAGAGTAGAATTGTCCCATAGGGTTTCCAAAGCTGGAGATATTTATGGAAACCACCTTTCATGTCTTTCCAAACCACTGATGTTTCCATTAGCAGCCAAATGCTTAATCACTGCTCCACTAGGGTTTCTACAGTCACAATTACCCATGGCGAACCACCTGACACTCCATTGGTTTCTGAGGCTGAAAATTTACAGAAGCAGACTGCCCATCTTTCTCCCAAGGAACTCCTTGCAGTCTCTATTATTAACATTTCTAATTTACAGATGAGGGCCTTGATAGTCTCATGGGTAAGGAATTAACACTGTCAACCTAAAGATAGGCAGTTCAAATGTGTTACCTGCTCCGAGGGAGAAATATGAACAATCTCCTCCCTTGAGATTTATAACCTCTGAAAACTTTCTGGAGGGTCGGCTACATTTTATAGGTGCTCTGTTGGCCTAGTGGGTAAAGAGCTGGGCTGCCAACCCAAAGTCATGTGGTTCAAATCCATCAGTTGCTTCAAAGGAGAAAAATCTCTTCCCATGCAATCTACTGCCTCTGAAAGCCTGTTGGAGGTTTAGCTATGAGTTGGTTTCCACTCAAAGGTACGTAAAAACACCACCACCAACTGACATAACAAAACAGAATTAAGTGACTTGCTTGAGGTCACACTGCCAGTAGATGGCAGAGTTGGAATTCAGACTCAGCCTGGTGCCTACAGAATTTTTATTTTTTTTTAAATTTATATTGCTTTGCATACCTAGTTTGTCTATATTATGTTTTACACATTCCTTCATTCACATTGTGTTTCATATGATCTTTCCCATACACTACAAAGTAAATCACCGTTGATCTTACTTATTAATCAGCTTACTGTCGCCTTGTCTTTTCAGGTCTCCACTAGATCTATGTCATAATGCTATATACCATGAGTGAGGCGGGATAACGTTATGCTGATTGAACTCAGTCTCAAAAGGGCAATTATTGCATAAGACCATTATTGTAAAACTAGATAACTAGTAAGATGTAGATAAAGGTCTAAAGGATGAAGGGGAGGAGGCTGGGGGGCTCAGGGTGGGGAGGGGAGAAATCACGGGGACCTCAGAGTTTGGTGGGCAGAGGGAGGGCCTAAATGCTCCAGAAACTTTATAGCCATGCTCTATGGCCTAGATAGTGGAGAAAAATGGGGAAGTTATATATTAAGAGTGAAAGCAGTTATCATTTGATAACTTACTGGATTGTAGAGATAGTTTTTACTCTGTAGACAAAACATCCAATAATGTCAAAATGCAATCACTTGTATATCTTCCTAGGATAAACAAAAAGATGAGGAATAAGTCTTGGCTTAAGAAAACTAAGTGTATTGACCTCAGCTATAGTATTTTCATTAGCTTCATATGTGTGGAAGTTGGACAATGAATTAAGAAGAATGAAGAATTGATGCCTTTAAATTGTAGTGTTAACAGAGAATATCGAATATGTAAAGAACTGCCAAAAGAACACATCTGCCTTGGAAGAAGTGAAGCTAGAGTCCTCCTTAGAAGCCAGGATGGCTTCTTTCACAAGATTTGGGCATGTTGTGAAATTAAAAGCAAGTGGCTGACACTGGAGAAAGACATCATGCTTGGTAAAGTAGAGTTTCAGTGAAAAAGAAGGAAACTCTCAGCCAGGCAGATCAACACAGGAGTTGTAACAATGGATTTAATGTGAGGACAGCACAGGATTGGAGAAGGGTTTTCTCTGTTGGCCACAGGGTTCCTAGGCATTGGAGTGGACTTGACGGCCTGGAACAACAGCAACACAACTTTGAAACTTCTCAAGACTCCAACTTGAATTCAATCATCTAAAATGTGAAATAAAATTTTCTTTAGTTTAACAAAAAAAGAAAGAAAGAAAATTAAATGTAGTTTAACCTCAAGAAGAGGAGGAGGAGGAGGAATGGAGGAAGATCAGATTGGGGGGATGGAGGAAAGGGAGGAGAAAAAGAAAGAAAAAACCTGAATAACATTTGACTAGAGCAAAGGGTTCAAGAATCTAACATTCTTATGTGAAGGATACTCATATAATTAGATTTTCGACTATATGGTTAAGGTTTGACTGCCCTCCATTGTTTAAAAAAAATGCACTACTTGTCTGGGGAATACAAGAATGAGTAAAACACCTAGCTCACATCCTCAGAAAGCTATTTGTCTAACAAGGAGATCTGCTTGTGTACACATGCACACATACATCTTAAAACCACTCTGATAAACGTGATCTTATATGTAGACACTGATCAATGCCATACAAAATGACTACAGGAATTTAGGGAAAAGATAATTCCTGATTCAAGAACCGAACAGAGCAATACTAAATAATCCCTACTCCGAGGTGGTGGTGTGTGTTGGAGGCTATGCTGGAGAAGTATGGGACCTATATCTAATCCCTTCCACATGGAATGTTTTAAAAAGAGCAGAACAGGGCAGAGGAAGCAGTCGTGGAGTCTGCTGGTTGGTTGTGGCGGTTGTCAGCCAGAGTCGGAACCGACTCATAACTGACCCTCCAGCGGATTATCAGAGGCAATTGAGCACACAGGAGGAGTGTACTCATCAAAAACTCTATGGACCACAACAGAATATTGTTCTGGTGCAAGATGAGCCTCCTAAACTGAAAGGGATCCTGGACACATGTTGGAGAGAAGAAAGCCAGTCTCTTGATTTCTTGTTTTTAATTGAAAAATGAAATGCTGCCACCATAGCTGCTCTTCAAGGTGTCAAAGGGGACTTGATAAATGTAAACCCCCCCCAAGTCCAGAGAGATCTGCCTTGTCCAAAAATCACATGTTTGTCAAATGATATCCAAAGTGTCCAATAAATTGCCTATCAGAAAGGAAAAAAAAACCCAAAAACAGAACAGAGACTAAGACATTGTTGCTAAAGATGCAGCCATAACTGAAGACCTAGCAGAAAATACACAGAGGACAGGCTGAATGTCAAGTGAGAAACTCAAATGAGGGTGTTTCAGAAAGTCTGGGACAGGAGTAATTGCTAAAAACTGAGGAAGTCTTAAAAAAACCCAAAAATAAAAACACCCAAAAAAACCCAAAACCCAAGACTTCATGCATATTGTGCAACAAAATTGCATTTGAAGGAAGGAAAAAAAGTAGTAAGTTGTGATTTTTTTTTCTAATCTAGGAAGCTCTGGTAGCCTAATGGTAACAAGCTGCTCTGTAATCCCAAAGGGATGCTGTTCAAATCCACCAGCCAGTCTCCTCCTGTGCATTTACTGCCTCTGAAAACCTGCTAGAGGATCAGCTATGAGCCAGTTCTGCTTTGATGGTACACAACAATGGACAGCACATCTGTTAAGCTTTATAAAGTAAGAAAAAGAATTGAACCATCAAAACAGAAACTCAAATCCAGACCAACTCATAACTGGCCCTCCAGTGGATTTTAAGAGGCTGTAAATCAGAATAGGAGGAGATTGTCCATCTTTTTCCAGTTGAGTAGATTCAAACCGCTAAAGATATTACCTTTGTGTTAGCAGCACAATTGATACCTTATCAACAATGA
The DNA here is from genome assembly GCF_000299155.1 of Elephantulus edwardii. Lineage (NCBI taxonomy): Eukaryota > Metazoa > Chordata > Mammalia > Macroscelidea > Macroscelididae > Elephantulus > Elephantulus edwardii. The sequence continues at coordinate 2,545,310 of NW_006400036.1, forward strand.
CTGCTAATCATATTGTTTTTGTTATGTACCATCAAGTCAAGTGAGAAAATTGTCTTTCCCCTGCAGAGCAGTTTTGGTGGATTTGAACCTCTTGACTTTGGGTTGACAGTGTGACTCCTCACCACTAAGTCACTAGTGTTTATGATGCAACAATTTCACTTGTAGGTTTATACTCAAAGAGTTGAGAGCACTCAAAAGAGAGACTTGTACACCAATATTTATGGCAGCATTATTCCCAGTGGCCAAATGGAAACAATACAAATATCCCTCAACAAAGAAAGTAAAGTACAATGGATATTGTGTATGTGTATAGTGTATAATGGATATTATTTAGCCACAAAGAGGATGAAGTCATGATACAGGCTACCACATGGATGAACTTTGAAAATATTATGCAGAGTGAAAGTAATCAGTTTTCTATGATACCACGAATACGCAAAAGGAAGGAGACTAAAATTGACTAGTAATTATCAATCAGTTGCTGGTGAGAAGGGAAAAGGAGGAGTGATTTCTTAAGAGGTTTAATTGTACTCATGTGAAATCTAGACCTAGACCAAAAGGATGTTGTGGGAACAGAGCAAGGTTAAAAAGAGAGTGTGTCAAGATTGTCTTCTCTCTCCATACCTATTAAATTTGTATGCTGAGCAAACTATTCAAGAACCTGAACTCTATGAAGAAGAATGTGGCATTAAGATTGGAGGAAGACTCATCAATAATCTGCATTATGCAGGTGATGCAACCTTGCTTGCTGAAAGTGAGGAGGACTTGAAGCACTTGCTGCAGAAGATCAAAGAACACAGCCTTCAATGTGGATTGCATCTCAACATCAAGAACACAAATATTCTTACCACTGGACCAATAGGCAACATCATGGTGGTTGGAGAAGAGGTTGAAACAGCTAACAATTTCATCTTACTTGGATCCACAATCAACACACTTGGTACCAGTAGTCAGGAAATCAGGAAACATATTACACTGGGGAAAGTCTGTGATTAGGGACTTCTCCAAATTATTGAGGAGTAATGATGTCGGTTTGAGGACTAAGGTGCATCTGATTCAGGCCATAGTCTTTCTGATCACTTGCTGGGCACTTGCTGAGAGCTGGATAATGAATAAGGATGACAGAAGAATTGATGTCTTTGAGCTGTGGTGTTAGAGAAGAGTAGTGAACATCCCATGAACTACCAAAAGAACAAACAAATATGTCTTGGAGAAAGTGCAACCAGAGTGCTCTTTGGAGGCCAAGATGATAGAGCTTCACATCACATACTTCAGACATTTTGCTAGGAGGGGCTAGTCCTTGGAGAAGAACATGATGCTTGGAAAGGAAGAGTGTCGGCAAAGGAAAGGAAGACCCTCAACCAGGTGGATTGACACAATGACTGCCACAATGGGCTCTAGTGTGTCAGGAAGTGTGAAGATGGCACAGGATAGGACCGGGTTAAAATATGACGCTCATAGAGTCACTATAGGTCATACTCAACTCGACTGCACCTAACAACAACAACAACAAGAGTTAATAAGTTTCTATTTGGGGTGACAAAAACGTATTTTGGAAATATTGTGAATATAATAAATGTCACTGGATTATAAACTTTAAAAATGGGTGATATGGTGATATTTTAAAATATATTCTTAATTTTAAAATTTGTTTATTGTGATAAAGATGCATACAGCAAAGCATGTCAATGTAAGGATTTCTTCAGTGAAATAGTTCAGTGAACATTTGTTTTAGTCTTCAAGTTGTACAACCATTCTCATTATTCTTTTCCAGATTATTCCACTATCATTAACATAACATCATAGAAATAAAAAAATTATGTTTTAGATCTATTTTATCCAGGCCATGGTCTTGACAATTAGTTGCTATGCACCAGAAAGCTAGACAATGACTAAGGATGAGAGAAGAATTTATGCCTTTGAGTTGTAGTGCTGGAGAAGGGTATTGAAAATATCATGGACTGCTAAGAAAAAAAACAGGTCTGTCCTGGAGAGGGAGAAACCAAGCTGCTCCTTGGAGACAGGGATCTGGAAGCTCTGTCTCACATACTTTGGGCATATTGCCAGGAGAGACCAGTCCTTGGAGAAGAACATCATGCTTGGAAAGGTGGAGGGACAGCTCAGAAAAGGAATGAGATGAATTGACAAAGTAACTGGGTGGGATAATGTGGGTATATTTGTTGGAGATAGTGAGATGGCTCAGCTCGGACAGGGTTCAGAGCTATCATACATAGAGTCTCTGTGAGTCACAGGTGACTCAACAGCACATAACAACAACAATGTTCATATATTTTATCACAGTATATTTTTAAATATTGAAATTCTTAACTCCTAGCCTTAAAGTTATCAGAGAGATTGCGTCTTGGTCTTGGTAAAGGAGAGAGTAAATATTGAAGGAGCCTATCAAGTATTAAAAATATTGAATATGTAAAATAGCTATCTATTTAGTAGAACATTTAATCCTGCTGTGGAGGGACAACACATTCATCAAGGACTCTGTAGCCAAAAAACTTTGGAAAAGGATGCAAATTGTTGCCACCTCTTGGAAACTCACAATGCGTGTCATCATCTAAAGGACTTTAAAAAGCTCAGTAAGAAACATCGTTAGCTCTGTTTGGTCTATTGCTGTTGTCACCTTGATTTCAATTCATGGCAACTCATGTGTGTGGATTAGAAGTGCTCCATAATGTTTTCTAGACCATGGCCTTCCAGGGCAGGCTGGCAGACCTCCCCAAGGCCCCTGTGAGCAGGTCTGAACTCCAACCTTTCAGCTGATAGTCAAGACCTTAACTGTGCCAGCCAGGGACACCATTTGTTCTATATCCACTGTTGTCAAGTCAATTCTGATTCTTAGTGACCCTCCATCAAGTCCCTAAGTCTTATGGTTGGAGACTGCCAATCTTTCTCCCACGGAGCAGCTGGCCAATTCAAACTTTGATTAGCAGTCTGATATATACTCATTATGCCACCAGAATGCCGTTTGGCCTCAACCCCTCCACCCCAACTCCCTTCCCTGAGTCAGAATGAAAAATAGCTGACGCTCCAGTGAGTTTTCAGGGGCTTTGAATTAGAGAAGATTGCCCACATTTCTCCCTCAGAGCAGCTGGAGGATTCAAACTATCTGCCTTTGGATGTTTTCCTTTATATAACTGGTATCACAATGCTTCTTCTTTCAAGTAGCATCAGTTACTGGCTTGAGGAAGTCATGCTTCTTCGAAGGCACCTTGGAAGACACCAGCATCCTTTCTAAAATAACAGCATGAATGTTTCAACTCAGCAGAGCTGATGCTCAGCGATGGGTTTGGCAAGAAAGCACATGCAGAGGCTGCAAGGATCCAGGATATCAGGTAAAGAACTTGCCAAAACTTACCTCATTAAGCCAGATCATCAACTTTATGAGCTGAGTATTATTATGGCTTCATTTTAAAGGGAGGTGACTAAACCTTGAAAGGTTAAAATTCAAAACCACGCCTGCCTGGCAACAACTCATCCTTTCAGTGACTATTTTAAACCAAATCAGACAAACAGAAACAATTCCTAGTGAGGAACAATGACTAGATGTAGAGTCATAACAGGCACCTGACACTAAGTTTATGTGTGGATTTCATGTGGGAAATCGTAGAAAATACAATGGAAGATTTGAAAGGAAACTGCATTGTGGACCCCCAGATGAAAAGCTTTCTCATCACAATTGAGTCGGTACCAATTCATAGTTGTCCCTCCAGCAGGTTTTGGTGTTTTAAAAAACTATTATTTCTTATTAGTTTTGATGAAAGTTTACAGAGACCTTGGATTTCCAATTTCCATTCATTCATTGTTTCACACTTTCCTCCCTGACTGCCCCTCTCCCGCAGTTCACTTTTCTATTTGAAAAAAAAAAATCTTCCATTGTTATACAATCCCCCCGCCCCTCCCCAGTCCACTCTACTGTGCAGCTTTCATTCTGGACTTTTGTCATGCCAATAACACCTAATCATATATCCCTTTTAAACAGTTCTCTCCCTCATCTGTTTTAATGCAGTGCACATTATTTATACCGTCTTTTCTTAGTTTTTGCCCCCAACCCAGATGTCAGTCTTGCTTTACAACAGTGGCATCCTGCAGTATTTGCCATAACTGTCACCCAAGCAGATAGATACACACCCATATTTATTGCAGCTTTGTTCACAATAGCAAAAAGTTGGAAACCAACCAAGTCCCCATCAACAAATGAATGGATAGAGAAGCTGTGGTATATTCAAACAGTGGAGTACTACACTGCATTGAAAAACAAGGAATTCATTAATTATGCTACAAAATGGGTGACCTTGGAGGACGTTATGCTGAGTGAAATATCTCAGTCACAAAAGGACAAATAGTGCAAAATGCCAGCAGGTTTTCAAAGGCTATAAATTGCATGGGAGGATATTGTCCATCTTTTTCTCACAGAACAACTGGTGGATTGAAACCACCAAACTTTCAGCTAGCAACTTAACACTTAGCCAGCACACTCAGGGCTCCTTCTGCACATAGTTGTGTCCCTTTTACTCCTAACAACCCTAACATTCATTTTGCAGCAGGAGAAACAGAGTTACAAGGAAGTTAACCTATGTAGCTTGTAGCTTCTTAGGGTAGTAACTGTTACACGGTGGGGCTTGGCCTCAATCTGACCACTGACACCCCATGGTTCTTCGGTGAGAGTACACCATATTGCTTCTGGGAGGTGAAAGATTTGAGGAGACGGGGTTTGCATTGTGAACTTGAATCAGAGCTCGGGAAAGAGAAGACGGAGGCTGGTGATTCTGTTTTGAGGAGATCACTACAATTGTCTAGGCAGAAAGGGGCGAGATCCTAAGGAAGTGTGGAATCAGATGGCAAGACAATGAATTTGAAGGAGTTTCAGAGGCATTATTGACCAAGTAATGAGTCCACAGATAGAGGGAGAAGAATCCATGAATGATTTTGTGGTTTTGAAGCCACGTAATGTGTCTAGGATGACAGAGAAAGAACCCAGGGTCTTAGGAAACCATCAATTTAAACCTCAAAATCAGTGCATGAATCATAAGGAATTCGGCAAAGCATTACTCTTCACTCTACTAGCTGGCCATCACAGAGACCATAGCTGTAGTGCAAAAAAATATGTAGGAAAAGATTATGTTCAAACCCCTTATGAAAATTTCATTTATTTGTAAGCCTGGTTGAAAGAATTCCTGAGCTGGATTTATGCCCTTTCCTGTGCTGGGAGTGTCTGATCTGTATTGTTGTTGTTATGTGCTGTCAAGTTGCCTGAGACTCAGAGCGACCCTATGTACAACAGCCCAAAACCCTGCTCTATCCTATACCAATCTTATTGTCTCTGACACATCTATCTCCATTATCCTAGTCACGGAATCAACCCATCTCATTGAAGGTCTTCCTCTCCTCTACTTTCCCTCTACTCTCCCAAGCATGACATTCCTCTCCAAGAACTGGTCCCTCCTGGCAACACGTCCAAAATATATCAGTCGAAGCTTCAGAATCCTTGCTTCCAAGGAGCATCCTGGTTTAACCCTCTCCTGGATGAGCCTGTTCGTTCTCTTAGCAGTCCATAGTATAGTCAATACTCTTCTCCAACACCACAACTCAAAGGCATCAATTATTCTTCTATCATCCCTAGATGTTGTCCAGATCTCTGATGCATAGCAAGTGGTTGCAAAGACCATGGCCTGTATCAAGCGCACCTTAGTCTCCATACTGACAGCTTTGCACTTCAGTACTTCAGAGAAGTCTCTGACAGCAGATTTTCCCAATGCAATATGTCTTTTAATTTCTTGGCTGCTGGTGTCAAGAGTGTTGATTGTGGAGCCAACCAAAGTAAAACTGTTTACAATCTCAATATCTTCACCATCCATCACAATGCTGCCAATTAGCCCAGCGGCGAGAATCTTTGTTTTCTTGATATTGAGCTTCAATTCATACAGTCCTTGACCTTCTGCAGCCAGTACTTCAGGTCCTCCTGTTTCAGTAAGCAGGATTGTGTCATCTGAATAATGTAGATTTATGAGTCTTCCTCCAATCCTGATGTCACATTTCTCCTCATAGAGCCCAGCCTCCCAGATAATCTGTTCTGCATATAGATTGAAAAAGTATGGAGACAGGACACATCCCTGGCACATGCCCTTCCCAATTTTGAATCATGCAGTGTTCCTTACTTGATTCTGACAACTGCCTCCTGGTCCAAATATAGGTTTCGCATAAGCATGATCAAGTATTCTGAGATTTCCGTTCTTCTCAGAGTTATCCACAGTTTTTTGTGATCCGCTCAGTCAAACATCTTTGCATAGTCAATGAAACACAGATAGACTCCTCTGGTACTCTCTGTTTTCAGCCAAGTTCCATTTAACATTAGCTTAATATCCCTAGTATCATGGCCCCTTCTAAACCCAGCCTGCACTACTGGCAGTTCTCTGTTGATATGCTGTTTCAATCCTTTTTGGATAATTTTCAGCAAAATCTTGCTTGCATGTGATATTAATGATATTGTTCGATAATTTCCATACTCTGTTGGATCACCTTTCTTTGGAATGGGAACAAATATAGATTTCTTCCAGTAAGTTGGCCAGGTGGTTGACTGGTCTGTGTAAGAAACATAATTTGGTGACGTTTCTTCTGCTTAGAAGTAAAGCATTAGGACCCTTGGGGAAGTCACTTACTATACTGAACCTGAGTTTCTATATCTAAAAAATGAGGGCCTTGGTCACCTTCAGAGTCCCTGCGTGGTGCAAACAGTTAGGAGCTTGACTGTCAACCCTAAGAATGGAGAATTGAGTTCACCAAGAGGCCCTTCAGAAGAAAAGTATGGCAATCTACTTCTGAAAATTTGGTCATTGAGAAACCGTACGGAGCCAGTCACGCTTTACTCTGACTCATAACCCACAACATTTTCCAATTGGGTTACAGTGACAGTAACAAGCCAGTTTCACAATTGCTCATCTTCTGAACCTCAGATCTCTTTCTGCAAACTGGCTGCCCAAGTTCCACTGAATTAAGAAGCAGACCCAATTAATACCCCTGACACAGAGAACCAGAAGAACTATATTGATGTGGAGTTATTTGAACAGCTACACAAGAAGGTACAAATGATGGAAGAAACACTGGAAGCTATTAAAAAAGCAAATACTCCAGAGACAGGGAACCAGAAGAAATCTACTTATGAGGATCAATTTAAACAACTACAGAATAAAATACAAAAGATGGAGGAAATAGTTGAAACTACAGATAAAGAGGTACAAGAACTTAAAAAAGTATCACAAGACAGAGAGGATACAGCCAACACAATAGTGGAAATAACAGAAAAGTATGAAAATAAAATTCAGACTATTAAGGCCAAAATTGCAGAAGTGTCCTATATTCTAGAGGAGAAAAGAAAGGAACAGAAGAGATAGAACAGAGTCAGAGAGCTGGAAGAAAGGAGCCTTAGTGGAAACATCCTAGAAGAAAAACTAGAGATGAGACATAAAGAAAACATTAGACTCAAGTGGGATGGCATTAAAAGGAACAACATATGTATAATTGGAATTCCAGAATATGAGAGGGATAGGGAAGTCACTGAAAAAAGTTGTAGAAGAAATACTAGAAGAAAACCTCACAGATGTTATGAAGAACAGATAAATCTATATCCAAGAAGCTCAGAGAACACCAAATAGACTAGACACCAAAAGAAAAACATCAAGACATACCATAGTCAAATTATCCAAGTTAAAAGATAAGGGTAGAATACTAAAAACAGCAAGAGATAAAAGAGCCACCTACAAAGGAGAAACAATTATATTAAGTTCTGATTTCTCAGCAAAAACCATGCAAACTAGAAGACAATGGGATGGCACATACAGAAAGTTGAAAGAAAACAAGTGTCAGGCAAGAATCCTGTACCCAGCAAAGATGTCAATCATATATGAAGAAGTTAAGTCATTCACAAATAAGAAGGAAATTATGGAATTTGTAGAAACAAAACTAAAACTACATGAAATTTTAAGGGAAGTTTTTTACATAGAGACACCAAAGGAAAATGAATGGACCATAGTAACCAGAAACAACAGAAAAAGAATCACAGCAAAATGGCAACAATAAAACTGGGCCTTACAATAATCAGACTTAATGTGAGTGAATTAAATGCACCAATTAAAAGAAAACTAGTTGCAGAATGGATTAAAAAAAATCCCACCAACATGCTGCCTACAAGAGACATGTCTAAGAAATAAAGAGAAAGAAAGACTCAAAATCAAATGATGGCAAATATATTAGCAAGAAAGAAAACTAAAGATCAATATCTCTGATGAATATAGATGCAAAAATCCTTAACAAAATCCTAGCCAATAGAATCCAAAAGCCCAACCAAAAAAATATTAATCATGACCACGTGGGATTCATAACAGTTATGCAAGGATGGTCCAACATAAGAAAAATGATCAACATAATTCACCATATTAACAAAATAACATGAACCATGTGATCTTAGAAACTGATGCAGAAAAGGCCTTTGGCAAAATCCAGCATCCTTTCCTAATAAAAATACTCAGCAAACTTGAAATAGAAGGAAATTTCCTCAACATAGTGAAAAGTATATATGCAAACAATACCATTCTCAATGGAGAAAGACTAAAAGCATTTTTCTTTTTTTATATTATTATTAAATTTTATTAGTTTCAATGAACATTCACAGGGATTCTGGGCTTTCACTCCTTCATTGCAGCACCATTCTCTCCACCCTCCTCCCCAGTTTGTTCTTCTTCCCCACCATCCGAACGTCTGTTTTAATTGTCCAATTGCCACAGTGCTTGTCAAAGTCAGTTCTGATTAATCTCCTTTGTCAGTGTGTCTTTTGCCATTCCCTATCACTCCTCCCTGAGAGAGACTTCACCCTGATTCATAAGGAAAAGGGGATGGCGTATTCTCTTAGCTACTTCCTGCTGAAAAGGGATGCTGTGGGTTTCAAGGTGAAGATCTTCTCTCACTACTCTAAAGGGCCCCTTTGGCAGTAGGAAACACATAGACTATTTGGAGATTGATTTTGGAATTTAGATGCACTCTTATTGATTGTGCTTGGCCGTACATGTTCATATCCTTGAAGATGTATCATGGGGGTGTTGCAACCTAGAAGACACAAATTTGACTAACAAGTTATAAGTACATGAGTCAAAAATTATGGAAAAGTAAAAGAAAGGATTCTTTCATTGTTTTACAAACCCTCCCCCAGGTTCCCTCCACCATGTAGCCCTCGCTCTAGACTCCTGTGATGACAGAAGTACCTAGTCATCTATCTCTTTTAAACAGTTTTCTCCCTCCTCTGTTTCAGTGCAGTATACATTATTGAACCCATCTTACTCAGTCTCTCCCCAACCCCAAGGACAGTCCCATTCTACAACAGTGGCATCATGTAATATTTGTCCTTTTGTGACTGGGATATTTCACTCAGCATAATGTTCTCCAGAGTCAACCATTTTGAATAATATTGCATGAGTTCCTTGTTTTTTAATGCAGCATAGTATTCCATTATGTGAATATACCACAACTATTGTGAACAAAGCTGCAATAAACATGGGTGTGCATATATCTGCTTGGATGTCAGCTATGGTCTCTTCAGGGTATATTCCCAGTAGTGGAATTGCTGGGTCAAATGGTATCTCTATTTGCAACTTTTTGAGAAAGCACCATACTGCTTTCCACAGGGGTTGCACCATTTTACACTCCCACCAACAGTGAATCAGGGTTCCAGTTTCTCCACAACCTCGCCAGCATTTGTTGCTTGCTGTTCTGTTAAATTTTGCTATTTTGACTGGGGTGAAATGATATCTCATAGTTGTTTTAATTTGCATCTCTCTTAGGGCTAGGGATTTTGAGCATTTCTTCATGTGCTTGTTAGCCATCTGAATGTAAAAGCATTTTTCTTGTGAACAAGGACCAGACGTGGATGCCCACTGTCACCAATTCTATTCAATATTGTATTGAAAGTACTTGCTAGGGCAATACAACAAGAGAAGGCTATAAAAGGCATCCAGACAGGCAAAGAGATGGTTGAACTATCACTACATGCAGATGCTCTGATACTGTACACAGAAAACCCCAAGGACTCAGAAAAAAAAAAACACAACAACCTATTAGAGCTAGTAGACCAATTTAGTAGAGTGCCAGGATATAAAATCAATGTAAAAAAATCAGTGGGATTCCTCTACAATAACAATAATTAACCACAAACTGAGAGACTTGGGAGTGAATCTAAATAGAGACACAAAAAACTTGTACAAAGAAAACTACAGAACAATTCTAGAAACACAATAAAAAATCTAAATAAATGGGAAAATGTTCCTCATTTAAGGATAGGAAGACTCAATATTGTGAAAACGACAATCCTACCAAAAGCAATCTACATGTTCAATGCAATCCCAATACAGATACAAAATCCATTTTTCAAGGAGATCAAAAGGGAAATTGTCAAATTTGTTTGGAGAGGAAAGAGACCCTGTTATTATAAGCAAAGCACTTCTGAAGAACAAAAATGCATAGCACTCCCTGACCTCAAAACCTACTACACAGCAGTTGCAACTAAAACAGCATGGTATTGGTACAATGGTAGGCACATAGACCAATGGAACAGAATTGAGAACTCAGAAATGGACCTATCTATACATGGTCAACTGATAGCTGAAAAAGGATCCATATCTCACATCATACACAAAAATCATTTCTAGGAGGTTTAGAGACCTGGGAGTAAAGTCCCAAACCATAAAGTTCACAAGAGACAAACTGGGATCAAGCTTAGATGTCCTAGTCTATGGTATGAAGAGACTGCCAAATATAACCAGAAATACACAATCTGAAGAGGATAAAATTGATGAGTGGGTCCTTCTAAAGATTAAATTCCTGTGTGCAACAAAAACATTTTCCAAGAGTGATAAGAAAACCTACTGACTTGGAACAAACATTTGGCACAATAAAAGACTTAAGGATCTCATACCAAAAGAATCCTACAGGGCCTCCATAAGAAGAAGACTGATAACACAATTACAAAATGGACAAAAGACATGGAAAGACTTTTCACAGAGGAAGATATTCGAATGGCAAACAGACACAGGAAGAAATGCTCAAAATCACTAGCAATAAGAAAGATGAAAATCAAAACCACGATGAGGTACTATCTCACCCCAGTAGCAGTAGCAAAATTTGACAGGACAGCAAGTAACAAATGTTGGAGAGGATGTAGAGCGATAGAAACTCTTACACACTGTTGGTGGGAAGGCAGTTTGGCATTTCCTCAAAAGGTTGAACATAGAAATTCCATATAACCCAGCTATTGCAATGCTTGGAATATACCCTGAGAAAATGAGAACTAAGGCACAAATGGAGATTTGTACACCAATGTTCATAATAGCATTATTCACCATCACAATTACATGGAAACAGCCAAAATATCTAACCACAATTGAGTGGATTGAGACAATATGGTACATTCATATGACGGAATACTATGTAATATGTAGGAGTAATGATTTTGAAAATCAATACCTAAGTTGAGAGGGACTTGAGAGCATTATGCTGAGTGAATGAAACCAGTCCCATAAAGAGAAATACTGTATAAGACCATTATTGTAGAAATAGATAACTAGTAAAACATGTATGAAGATCTAAGCAGGGAAGGGTGAGAGCAGAGGGGTGAGGATGTGTGTGGGTGGGGATGGTAATCACATGGTCACACTATTTGATGGGTGGAGGAAGGGATGGGTAAAGGAAATGGAAAAGATCCTGTGGGACAAACAATGTATATGAACTTTTTTTTGGCTTTGTTTTGTTTTTTTTAAAAAGTATACTAGAATATAAAGTATAACTGAGCCACTCAATGTTTGCTAAAACTATTTATGCCTAGAGGTATGTTAGTTATATAGGTTTATTTACTAGTCATATTTATTCCTAGGATATTGTACTTTAAAAATGTATTAGTATAGGCTTTTAATTTTATTTTAAAATGCATTAGTCTATGATTGTTCCTGTGGCATAGTCCACAGTGAGGTATGCTGCTAACTCCAAAGTGGTCAAATCAGTGACTCAACAGGAGAAAAATGGGCAGTCTCCTCCTGTGTGATTCAGTCTCCCAAAACATGCGGGAAGTTCAGCCTTGAGTCATTTTGACCCAAGGGCAATGAGTTTTTAAAGTCTTATTTAGTCCTATGATACTGTATTTTTCTCTTTCTTTCTAATGTTAATTTGTATTTTAATGAAAGTTTACAGAAAATTTGCATTTCCGTTCATTGTTTGTTACACATTTTCCTCCCTAACTGCTCCCCACAGTTTGCTTTTTTCCTTTAAAAAGATTCTTTCACTGTTGCACAGTTTCCTCCCTCCCTCCCCACCACCCCCAGTCCACCTTGCTATACACCTCTCAATCTGGACTGTTGTCATGCAAATAATATTCAGTCATATATTTCCTTTATACAGTTCTTTTCCTCATCTATTTCAATGCAGTGTTCATTATTTATCCCCTCTTTTCTTTGTTTCCCTCCAAACCCCATGGCAGTTGGCTTTTATAACAGTGGCACTATGCAGTATTTGTCCTTTTGTGACTGAGGTATTTCACTCAGCATAATGCCCTTCAGGGTCACTCATTTTGTATAATATTTTAGGAGTTCCTTGTTTTTCAGTGCTGCATAGTTTTCCATTATGTGAATATACCACAACTTCACTATCCATTCATTTGTTGATGGGTTGTTTCCATTTCTTTGCTATTGTGAACAACACAGCAATAAACACGGGTGTGCATATATCTGATTGGGTAGCAGTTCTAGTTTCTTTATAGTATATTCCCAGTAGTGTGATTTCTGGATCAAATGGTATTTCTATTTCTAACTTTTAGAAAGCGCCATACTGCCTTCAGAGTGATTGCACCATTTTACACTCCCACCAACAGTGAATAAGGGCTCCAATTTCTCCACAATCTCACCAGCATTTGTTATTTGGATACTGTACTTTCAAAACAATGCATTAGCGTTTGCACTTTTAAAGATTTTCTTTTAAACACATTGGTCTGTCACTGTTGGAAGTAGAATTCTCCACTTCCTTTACCTCATTTGTGTTCCTGGAGGAATGTGTTTCTAAGCAAAGTCCCGACTTTCCCAGATTTCCTAGCAGGTGGCTGTCTGCTCCACCTCCTCCTTTGCCCTTTTCCATAGAGGAAAATAGCTATCTGGTGAGGTGACAAATAGCAGCAAAATAGACTCATACTCAGGTGAACAGTCCTATTTGCATAATTGCTCTTCCCCTTTTTCTTTATTTTGCTGTTGTTGAGACTATAATTAGCAAAACATACACCAATGTAATTGTTTCTGATATTAATGAAATCAATTGCATCTATTCCTCACTTATCAACTCATTGTCTAACATCTTGCATTTACAACAGTAGTGTTTTTTAAAAAGAACCATTTGGCTATTTTGCACATGTCTAGCAGTAATAAATGTTGATGTGCAAGGTAAAAGTAACTCTGGCTGTGATGGTTAGGGTTATTTGTCCACTTGGCAGCCCGATGCTTCTTAGTAGTTTGGCTGTTATGTAATAGGCAACATCCTGATAAGTAGAGAAAAGATTGAAATTGTCAATGACTTCATCTTACTTGGGTATACAATCAACACCCTTGGAACCAGCAGTCAAGATAGTGAAAGATGTGTCGCATTGGGAAAAATCTGTTCTCAAGGACCTCTCCAAAGTACTGCAGAGTAAAGATGTCAGTTTAAAGACCAAGGTGCATATAATTTCGGTTATTTTTATGCCTTTTAAAGTTGGACAATGCCTATGGATGACAGAAGAAGAAACTATGCCTTTGAGTTGTGGTGCTGGAGGCAAGTACTTGCTATCCCATGGATAGTTTTTTGGGTAGTATTCCAAAGGAACAAATACAGCTTGGTGAAAGTGCAGCCAGGCTGCTTCCTAGGCGCAAGAATGGTGAAACTTTATTTTGAGCATGTTGTCAGGAGAGGCTATTCCTTGGACAAGGACATCATGCTTGGAAAGGTGGAGAGTCAGTATAAGAGAAAGATCCTCAACAAGAGGGAGTCTTCGACAAGTGACTGTACCAATGGGCTAAAGTATATCTGAAATGATGAGGATGGCATAGCATTGGGCAGATCTGTTGTTCACAGGGTTGCTGTGAGTCATAGTCAACTCAAGGACACCTAACAACAGCAAAAGCAAAATGATATAGTCATGCATCATTTTGTGTTCCATTGAGACAATCCTTCACTTTTTGCATAATGCTTATTTTCACATAATACCCCGGTCTTTGAAACCTAACCATGTCAAGAAATGAGCAATGTTGTTGCAAGTTGGAATCAACTCCTAACTGACCCTCCAGTGCGTTTTCTTTCATTTTTTCTTTTTATTTTTTTAATTGTTTTTTGGAGGGGTTTTTTGTTGTTGTTGTGGTTTTGTTGTTGTTATTGTGTACTGTCAAATCAGATCTGACTGGCACAGGAGGAGATTGTCCCCCCCTTTCTCCAGTGAAATATCTGGCGGATTTAAACCGTGTGCTTTAGGGACTGCAGCGCAACTTCTTGCCACTTGGCCACCAGAGCTCCCTTCTAATTTGTTTTCAGAGGCAGTAAATTGCACAGGAGAAGATTGCCCATCTTTCTCCCATAGAGCATCTGGTGTATTTGAATCATGTACCTTTGAGTTGGTAGTGCAACTCTTTACCAAGATGCCGCCAGCACTCCCTAAATGAGGAATGGGAATACATTTCTCAAGTTGTACACTCATTTTCCACTCTCTTTTCCTGAATTGCTTCACTCTCTTTAACAAAAACTCACTGTCTCTATACTTTTTAAGCAACCTTTTGAGTTTCAGTGGCCATGTTGAGCCCATATAGATCTTAAAAAAACATAACACGTAAGGTAGGGGTTTTTTGTTGTATTTGTTGTTTTTAACCAGTGTTTAATTAAAGCTGTAGCTGCTTAGTGGTAAGGAGTTGTGCTGCCAATCTAAAGGCAGAGGATTCAAATCCACCAACTCTTCATGGGAGAGGATGGACAATCTCCTCCTGTGTGATTTATTGCCTCTGAAAATCTGCTGGAGAGAGAGTTATGAGTTGATTCCAGCTCGATGGTACATTGAGGGCTGACCCCATCAACCGCAGACCTCTCTGCTAGGAACAACTACAACAGTGTTTAAGTCACTCTGTCAGAAGGCATGAATCCTTAGATGTCATACTGGGAACAAGTAGAGGGTCAGTGTAAAAGAGGATGCTCCTTAATGAAACGGATTGACACGATGGGTTTGGGTCTATCACATTATGAGGATGGCACAGGATAGAGAAAGATTTACATCTGTTATTCTTTGGTCACTATGACATGTGGACAGCACCTAACAACAACAATTACTCTTATTAGAAATTACGTTCAGTGTTTTTAAGGAAACTGGTTTGGGTTTGTCTCATTTTCTTTCTGCCATGATCTTTATTATGCCCTACCTTGTGTCTTCCCATTCAACCTTGGGGTTTTTTTCCCTTCTTTAAGAGTTACAGACTTATGTCTTTTGTTCTCAGTATTCCTTGTTTTCCAGTAAATATCACTTTATATATATATATATATATATATATATATATATATACATATATATATATATTGTGTGTGTGTGTGTGTGTGTGAGTGTACCATCAAATCAGGTCTGACTGGTACAGGAGGAGATTGTCCCTCCTTTCCCGGCAGAGCATCTGGTGGATTCGAACTGTGAAACTCTGGGATTGTAGTGGCAGCTCCTTGCCACGAGGCCACCAGAGCACCCCATCAGTAAATATCACTTTTAACGTTAATTTCCCTGATGTAGTGCTTTAAGGCAGCTCCAGTGGCCTAATGGGTAAGGAGTTGTGCTACCAACCCAAAGGCATACAGTTCAAATCCGCCAGCTGCTCTGCGGGAGGAAGATGGAAGATCTCTTACTGTGCAATTCACAGCTTCTGAAAACCCAATGGAGGGCCAGCTATGGGTTGGTACTAACAACAACAGCACGCAGTGCTTTAATACAGATTTTGATGCTGTAACAGCACAGGAGAGGAAGACCTCAATGAGATGGATTGATCCAGTGACTGGGGTAACGGGGGTAGGTGTGTCGGAGACAGTGAGACTGGCACAGGATAGAGCAGATTTTAAGGCTGTTGTACATAGGGTCACTTTGAGTCAAAGGTGACTGATGGCACATAACAACTACAACAACAACAACAATTCAACACAAACTTTAACACTGTAATTCAGCTCTAAGAATTTGATAATTTCCTTTTTCATAATGCTCGGAAAGGCAGAGGGCCAGTGAAGGAGAGGAAGACCCTCAACCAGGTGGAATGACACACTGAATGCCACAATGGGCTCTAATGTGTCGGCAAGTGTGAAGAAGGCACAGAATCAGGGTTCAGGTCTGTTGTTCATAATGGTCACTATGGTCGTACTTGTCTCAAAGCTACCTAACAACAACAACCACATCAATATCTTCTTTTGCCCAAAAATGATTTACCTTTTCCCCCTAGGAATAAGGATCTTTAA
This sequence comes from Elephantulus edwardii, assembly GCF_000299155.1. NCBI lineage: Eukaryota > Metazoa > Chordata > Mammalia > Macroscelidea > Macroscelididae > Elephantulus > Elephantulus edwardii. Next base: position 2,561,843 of record NW_006400036.1, read on the forward strand.
GTACTAACTTTCTATTAGAATTGGACTTTATTATAAAATGACTGGATTTTAAATAGGTTTTCTTTTTTTTTAATTTGAGGAGACTTCACTGGTTAAAGGATAAAGAGTTACATCCATGGATGTGTGCACATATTTTAGTCCAAGTTTTTATTATATTGTTTAAATACTTAACCCGCTTTTTAAAACTTTTTATTGTGTTTATTTATTTTCTTGTCGTGTACTGTCGAATTGGATCTGACTGGCATAGGAGTAGATTGCCACCCCGTCTCCTGTGGAGCATCTGTTGGATTTGAACAGTGCTCCTTTGGGATTGCAGTACAATTTTTTACCAATAGGCCACCAGTTTTAGCAAGCAGGGTTGTGTCATCTGCATATCACAGATTGTTGATAGATCTTCCACCAGTCTTGAGCCCACATTTCTCCTCATAGAGCCCAGCCTCCTGGATAAAATGTTCTGCATACAGGTTGAAAAGGTATGGAGACAGGACACATCACTGGCGTACGCCCTTCCCAATTTTGAACCATGCAGTGCTTCCTTGCTGTGTTCCGACGACTGCCTCTTGGTTCAAGTATAGGTTTCTCATTAGCATGATCAAGTGTTCTGGGATTGCCATTCTTCTCAGAGTCAGCCACAGTTTGTTATGATCCACACAGTCAAATGCCTTTGCATTGTCAATGAAACACAGATAGACATTCCTCTGGTATTCCCTGCTTTCAGTTAAGATCCATTTAACACTTGCTACAATATCCCTAGTACCACGACCCCTTCTAAACCCAGCCTGGACTTCTGGCAGATCTCTGCTGATGTGCTGTTTCAGTCATTTTTGGATAATCTTCAGTAGAATCTTGCTTGCATGTGAAATTAATGATATCGTTCTATAGTTTCCACACTCTGTCGGGTCACCCATCTTTGGGATGGGAACAAATATTGATCTCTTCCAGTCAGTTGGCCAAGTGGTTGTTCTCCAGATTTCTTGGCACTTGGTGAGCACATTCAGGGCAGCATCTGTCAACAATCTACGATATGCAGATGACACAACCCTGCTTGCTGAGACTGAGGAGGATCTGGAGCACTTGCTGCAGAGGGTCAAGGACTGCAGCCTTCAATATGGATTGAGGCTCAGTGTCAAGAAGACAAAGATTCTCACCACTGGACAAATTGGCAGCATCAGGATGGATGGAGAAGAGATTGAGATTGTTCACAGCTTTAGTTTGCTTGGCTCCATAGTCAACACTCTTGGCACCAGTAGCCAGGAAATTAAAAGACATATTGCCATAGGAAAGTCTGCTGTTAGGGACCTCTCCAAAGTACTGAAGAGCAATGGTGTCTCTCTAGAGACTAAGGTGCTTCTGATACAGGCCATGGTCTTTGCAATCACTTGTAATGCATCAGAGAGTTGGACAATGACCAAGGAGAGAAGTAGAATTGATGCCTTTGAGCTGTGGTGCTGGAGAAGAGTATTGAGGGTACCATGGACTGCTAGGAAAACAAACAGATTCATCCTGGAAAGGGTTAAACCAGGCGGCTCCTTGGAGGCAAAGATTCTGAGACTCCATCTAACATACTTTGGACATGTTGTAAGGAGGGACCAACCAGTCCTTGGAGAGGGACATCATGCTTGGTAGGGTGGAGGAACAGCGCAGGAGAGGAAGGCCCTCTATGAGGTGGATTGATTCAGTGACTAGAGTAATGGGGATTTGTGTATTGGAAATGGTGCTGTTGGCACAGGACAGAGCAGAGTTTAGGGCTGTTGTACATAGGGTCGCTATGAGTTGTAAGTGACTCGACGGTGCATAACAACAACAGGCCACCAGTTGTTGTTCTTGATTGCCATCAAGTCGAGCACGACTCATAGCAACCCTCTGAACAAAAGTCCTGGAGCCTTTCTATAACTATCAATGTTTATCAAAGTTCATAGAGTTTCCAGAGGCATGATGTTTAGCTCCTTTATATATTGTGTTTTGAATGAAAGTTTAGGTGAAAATTTATTTTCCGCTCTATAATTCATGCACATTCGTTTTCTGGACACTGATTTCTATCCCTGGTAGTATTGCTGATGACATTGCCGCAGCCTTCTTCCCACTTTCTCCTGCTCATTGCCATTCATCTTTTCTTTTCCTTCCCTTCCTGCCTTCTGCTTTTTAAGCCTGGACAAATACTAGTATTTCCATCTTGTACTATGATGGCTGATTGTTCTGATGAGTACATTGCTACAGGCGCTATCAATCACCTTATATGCATGTCTATTGTTTAGCTGAAAATCAAGTCACTGAGGGGACTTCAGTTCTATTCTTGAAGGATGATTAAAGGTCCTGGGCTCAGGGGTTCCACCAGTTTCTATCAAACCACTAAGTCTGCTCTTTTATTACGGTTTTTAGTTTTGTTCTACATTTAGCCTGCTCTATTTATTATATTCTGAAAGCTTTGTTCTACATTTACCCTGCTCAATTTATTATATTCTGAAAGCTTTGTGTTGAAATTCTCAAATGTAATTGCTGATACACCCATTTCCCCCATGTTAGCTATTCATTGCTTTCTCGTTTTGAGGCTATATTGTTGCATGCATATATTCTTATTTATTATTGCCTTTATTAGTGTATTACATCTCTATCTTTCCCTTGCACTTTGACATGAAATGAAAAGTTTCTGATGTTAAAATTGTTGGGCTTTTTTTAATTGGTTTTTGTTGTTCTTAAACATGCCTGAATGTTTTAACTTTTTCTTTTCAAGTTTTGTTCAAATTACCTCTTGTAAAAATGAATTATTGAATCTTATTTTTATTTTCAACTAGAGATTCTTTGTCCTTTGATTTATAAAATTAATTTATCGTAACTTATTCTTACTTTAGGCTTAATTCTGTTATCTCATTTTGTGCTATCTGCTCACTGTATACTTACTCTTCACTTATTGAAGTAGATATATGTTTCAAAGACCAGGTCATGGTGTGAAATTGACATCATAGGCAGTAAAGATGACCACAGAAAATCACAAAACGAGTGATGGAGGATGAATAGTAAATTTACATTTTTACAAAGCAGTCAAAGCACATCCTTGCATATCTGCCAAACCCCTGGGAGTCATGACCTGGTCATTTTAACACCTATAGCTATCATAGCCAGTGCTATTCAAACCTTACACTTCAGCTTTTGGCTGAATATTTTTCACTATTTCCCTGAATCTGATATATCAAATAACAAGACAGTCAAGAAGCAAGATAAAAGCATATGTTCTTTTTATTCCTGTCCATTTTCTTTTTAACAGTTTAACATTTGTTCCTGCCATTAACAAGTTTGGATTTTCTAGTTTTCATAGACCAGGACAATTTTCTTCTGCAGACAATAACATATTTATATTAGCCCTAGCTTACAAAGACCCTTACATAATATTTATTTTCTCCTCTGGTCAACTTCTTAAGATTAACAACATCTATCTGATTCCTTCAAAACTCTTTGAGTTTGACTTCAGAAGAGGTATTGAAGAATATTATTACTGATGTTAGATGCATCTTGGCTAAAAGCAGAGAATATCAGAAAGATACTGTGTTTTATTGATTATGTGAAGGCTTTTGACTGTGTGGATCCGCATAAATTATAAATAATATTGAGAAGGGAGAGAATCTCAGAACTCTTAACTGTGCGCTTAATGATGAAACCCATACATAGACTAAGAAGCAGCTGTTCAAACAGAACAAGGGAAAACTGCATGGTTTAAAATCAGGAAAGGTATAGATCAGGGTTGCATGAGAGTGAAACATTTGCTCCAGAAGATCAGAGACTGCAGCTTTCTATGTGGTTTACATCTAATCATTAAGAAAAGCAGAAAGCAAAAATCCTGACCACTGGACCAATAGCTAACATCTTGATAGATGGAGAAAAGATTGAAGTTGTCAACAATTTCATCTTAGTTGGATCCACACCTTTTGTTCCAGCAGTCAAGAAATCAAGAGATGTGCTGCATTGGGGAAATCTGCTGTCAAAGACTTGTCCAAATTGTTCAAGGGCATATCTATTTAAAGACTAAAGTATGCCTGATCCAAGCCATGATATTTTCAATTGTTTCCTATGTATCTAAAAGTTGGACATTCCATAATGATGACAAAAGAATAACTCTTAATGGACTTTAAACAAAAAAACAAACACAAGCAAATCTGTCTTGGAGGAAGTGCAACTAGTTGCTCATTAGGACAAGGATGGTGAAACTTCTTCTCACATACCTTGAACAGGTTGTCAGGAAGCATCAGTCTTTGGAAAAAGACATCATGCTTGCCAGATAAAGAGAGAAGACCCTCAGCAAGATGGATTGACAATGACTGCAGCAATGGGCTCAACATGCATGAGATTGTGAGGACTAATAAGAGAACAAACAGGTATGTCTTAGATAGAACGAAACTGAGCTGCGTAGAGAGAGTGAAACTGAGCTGCTCCTTGGAAGCAAGGATTTTGAAGCTCCATTTTACATACTTTGGACATGTTGCCAGGAGGGACGAGTCCTTGGAGAAGGACATCATGCTTGGAAGAGTGGAGGGACAGCTCAGGAGAGGAAGACCCTGGATGAGATGGATTGACTCAGTAACTGGGGTAATAGGCATAGGTGTGTCAGAGATTGGCTAAGGATAGGACAGGTTTCAGAGCTGTTGTACATAGGGTCACTATGAGTTGCAGGCAACTTGATGATACATAACAACAACAAACAAAAATGTAATAGAAGTCCTAGAGAACTGAATATCACCGAGAACCTGGAAAGGCTCTGACATACTCCTCAGAATCTAGAAGACTGCTCGTGCAAGACCTTAGAGAAAAAGCACACTTCAGTAAGTCAGCTCTGATTGATCTGGAAGTTCAGTGCAAGCAGGATGTGAAAGCTGAGTCTGTCTGGTAAACTGCCTGAAGATTGAACTTCTGCCTTCCCGTACAGACAACCCTGGGCAAAGGGTAGAAGACATCCAGGCAAGGCATTTAGGGAAATCTTCAGATAGATTTAGTCTGATTAGGTAACCACTAAGTTATACTAACCCAGGAGTGAACCCTAGGAAACCAGAGTTGAATATAAAAGTAAAAATTCAAGTTCGATCTCTTACCCGCGACCCCATCTTCAGGTACTGCATTGCTCCCCCCATCGCGGCTCGCGCCCCCCCCCCAGCTCTGAACTTTGGGACTGGCCAAGGGCTGTGTGCAGGCGCAGTGAACGGTGGGAGTGGA
>NW_006400036.1:2574081-2576612 GCF_000299155.1 Elephantulus edwardii
GGGAGAAGGGTGCAACAATGAATGAATGGAATCCCAAAATCTCTGTAGATGTTCACTGAAATGAAAAATAAACAACCTAAATTTAAAAAAAAAGCACCAAAACACAAAAAAAAACAAACCTCAAGTTCATTATCGTTGAATCTGTTCCAACTCCTAATACCTCTCCATTGGGTTTCCAAGACTATATAAAAGTCCAACAGAAGAATAAAGCCCATCTTTTTCTTTAGGAATCAATGACAATTCTAGTTACCAGAGCTGCATTGTTCTTGAACTAACATTATAACTGGCTACAGATTATGCCACCAGTCAGTCAAAGGCCCTCTATATAGGGAGTGCTGGTAGCCTAATGTCAAGGAGCTGTGCTGTCACCACAAAAGCCAAACCTTTCCAGCAGTTCAAATCTACCAGTGGCTCCATGGAAGAGAAATGGGCATTCTTTTCCTGCATGAATTGTAGGCTCAAAAGTTCAATGGAGAACAAGCTAGGACTTGGTTCTGACTTGATAGCAGTGATTTTGGTTTTTGTGCGGTTTTTTTGTTTGTTTGTTTTTTGTTTTGTTTTTACTGGATGTGGTCTCCAACCCCTTGCAAAGGTTCTTAATTGCACCTTATTTGCATTGTTATTGTTGTGTACTGTTGAGTCTGAACCAATCCATAGCTTATCCTGCAGCGAGTTTTCAGAGGCAGTTAATCACACAGGAGGAGATTGCCAGTCCTTCTCCCGCGGAGCAACTGGTAGCCTCAAACATCATGCCTTCAGGATTGCAGACTAGCTTCTTGCCACTAGACCCCCAGAGCTCCCTCTAGTAAACCATAAAATTCCTACATACACTTTTTTGCATTGAATTCCCACCCAGTTATTTAATACGAATCACAGGACTATGCGATCACCTAGAAGGGTGATAGCAAATAATTCCCTGCAATGCAGTCGCAGCCATATAGACAGGAAAATATGCAGCCAGTAGAAAATTGAAGGAGCATAGATGTATCTAGCATGAAAGATTTTAAATTAATTATTACAAACATCTCCAGATAACTGAAGGATACCATGTCTAAAGAATTAAAGAAGTGTATGACAACAAGGCAAAATTCAATGAAAATCGGAAACTATCCCCCTGCAAAAAATAAAACAGAAATATTTGAGTTGCAAAGTACACAAATAGAGATGAAAAATTCACTAACAGGAACCAACAAAAAAAAATTTCAAATACTAAAAGAAAATATCTATTTGCTTAAAGAATGAACCATACTGGAGCAGCTGAAAATGGTTTTGAGCTGAGTGACTACCTGTAGCTCTGCTTAGCTGCAGGCCGCCTCAGGGTGCGCTGGCTGGCGTGCTCGGCCCTAGGCTTTGGCTCTTGCTCTCCAGGGGTGGACTGAAGACTCAGACCCAGCCCCACAACATCTAAGCCATCACAACCATCAGAATGACACCTTCTCAGGTTACATTTGAAATAAGAGAACCTAAATGAAGCTGGAGAAAGAATGATTGAATTTTGCACAATCAATGACTTATTCATTGCAAATACGTTTTATAAGAAACATAAACATGGATTTCACCTGATAGTATGCATAGGAATCAGAACGATTACCTCTGTGGAAAGAAACGCTGGAGCAGCTCAATATCAGCTGTGAAAACTAGTCCAGGAGCTGATTGTGGAACAGACCACCAACTACTCATATGCAAGTTTAAGCTGAAACTGAGGAAAATTAAACTGAATCCACAGGAGCCAAAATATGACTTTTATTTCATCCCACCTGAATTTCAGAAACATCTCAGGAACAGGTTTGAGGCCTTGAACACTAATGAGCGAAGGACCTAATGAGTTGTAGGAGGATGTCAAATGTATCATCCAGGAAGAATGCAAATGGTCATTACAAAGACAGAAGAGAAAAAAAAGACCAAAATGGAGATCTGAAGAAACTCTGAAGATTGCACTGGAGCACAGAGAAACCAAAGCACAAGGAAGAATTCAAGATACTAAAGAGCTGAGCAGAAGAGTCTAAAAGGCACCACAGGATGACAAAACAAAATATTACAATGAAATGTGCAAGGAACTGAAGTTGGAAAATTAAAGGGCCAAGCTCATTCAGCATTTTTTAAGCTCAAGGAACTGAAGAACAAATTCAAACCTTGAGTTGCTGTAATCAAGGATGCTTTAAAAAGGCAGAATATTAAATGATCTAAGAAGTATTAAAAGAAGATGGAAGGAATATACTGAGTCACTATATCGAAAGGAATTGGCAGACACAGAATAATTTAGTGAAATAACATATGAGCAAGAGCCTATGGTGATAAAGGAAGAAATTCAAGCTGCTTTGAAGGAAATAGAAAAAAATAAGGCCCCAGGAATAGATGGTATACCAATTGACATATTTCAGCTAAGAGATGCTGACCTGGATGTGCTCACCAAATTGTGCCAAGAAACCTGGAAAACAACCACTTGGCCAACTGACTGGAAGAGATCTATATTTGTTCCCATTCCAAAGAAAGATGACCCAACAGAGTGTGGAAACTATAGAACAATCTCA
>NW_006400036.1:2577746-2579030 GCF_000299155.1 Elephantulus edwardii
GAGGCAAGGATTCTGGGGCTTCGTCTGACATACTTTGGATATGTTGTAAGGAGGGTCAGGTCTTTGGAGAAGGACATCATGCTTGGTAGGGTAGAGGGACAGCGCAGGAGGGGAAGGCCCTCTATGAGGTGGATTGATTCCGTGACTGGTGTAATCGGGATGGGTGCGTCAGAGACAGTGCGATTGGCACAGCATAGAGCAGGGATTAGAGCTGTTGTACATAGGGTCGCTATGAGTCGCAAGCAACTCGACGGCACATAACAACAACAACATCTTACCAGGAGAAAGTGGAAGCTGTGATGCTCTGGGAAATTGGAATCCTCAAAATGCTGTCTTTCTTCTTTCAGATAATGAAACAGGTGAAAGCATTTTATGAAAAGCAACCACTGTACTCAATAGAGGAGGATCAGTTCAGTATCACTACTTCAAAGGGTGCTTTTTAGAACCAAAGACTCTATCGGTGGTCCATGTCGCGCCATAGCTCACAAATGGGAGACTCATCTACAACCACAATCAATAATCCCTTTGTTGTTGTTGTTGTTATGTGCTGTTAAGTAGCCTGCATCTCATAGTGACCCTATGTAAAACAGCCCTAAACCCTGCTCTATCCCTTGCCAATCTTATTGTCTCTGACACACCTATCCTCATTACCTCAATAATGATTGAAGGAGATCAATTTATCTCATAGAGGGTCTTCCTCTCCTGAGCTGTCCCTCCACCCTCCCAAGCATGACATCGCTTCCAAGGACTGATCCCGCCTTGCAACATGTCCAAAGTATGTCAGACAAACCTTCAGAATCCCTGCCTCCAAGGAGCAGTCTGGCTTCACCCTCTCCAGGACGAACTTGTTTGTTCTCCTAGCAGTCCATTGTATATTCAGTACTCTTCTTCAGCACCATAGCTCAAAGGCGTCAACTCTCCTTCTATCATCACTAGTCATTGTCCAGCTCTCTGATAAATAGCAAGTAAATGCAAAGACCATGGCCTCTATCAGGCACACCTTAGTCTCCAGACCGACATCGTTGCTCTTCAGCATTTTAGAGAGGTCTCCAACAGCAGACTTTCCCAGTGCAATTCCTCTTTTAATTTCCTGGCTGCTGGTATCAAGAGTGTTGATTGTAGAGCCAAGAAAACTGAAGCTGTCAATAATATCAATCTCTTCACCATCTATCATGATGCTAACAATCAACCCAGTGGTGAGAATCTTTGTTTTCTTGATATTGAGCTTCAATCCATATTGAAAGCTGCAGTCCTTGACCTTCCGCAGCAAGCACTTCAGGTCCT
>NW_006400036.1:2580565-2615734 GCF_000299155.1 Elephantulus edwardii
TTGAAGATATATCATGGAAGTGTTGCAGCCTAGAAGATACAAATTTAACTAACAAGTTAAAAGTGCATGAGTCAAAAATTGAAAAGCAATAATATTCTGTCAACTCCTTAATATCTTGATTTCTTCCCCTTGCATTGTCTTCTCAGCACTCCAGTGAAATATTTAGAGTTTCTTCTGACATCCCTCTTGGTCTTTTCTTCTTTCTCTGTCTTTGTAATGATCCTTTTCATTCTTCCTGGATGATATTTTTTTATATCCCCCCACAACTCATCTGGTCTTCACTCATTAGTGTCCAAGGCCTCAAACCTGTTGTTCCTGAGATGGTTTTGAAATTCAGGTGGGATAGACTCAAGGTCAAATTTTGGTTCCTGTTGACTCTATTTCATTTTCCTCAGCTTCAGCTTGAACTTGCATATGAGTAGTTGGTGGTCTGTTCCACAATCAGCACCTGACCTCGTTTTCACAGCTGATATTAAGATTCTCGAGCTATTCTTTCCACAGATGTATTCAATCTGATTCCTATGCATACCATCAGGTGAAATCCATGTGTATAACCTGCGTTATTTTTCTTATCAAATGTATTTACCATTAATAAGTCGTCAATTGTGCAAAATTCTATCGTTCTATCTCTGGCTTCATTTCTGTCACCAAGTTCATGTTTTCCAACTGCTGAACCTTCTTCTCTAGTCCCAACTTTTGCATTCCAGTCCCCATTATTATTAATGCATTTCAATTGTGTATTCGATCAATCTCTGACTTCCAAAATTGGTAGAAATCTTCTGTTTCCTCCTCTTTGGCTCCGGTTATTCGTACATATATTTGAATGATGATACTATTCTCTGGACTTCCTTATATGTGTATGGATATTATCCTGTCACTCACAACATTGTATTTCAAGACGAATCTAGAAATTACTTTTTTAACTCTGAAAGCAACCCTGGTTTTCCTCACCTTTTTGTCCCCAGCCTATTAGATTATATGATCCTCTGACTCAAAATGTCCCATGCCAGTCCATCTCATTTTGCCAATACCCTAGTATGTCAATATTTATGCGTTCCATTTCCTTCTTAACAATATCTAATTTTCCTACATTCATGGTTCTTACATTCCATGTTCTAATCGCTAGTGTCTGCTTACAACTGTTCCTCCTCCTATGTGTGTCCATACTTGAGGGCTCAGCCTCAGTGTGCTGAGGATTTTAATAACCCCTTCAGAAAGTGAAATTATTATTTAAGATGGACAATTTGGAATCCACAACGGCGGTGAAATGTTGGATTCAGGATGGTTGAAATGTCAAACAGAAAAAATATTGTTGTAGTACGACTCATAGCGACCCTATGAACAAAAAACTTTTCTATAACGATCGACATTTATAAAAATTCATAGAGTTCCAGAGCCATTTTGTTTAGGAAGTGGATGCAACTCCTGCTTCCAAGAAATAAGATTACATTTGCACTATGTTGAAAAACTTCTGTCTCAATATGTTGTTGTTTGTTTTTATGTGCCATCGAGTCGCCTGTTGACTGTCTCAATAACAAAAAAAAAAAATTTTAAATCTAGATTTAGCGTAAAGCTGACATTAAGAGGGTCTGGAGGAAGATGATGATGACAGTGTCTCCCACTGTTCTCCACAAAATGTCTGAGAGCCTAGTTGTTGTTGTTGTTGTTGTTATGTGCCGTCGAGTCGCCTGCGACTCATAGCAACCCTATGTACAACAGCCCTAAACTCCGTTCTGTCCTGTGCCAATCGCACTGTTTCTGAGACTCCCATCCCAATTATCCCAGTCACTGAATCAATCCACCTCATAGAGGGCCTTCCTCTCCTGCGCTGTCCCTCCACCCTCCCAAGCATGATGTCCCTCTCTAAGGACTGGTCGGTCCCTCCTTACAACATGTCCAAAGTATGTTAGATGGAGCCTCAGAATCCTTGCCTCCAAGGAGCCACCTGGTTTAACCCTCTCCAGGACAAATCTGTTTGTTTTCCTAGCAGTCCATGGTATTCTCAATACTCTTCTCCAGCACCACAGCTCAAAGGCATTAATTCTTCTATCCTCCTTGGTCATTGTCCAACTCTCTGATGCATAACAGGTGATTGCGAAGACCATGGCCTGTGTCAGATGCACCTTAGTCTCCAAAGAGACACCACTGCTCTTCAGCACTTTGAAGAGGTCCCTAACAGCAGACTTTTCCATGGCAATGCACCTTTAATTTCCTGGCTGCTGGTGCCAAGAGTGTTGACTATGGGGCCAAGCAAACTAAATCTGTGTACAATCTCAATCTCTTCACCATCCATCCTGATGCTGCCAATTGGTCCAGTGGTGAGAATCTTTGTCTTCTTGACATTGAGCCTAGAGTTATCATTAATCAATGATAATGATTTCAAGTGCCAGCATTTCCCAGCCAGAGTGTGGATATGGACTGCAGCCTGACTGGTGGATGGAGTACAGCATACAGACAATGGAAACTAATAACCTGGAACTAATCTTTGGATTTTTTTTTAGGAAAATCTCTGTGAGCCTGTCGTTCAAGGCAATGCCCTTCCTGGACATGTGAGTACAGCTTGTCTCTTATCATCTGTCATTGCTGAGAGTGGGAAGAGTGCCGGCTCCCTACTCTCTCCATCATGAGCAGATATTCTAGAAAAACAATAGGCCAAGTAAGAGCTGATGGTATGATTATTACCATGATACAGTTGTAACATAAAATCTTCACTTTCCAAGTATTGGAAGCCAAGGACACCGTTGGATGTTGGACATCGAGGTGCAGGGAACTCTACAACAACTGCCCAACTTGCTTAAGTTCAAAAAATACTGTTGCTTCTTTGAGAAATGCTGACTGTCATGGTGCAGCTTTTGTAGAACTTGATGTACATCTTTCAAAGAATCTTAATCCTGTAGACTATCATGATCTCACTTGTTGTTTGACTATGAAAAATAAATTTTATGCTGATTCAGCAGAATTATTTGAAATTCCTGTAAAGGAGCTAGCATTTGACTACCTCCAGTTGTTAAAGCTGGCTCATATCACTGAAGTAAAATCTAAGGACCGGAAAGAATCTGTGGTTGAGGAAGAAAATTCCTTTCCTGAAAAATCAACCTTTTCCTTCTCTTAAGGTGGTTTTAGAGTCACTGCCAGAAGATGTAGGGTTTGCTGAATTTGCCAGCAAAGGGATGGAATATGGAATGGCAATTTATCAGCATGTTTTGATTTGAACCTATTTTTGGATATAATTTTTAAAACCGTTTTGGAAAATTCTGGGGAAAGGAGAATAGTATTTTCTTCATTTGATATAGATATTTGCACAATAGTTAGGCAAAAACAGAACAACTATCCCTATTATTTTTAACTCAAGGAAAATCTGATACTTATCCTGAACTCATGGACTGCAGATCTCAGACAATCCCATTGCAATGAACTTTGTGCAGTTTGAAAATCCACTGGGAATAACTGAACATACTGAAGACCTGCTCAAAAACCCATCCGATATTCAGGAGGTAAAAGAAACTAAGGCACTAGTCATATATTCTGTTGGGGTGGTGACACCAGTGATGCTGAAAACAAAAGAAAATGGAAGGAATTTGGAGTGAATGGTATAATTTATGATAGGATATATGACTGGATGCTGGAACAACAAAAAAATATTCCAAGTGAAACAGCTGGAATGCCTGAAGCAAGAACTGCCAGAACTTAGGAGCTGTTTATGCCCTCCTGATAGCCACTTGGCACTCTCCTCTTTGTGTGGGGAGCCTGACATCTGCATGGATGCCAATGGCATCAACAACTCTGGAAAAGCTTTGATCACACAAGGCCATACAGGGCCACGCACTGCTGTTCTGGGTGTTTGCTTTCATTATTGAGCATTTTCTGGCTATGTCTTTCAGGTTTCTCAGTCCAATGAGGCAATAATGAAGTATTTTGCTAGTTCACTACAGTTCTTGCTAGAATTTCAAGTATGCTATTTTACATAGCTGGCCAGGTATAGTTAACAGTCAATCTCTTTCCACTGAGAAGATTTATTGGTTGGTAAATATTTTCAACTAAAAATTTAAACTTATAATGTTAAACAGATGCTCGTAATAAACACAGCTATTTCAAATTGAATATATAAATAGTTCATATTTTCACTTGTCACAAACTTTTCATCTAATCAGGTCTGAAATCTCTTAAGAAAATGACTATGCATAATTATACCTGACCATGAGAAGGAAAAAAAAGGACCTCAACTTCATGCATTTGCCCTGGTGATCCCAACCACACAAATCTTTGTGCCGTCTGTGTACCTATGTATGTTAACATGGATTAACATGCACAGACACCGTTTTCCTTCACAATGAATCTCAAGGCTGCTGCCATTTTCCATTTAAATAGAGCAAGGCCTGTGTCAGCAGCCTTGGGTTAACCTTGACCACGTTTCTTCGCAAGTTTTCAAAAGTTGTTTTGCATAAATGTTAAAAATTTTTTAAGCTGTAGAGTAATTGAATGTATAAAATATCAGTAAGAGAAAGAATGTTGCATACTTAACTAGAGTAGATCACAATTCTATTCAGTGCTTGCTTCAAGTTTCAAGCATGAGATTGTACACGTTTACTTAAGTCCTTGCATCTACGGTGCTAGGTAAGTGAGAAGGTGTCAAGGACTAAAATATTTTTTTGCCTAAAAACAAACAAAAAAAAGAAGGCCTGTCTGTAGACATTTTAAATATGCTTATTTTAAATGTCTCTCACTGCCTATTATGCTCTTGCTTTGTGGGTTAGTGTGTGTGTTTGTATTGTACAGTAGGTAAATCTCCATACAGAAAAAGAAATGTCTTGAATTCTCACTGATAGTCTTTATTGGTTAATATGTATCATGTGTTGTTGTTGTTGTTGTTATGTGCCATCGAGTCTCTTGCGACTCATAGCGACCCTATGTACAAGAGCTCTATACGCTCTTCTATACTGTGCCCACCTAGCCATCTCAAACACACTTATTCCCACCTCTCTAGTCACAGAATCGATCCATCTTATCAAAGGTCTTCCTCTCCTTCGCCACCCCTCCACTCTGCCAAACATGATGTCCGTCTCCAAGGACCAGTCCCTCCTTGCAACATGCCCAAAATATGTCAGATGAAGTTTCAGAATCCTTGATTCCAGGGAACAATCTGGCTTCACCCTCTCCAGGACAAACCTGTTTGTTCTCCTAGCAGTCCATGCTATATTCAACACTCTTCTCCAGCACCACAGCTCAAAGGCATCAATTCTCTTTCTATCAACCCTAGTCACTGTCCAACTCTCTGATGCATAGCACGTAATTGTGAAGACTATAGCCCGGATCAGGCGCACCTTAGTCTCCAGTCTGACATCGTTGCTCTTCAGTACTCTTGAGAGGTCCCTCACAGCCAACTTTCCCAATGCAATTCATCTCTTGATTTCCTGGCTGCTGTTACCAAGAGTGTTGACCATGGAGCCAAGTAAACTAAAACTGTTAACTATCTCAATCTCTTCGCCATCCATACTGATGCTGCCAATTGGCCCAGTGGTTAGAATCTTTGTTTTCTTGATGTTGAGCTTCAGCCCATATAGCAGGCTGTAGTCCTTGATCTTTTGCAGCAAGCGCTTCAGGTCCTCCTCAGTTTTAGCAAGCAGATTTGTGTCATCTGCATAACGCAGGTTGTTGATGATTCTTCCACCAATCCCGACGCCACATTCCTCTTCGTATAGCCCAGCGTCTCGGATGATCTGTTCTGCATATAGATTGAAAAGGTATGGAGACAGAATACATCCCTGACAAACCCCTTTCTTGATTTTGAACCATGTAGTGTCTCCTTGCTCTGTCCTGACAACTGCCTCTTGGTCCGAGTCTAAGTTTCGCATTAGCACAATCAAATGTTCTGGGATTCCCATTCTTCTCAGAGTCAGCCACAGTTTATTGTGATCCACACAGTCAAAAGTCTTTGCATAGTCAATGAAGCACAGATAGACATTCTTCTGGTATTCTTTGCTTTCTGCTAAGATCCATCTAACATTAGCTATAATATCCCTAGTACCACGACCTCTTCTAAATCCAGCCTGCACGTCTGGCATGTATGTAATCTATTAAAATGTGTAGACCTGTAGACCATCCTACTAACTGTATATGCATGGGGTTTTTTTTCTTTTTTAAAATTTATTATTAATTTCAATGAAAATTTACAGAGGCTTTGGATTTCCATTTATTCATTGTTGCACTTTTCTCCCCTCCCAACCCTCCCCCCTAGTACACTACCCTCTTGGAAAAATAAAAGAAAAATTCTTTCATTGTTTCACAATCTCTCCCTCCAGGTCCGCTCCACTATACAGCTTTCACTCTGGACTCCTGTCATGAAAATAATCCCTAATAATTTTCCCTCTTAAACAGCTTTCTCCCTCATATGTTTCAATGCAGTATACATTATTGAACCCATCTTTCTCAATCTCCTCACAACTCCGAGGTCAGGCCTGCTTTACAACAGTGGCACCATGCAGTATTTGTCCTTTTGTGATTGAGATACTTCACTCAGCATAATGTCCTCCACGGTCACCCATTTTGAATAATATTGCATGAGTTCCTTGTTTTTTAATGCAGCATAGTATTCCATTGTGTGAATATACCACAGCTTCTCTATCCATTCATTTGTTGATGGAGACTTAAGTTGTTTCCAACTCCTTGCCACTGTGAACAAAGCCACCATAAACATGGGTGTGCATATATCTGCTTGGATGTCAGTTATGGTCTCTTTGGGGTATATTCCCAGTAGTGGAATTGCTGGGTCAAATGGTATTTCTATTCGCAACTTTTTGAGAAAGCGGCATACCAACCTTCCACAGTGGTTGCACCATTTTACACTCCCACCAACAGTGAATAAGGGTTTCACTTTCTCCACAATCTCGCCAGCATTTATTACTTGCTGTTCTGTTAAATTTTGCTATTCTGACTGGGGTGAGATGATATCTCATAGTTGTTTGTATATGCATGTTTTAAAGATTATACTAAGGTCTTTTTCATTAGCAGCAGATTGTTTTGACATAACTGTAACTTAAGAATGAGTGTTGAATAAAATGGCACAGATTTATTTTCCTCATGGAAAAATGAACTTTCACAAAGTTATTATTACTTTTCTAGAATCCGTTTATGCTACTGTTATGAAATTTGGTGTCTAGCATAAAGGAGATTAAATTGTTGACAGCTTCAGTTTGCTTGGCTCTACAATCAACACTCTTGGTACCAGCAGCCTGGGAATTAAAAGACAAATTGCCCTGGGAAAGTCTACTGTCAGGGACTGCTCCAAAGTACTGAAGAGCAACTGGAGACTAAGGTGCGCCTGATAGAGGACACGGTCTTTGCAATTATTTGCTATGCATCAGGGAGCTGGACAATGACAAAGGATGATGGAAGGAGAGCTGATGCTTTTGAGCTGTGGTGCTGGAGAAGAGTATTGAATATACATACCATGGACTGCTAGAAGAACAAACAAGTTCATCCTGGACAGGGTGAATCCAGGTTGCTCCGTGGAGGCAAGATTCTGACATACTTTTGATATGTTGCAATGCGGGATCAGTCCTTGGAGAGGGATATCATGCTTGAAAGGGTGGAGGGACAGCACAGGAGAGGAAGACCCTCTATGAGATGGATTGATTCAGTCACTGGGGTAATGAGGATAGGTGTGTCGAAGACAATAAGATTGGCAAGGGCTAGAGCAGGGTTTAGGGCTCTTGTACATAGATAGGGTCTCTATGAGTTGCAGGCAACTCAACAGCACATAACAACAACAACTGCAGCATAAAAGGACAGCTTTATGCCTGCCTTATACTGCATGTTCTTTACTGGACAGTGTATACACATGTCTTGAAATATTTGGGGTAGAAGCTGAGAACCTAAGACTTGAATTTGCAATAATAACTATTTTTTTAAGCTAAGCAATGCCATTTTGGCTGGACAGTAATTATGTGAAGATAGGCCTTGAATTCTTGAATTTCTGTTTAATGGAAATAATTTAGCAAGTAGAGTATTTTGCAAAGATCCTATTGCATTTTTTTTCACTTTACATAGTGTTGAATTTTTGTTTTTGTGAACCATACAACTCCTTTGAGCTTTTGGAAGTTGTATGTATGGGCATCTTAATATATTTAAAAAAAAAACCCCAAACACAGTTTAAAAAACTCCACAAAACAAAACCAACATCATATGTATTTTGCACAGTCAGTGAAGTCTTTCAGGATTTCCTCGTGAGTTAGGCCCTTTTAGAAACCTCGGGGGGAAATTTATTTTCTTCATCTGCAGACCTTTGATATGATCATCATTACCTTCTGGTAGCTTGATTTGGCCATGTGTACTTCTAGTCCTGTTCCTTTTGGTTTGCCTCTGTGCCCTTCCAGTTTAGCTCCATTGTGAAAATTCAGGCTCTGTGTCACTAGCTACTGCTCTATACTCAGCTCTAGCCAGACTGGACCTGGAGCTCTCAGCCCACGCACCCCTAGTCCCTGTCAAATGCTCTCTTGAACAATTCATTTTCTCTCTTGGAATCCTTGCTGAAGTCCCTTTAGGAGAGACACAACAGTCTTTTTAACCCTGTAGCATTATGTGCCTCGATCAGACCATGCATCACAGCTCTCTAGATGGGTATGATCTGTGTGTTTCATCTACCAGGCTGTGAATTCTCCAAGGGCAGGAACCTTGTCTTATTTATTTTTATTTCCACAGAACGTGGAGAAATAGAAGTGTTGGAATGAGTGGGGTTGTCTAACTTGTATCGAATGCCCTTTTGAATGAAGGTTTTTCCATCATGTTTACTAAGAATGTAACTTTGAATTGGTTTATATTTCTGTCATTAGAATGATGGTCTATTGTCAGTGTTGACATGCACAGGTATTAAAAAAAAATGGAAAAAGATGACATTCTCCCAGACACATTCTATGAAGCAAACATATCCTTGATACCAAAGTCAGATAAAGACACTACAAAAAATGGGCCAATATCTCTCATCAACGTAGATGCAAAAATCCTGAATAAAATCCTGGCCAATAGATTCCAACAGTATATAAAAAAGATAACTCACCATAACCAAGTGGGATTCATAACAGGCATGCAAGGATGCAACAGAAGCAAAACAATCAGTATAATTCATCACGTTAACAAAGAAAAGAACAAGAACAACATGATCCTATCAATTGATGCAGAAAAGGCCTTTGACAAAATCCAACACCCTTTCCTAATTAAAACACTCAACAAAACAGGAATAGAAGGGATTTTCCTCAACATACTAAAAAGTATATATGTAAAACCAAGAGCCAACCTCATTATCAATGGAGAGAGATTAAAGGCATTCCCTTTGAGAACAGGAACTAGGCAAGGATGCCCACTATCACCTCTACTATTCAGTATTGTATTGGAAGTCTTAGCGATAGTGGTAAGACAAGAGAAGGAAATAGAGGTACCCAAATTGGCAAAGAGGAGGTAAAATTATCTCTATATGCAGATGCTACGATAGTTTACTTATAAAACCCTAAAAACTCAGCAAGAAAACTACTAGACCTAGGCAACCAATTCAGCAAAGTGGCAGGATACAAGACCAACATACAAAAATCAGTTGGATATCTCTATAGTGACAAAGAGAATACAGAACTAGAGCTAAGAAAAACAATACCCATCACAATAGCTAATCACAAAATACTTAGGAGTATATGTAACTAGGCACACGAAAGACTTAGTGAAAGAAAATTACAAAACATTACTACAAAAAACAAAAAGGGATCTAGAGAAATGGAAGAATATACCATGCTTTTGGATAGGAAGACTCAATATTGTGAAAATGACAATTTTACCAACTGCAATATACATGTTCAATGCAATCCCAAGACAAATATCAATTCCATCCTTCAGTGAGATGGAAAAGACAATTTCCAACTTCATCTGGAATAGAAAGAGATCCCAAATAAGCAAAGAACTCCAAAGAAAGAGAAATAAAATAGGAAGCATTCTCAGTTCCTGATCGTAAATCCTACTACACAGTCATGGTGGTCAAGACAAGCATGGTACTGGTACAGTGACAGACACATAGATCAATGGAATAGTATCGAGAATCCAGAAATCAGCTTATCTACCTATGGTCAACTGATTTTTTACAAAGAGATGAAATCAGTTAAGTAGGGAAATGAAAGCCTCTTTAATAAATGGTGTTGGTAAAATTGAAAAAATATCTGTAGAAACCACAAACAAGACCCATATCTCATGGCATACATTAAGACCAACTCAAAGTGGATCAAGAACCTAAGAGTAAAACCACAGACTATAAACTTCATCAGAGAAAAGCTTGGAAGAACTCTAGAAGTCCTAATCCCCAACATAAACAGTCCCCCCAAACATCCTGAAAAAACTACAATGAAAGAATAAAATACATTAATAAGATCTTCTAAGAATCAAATCCGTATACACATCAAAAAACTTTTCCAACAGGGTAAAAATGAAAGCCATAGACTGCGGAAAAATATTTGGTAATGGCATGTCTGATAAGGGACTTATATCAATTTATAGAATACTCCAGCACCTCAACTAGACAAAGGAAAACAACCCAATCGCAAAATGGGCACAGGATATGAACAGACAATTCACCAAAGAAGACATTCAGGTGGTGAAAAAACACATGAAGAAATGTTCAAAATCCCTAGCTCTAAAAGAGATGCAAATCAAAACAACCATGAGATATAATCTCACCTCAGTAATGATAGTTGAAGAAAAGTTCAACAGAGCAGCAAAAAGCAAATGCTGCAAGGTTGTGGAGAAATTGGAACACATATTCACTGTTGGTGGGAATGTAAAATGGTGCAACCACTCTGGATGGCAATAGGGAGCTTTCTCAGAAAGTTGGAAATAGAAAAACCATTTGACCCAGCAATTCCACTACCGGGAATATACCCTAAAGAAACCAGAACTGCCACCCAAACAGGTATATGCATACCCACAGTTATTGCTGCACTACCCACAATCACAAAGAGATAGAAGCAACCCAAGTACCCATCAACAAATGAGTAGGTAGAGAATCTGTGGTATATTCACACAATTGAATACTATGCAGCACTGCAAAACAAGGAACTCATAAAATATTTTACAAAATGAATAACCCTGGGACATTATTCTGAGTGAAATATTTTAGTCTCAAAAGGACAAATATTGCATAATGCCACTGTTATAAAACAGGACTGACATGGGAGTTGGGGAGAAACAAAGAATAAAAGGGATAAATAATGAACACTGTATTTAAATAGATGAGGGAAAGAGCTGTCTAAGAGAAATATATGATGGAGCTATGTTGGCCTAGTGGCAAGAAGTTGTGCTGTAATCCCAAAGGCATACAGTTTGAATCCACCAGATGCTCCACTGGAGAAGCAGGGGCAATCTTCTCCTGTGCCAGTCAGATCCGATTCGAAGGCACAAAAAAATGGGGAAGGGGAATATATGATTAGATATTATTTGCGTGATAACAATCCAGAATAAGAGGTGCATATAAAGTGGACTGGGGGTGGAGGTAGGGGTAAGGAAATTTCACAACAATGAAATAATCTTTTTAAAGAGAACAGCAAACTAGGGGGAGTGCAGGGAGAAAAAGGTGTAACAATGAATGAATGGAAATCCAAGTTTTCTGTAAACTTTCATTAAAATAGAAATATTTTTTTTAAAAAAAGTTAACTGGAGGTAGGGAGGAAATATGCAACAATGAATGAATGAATAAAATCCAACTTTTCTGTAAACTTTCATTAAAATAGAAATATTTTTTTTAAAAAAAGTTAACTGGAGGTAGGGAGGAAATATGCAACAATGAATGAATGAATAAAATCCAACTTTTCTGTAAACTTTCATTAAAATGACAATAAATTTAAACTAAAAGGTGGGGGGAAGAATGAATAATAATGATTCTCAAAGTCTGAGAAACAGAATGAGATTAGAACTAAGAAAAATGTACTGAGCATCGGAGGTCTGTTAGATACCATCAAATATATTAATATACATTAACATACCATCAAGTATATTAACATACACTAACAAAGAGAAGAGAAAAATAACACAACAGAGAAGATATTAGAATACTAGAAATATCTCAAATATGATGAAAAATATTAACCTACACACTCAAAAAAATACAACAAACTCTGAATAGAGTAACTCATAGCAATCTACAAGTACACGTATCATAGTCAAACCGATGAAATCAAAGGTAAAGATAAAATCTAGCAAGCAGTAAAAGTCAAACAACATACAAGGAGTCCTCAATAAGATTAGCAGTTGACTTCTGATCAGAAACCATGGCGCTAGAAGAAAATGGAGTGGCATCTTCAAAGTGTCAAGCTACTGTCAACCAAGAATTCTATATTCAGCAAAACTCTTCTTCATAAATGCAGAGATATTGAGATATTCTTGGAAAAATTAAATGTAGCGACTCATTGCCCTAAAAGAAATACTAAAGAGAACCTTTAAAATTGAAATTTAAGGGAGCTCTGGTGGCCTAGTGGCAAGACACTGCACTGCAATCCCAGAGGTATGCTGTTCAAATCCACCAGATGCTGTGCTGGAGAAGGAGGGGCAATCTCCTCCTGAACCAGTCAGATCTGATTTGATGGTACACATAAAAATAATACAATAATTTTAAAAAAAAATTGAACCTTAAAGAGTATTTGGTAACTTGAATCCACATGAAGACAAAGAGCACTAGTAAATGAGTGAGACATATCCCTGTATTTTCAAGAATTTATATTGTTTCTGTCTGGTTCAGTCATGTTTGAGGAAGTATCATTGCACAGACTTAAATTTTTTTAAGTTACAGTGTACCGGAGAGACAGAATGGAAATTTTTGCGTTAAAGCCTTACTAGAAACATGCTTTCCTCCTTGCACAGTAACCAAATCTTTCTTACCCTTGGATTGTGAACAGTCAAGAGTATTGCTGCCCTGCTCAAAGATGGTAGTGCCCCACTCAAACATGGCAGGTCTCTAGTCAAACATGGTAACCAAGTGTGCTGCTGTAAATGCCGTGGAATGGATTCCCACTTGTAGGGACCCTGTATCAGCTTTCCAAAGCTCTTAATATTTACAAAATTATATTGCCCCGTTTTTTTCCTGTGAAATGGCTAAGTGGACTTGAACTGTTGACTTTGCAGTTTGTATCCCAACACTACAAAAGCATTAGGCTACCAGGGCTCCTTTTCATATCCCATACATCCACTGAGTTCACTCTTCTCCAGTCATGCTTGTTTCTGATTTATGTTCCCAAAACCATCCTCATCTCTCTGAGGATATTTATTATGTTTATTTTAAATTCTTATCCTGTTGATCTGGTGGTTCTGCTTCTTGTGGTACCAGTTGTTCAGTTAGTCATCCCTCTTTTATAGTGGTTGCCCTCTTCAGGCATCTCACTGTTTTTCCTTATGAGTTTACATTTTGATGGGATCACTAGCAACCTAGAACTACTGTCTCGGAAATATTAAAGCCTTCTTTGTCTTGTTCTGTGCTTGTTATTTTTGTGGTTGTTTTGTGCTGTCGTATCAGAACTGACCCATAGCTGACTCTGGTGAGTTTTCAGAGGCAGTTAATTGCATAGGAGGAGACTGCCCACCCTTCTTCCATGGAGCAGCTGGTGGCCTTGAACTGCGTGCCTTCAGGATTGTAGAGCAGCTTCTTGATGATGATGATGATGATGATGATGATGATGATTCAGTCTGTCCTTAGGCAGTTAGTCTCTGGTGGTGAAGTCTCAATTCAGACATGCCCTTTTTTGCCTCTCCCAACAGGGTGAAAAGGTTCCTCCTTCATTAACTCCCAGAACCTCTCTTCAGACATTGCTCTTTTCGGGAGACTGCCTCCCTCTGTCTCATGTCCTATGGACGAGAGACTGCTCAGGATCCCCTTCTTGTCCCACCACTCTGGCTAAACTAAGATGGCACTGACAGGGATACTGCTGCTGGGTGCTGTTGTTTTGGTCTTTGGAAGTTAGAGTGATCTCACCGTGGCAATGTTAAAGAAATAAAATGGGCCGTTCTAACTCCTAGCCAGGGTGCTAGACTTCTTATATGCTGGTCTGCTTTCTTTCTCTCCTACACACACATCCACACCCCACTGTCTGCCCCTCTAGGTTTCCTCAGTTTTAGTGTTGAGTTCCAGTATCTCTTCTCCTCACTCGGGTCTAAAAAGTCTCCAAAGACTAAGCCAACAACCGCTCCTGATCTGCAATCTTGTGGGAACCCTGAGTTTAGATTAATTTTTAAGTTACAGCTTTTCCCCTAGTAGATGTTGAGATGTAACTTCAAGGTGCCATCCTCTCCTCATTCTTCCATAAATGAGAAGTTTGAAATAAATATCACATTTTTCTAACTTTAAAGTCCTGTGATTGTATGTGACAAACCCAGAGGGGACTTAAATCCTGAGGTATTTTAAGACTCCACAGTTACCAAGGAAATAAGGAGGCATGTGGGGAATGCCCAACAAGACAGTGCTTAGCAAGAAAGAATGTCAGCTTTAGAAGGTGGCATGCCAATCATGTTTCAAGGAACTAAGAGAAGGGGGAGGGTGTCAGCAGAAATTCACAAGACAAAGAAAGACTGATTGGTTACAGGAAGGTGTGGAGGAGAATCTGCCAGTGTTGAGCTTGACAGAATGACTAACCACCATGGAGGCAGGTGCAATACTTTTCCTTGTAATTTTTTTATTAGATATTTGGGACATACCAAGAGGACAGCACAGGTGAGGGCAAAGTTTCTCTCTTTTTGTTTTTCTACTAAGGAGTTTTATCATACCTTTCCCCCTTCATATTTATTGTTTGAAAGTGTATGAATTATATTGGTTTTCAGACACTCAAACACATACTGTTTTGTAATGTGAATTAAAGTTGATAATGTGTAATTACAATGTCTTATCAATTTAGGGAGCTCTGGTGGTCTAGTGGCAAGAAGCTGCACTGCAATCCTTAAGGCATGCTGTTTGAGGCCACCAGCGGCTCCACAGGAGAAGGATGGGAGCTCTCCTTCCACGTGATTAAATGCCTCTGAAAACCCGCCTGAGGGCCAACTATGGGTTGGTTCCAACTTGACAACATAACAACAACATCAAATTCTTATTGTATATTGCCTTACCCTTCATCCAACTTAGCAATTTTTTGCTCCTTCTCTTTCCCCTTTTATCACTGTTAACCCTCCAAGATTCATTCTGTGTGTGAATCTTTCTTTAGCCTTTTATATCGTTGGTCTTATACCACAATTATCCTTTTGTTACTCAGCATAATTTGTTCTAGTTTCATCCATGTTGTGCAGTATTTAACAAATTCTTGATTAGTTGTTGTTGTTGTTATGTGCTGTCAAGTCAACTACGACTCAATGGATTAACCCCACAGATTGGCTCTGGACTCTCCTCTGTCCTGAGCCAATCTCACTGTCTCTGACACACCTTCCGTCACTAACCCAGTTATTCTGTCAATTCATCTCATCTGGGTTCTTCCTCTCCTGTCCCTCAACTCTTGGAAGCATAATATCCTTCTCAAAAGACTGGCCCCACCTGGCAACTTGTCCAAAAGTATGTCAGAGTCTCAAAATCCTTGCCTCCAAGGAGCAGCTTAGTTTCACCCTCTCCAGAACAGATCTGTTTGTTCTCTTGACAGTCCACGGTATGTATGTTCAACACTCTTCCCCAGCACCACAACTCAAAGCACCACAACATCAATTCTTCTATCATCCTTGGTCATTGTCCAGCTCTCTGATGCATAGCAAGTAATTGCAAACATTCTTACTCTTTGGAGAGATCCCTGACAGCAGATTTTCCTAGTGCAATTCATCTTTTGATTTCCTGAGTGCTGATGCCAAGAATGTTGATTGTGGAACTAAGCAAGCTGAAATTGTTAACAATCTCAATCTCTTCTCCATACATCATGATGCTGCCAATTAATGATGCATAAAACTCCACTGTGTGAACACACAATTCTCTTCAGCAATTTATCTACTGAAGGACACTTGGGTTGTTTCCAATTCTTTGCTCTTGTAAATAATGCTGCAATAAACATGATTTGTTTGTATGCCAGTGTGTGACACAGCTCTTATTTCTTTGAGATGTATAGACAGTAGTGAGATTGCTGGATTGTATGGTATATCTATTCCCAACTTTTTAAGATCACTTGTTCATAAGGATAAGAGTCACAGCTGGCTTGACACACCTTAACAAGAGGTGTGCTGTGCAATGGGACTGACTGACAAGCAGTTTGAAACCATGAGCTCTGCAGGAGAGAGGTGAGGTGAACTCCCTCAGTAGAAATGTACTGTCTCAGAAGCCAATGGAGGGTTGCCTTGACTTGGCATTGACTGGAGAGCAGTGGGTTTTGGGGTTTGGGTCTAAGGGGTATAAAGAATGATGCTGTGTCCCTAATGCCTGAACTAAAACAGTACACAGCACTGCTGTCTGCCTTGAACGCTGCCCTGGCTGCTTTCTCCAAAAGACGGATAAGTACCTAATCTCTGATTGTCCATCTGTAACACTGGCAAGAAAGGTAGAAGAAGCACCTACTTTGGGTGCACCATTTTTAAGAATTAGGCAAATTAGTGAGGCTAATACTACGAGTGGTGTTGTTGTTGTTATTGTTGTTACTATGTGCGGTGGAGTCAGAACTGACTCATAACTGGCCCTCCAGGAGGTTTTCAGACTGTAAATCACAAAAGAGGAGATGGCCCATCTTTCTGCCAAGGAGCAGCTGATGGGTTCAAACCATGTGTCTTTGGGTTGACAGCATAACTCTTTACCCACTAGGCCACCAGATTTCCTATCTATTACTATTTAGTCATTCAAAGGCCGAGCATAGTATTACATGATATTTTGCCCGGTTCTAGAGATACTAGCAGTTACACTTCACTGTGTGGATCATAGCAAACTGTGGCTGACTCTGAGAAGAATGGGAATCCCAGAACATTTAATCGTGCTAATGTGAAACCTATACTTGGACCAAAAGACAGTCATCAGAACAGAGCAGGGTAACACTGTGTGGTTCAAAATTGGGAAGGGTGTACACCAGGGATGTGTCCTATATCCATACCTTTTCAACCTATATGCAGAGCAGATTATCCGAGAGGCTGGGCTCTATGAGGAGAAGTGTGGCGTCAGGATTGGTGGAAGATCTATTAAAAATCTGCATTATGCAGATGACACAACCCTGCTTGCTGAAACTGAGGAGGACCTCATGCACTTGCTTCAGAGGGTCAAGGACTGCAGCCTTCAGTATGGACTGAGGCTCAATGTCAAGAAGACAAAGATTCTCACCACTGAACCAATTGGTAGCATCAGGATGGATGGTGAACAGATTGAGAGTGTTCACAGCTTCAGTTTGCTCAGCTCCACGGTCAACACTTGGCACCAGCAGGCAGGAAATAAAAAAACGTATTGCAATGGGGAAGTCTGCTGTTAGGGACCTCACTAAAGTACTCACGAGCAATGGTGTGTCTCTGGAGACTAAGGTGTGTCTGATACAGGCCATGGTCTTTGCAATCACTTGTTATGCATCAGAGAGTTGGACAATGACTAGGGAGGATAGGAGAATTGATGCCTTTGAGCTGTAGTGCTGGAGAAGAGTATTGAATGTACCATGGACTGCCAAGAAAATAAACAGAATCATCCTGGAGAGGGTTAAACCAGGCTACTCCTTGGAGGCAAGGATTCTGGGGCTTTGTCTGACATACTTTGGCCATGTTGTAAGGGGGGACAGGTCTTTGGAGAGGGACATCATGCTTGGGAGGGTGGAGGAAGGAAGGGAAGACCCTCTATGAGGTGGATTGATTCAGTGACTGGGGTAATCGGGATGGGTGTGTCAGAGGCAGTGAGATTAGCGCAGGATAGAGCAGGGTTTAGGGCTGTTGTACATAGGGTCGCTATGAGTCGCAAGCAACTCGACCGCACATAACAACAACAACAACAATAACCCTGTTCAGTCTGGTGTCCCGAATGAAGAAGGTGCTTCAGGGGCTTGCGGGAGTGGGTAGAAGCCCTGGTGGCACAAACCTGGTGGTTAATGTGTTCAGCTGCTAACTGAAAGGTGATCTATTTGATGCCACCCGCTGCTCCTGCGGTAAAGATGTGGCACCTGCCTCAGTTAAGATTCATAGCGTTAGAAACACTGTAAGGCAATTCTACCCCGTGAGTCCCATGCACTCCGTGGCAGTGGGTTGGGGAGTGGGTGGGCTGTGTGCTGTGTAGGACAAGTGTAATCCTGCTGAGTGCCGCAGGGATGACTGGAAGAGTTTTCGCCCTCTGATACAGCTTGTTCTGTCTGCGGGAGGATGGAGAGGAGCACTGGGTAGGTGGGCGTGTTCCTCCATGCAGGCTCGCAATGCGAGCAGGCAGGCGGCCGGCAGGGGGCGCGAGAGGACCAGCCACGCGGCTGAGGGCAGTTGCTGCTCCCCTAGGTTGGCTGGAGACCCACACCCCACCTGGAAGAGACCCAGCTGGAAACCCACAATCCCACGTGGAGGAGACCCACCGCCCTACCTGGGTTCCCCTTCCATGCAGGGAGCCAGGAAGCATGGGGGCATCTGCGTGAGGACTAGGGGAGGTGGAGGGCGTCAGTTATCTCCCAGCCAGAGCCTTGCCTGGAGCCCACATCCAGACGTTGGACCTAAAGCCAAATAAGCGTGTGCATTTAACCCGGCAGGGTCAAAGAAGGAGCCGTCATTAACTAATAATAAAAGCATTTGCAATGTGTGAAATACACGTGACCCGGTTTTGATATTTCTTGAAAAATTTATAATCCAAGAAGCTCACAGTGGGGCAGTTGGTCTCTATGTTCTTGCCTTTCTGGGTGCCTCTCCCTCAGCGCTGATTGCTGAGTCAGAACTGACTCGTAGCTGACCAGCCAATGGGTTTTCAGAGGCTGTAAATCACACACGAGGAGGTTGCCCATCTTTCTCCAGAGAAGCAGCTAAAAGGGGTAGCGATAGGGAGCTCTGGCAGGTAGTAAGGAATTGCACTGCCAACCAGAAGGCCTGTGGTTTGAATCCACCAGCTGCTCTGCTGGAGAAAGATGGTCAGTTTCCTCCACCGTGACTTACTGCCTCTGAAAACCCTCTGGAGGGTCAGCTATGTGTCGGTTCTGACTCAATGGTACAGCAATGGCAGCAGCAGGTGGTGGATTCAAACCAGCTGCCTATGTGTCTGTAGCACATCTCTTTATCCACTAAACCACCACTTTGTTCCTCTGCCCACTCCATCCCACCTCCTCTCCTCCTTTCTCCTAGACCACCTGTCAGAGGCCCACCTGAGCCCAGCAGGTGCTCAGGATTTGGTTCTCTCATAAAGATAACCCCCTTGATCCATTATGTCAGCCAAGCCACCAGCCCTGCCACCCAACGCTGGGTGTGATGACAACCAGCATCTACTCAGGCCTCACTTCCTCCCAGAGTTCCTCAGGAGCGAGGGTGGAAGCAGGAAGTAGAATCCTCGCAAGAGGGTCATGGGGCAGGGGTCAGAAGGCAAATTTGGTTTCCCTGCAGTCCAGAGAACCAAACAGCTTGTTGCCAGGTAACCAGAACATCTTATCACTGGCCAGCACATCATCCTGGACAGTCAAGTCTGTCTCCAGCCATCTTGGACTGAGCTTCTAATCTGAGACTCCCTCTATACGCTTAGGAGACAAGAAGCAGGGGCAGGAGGGAACGCAGAGCCCTGCCATCACTTCTGGGGACCCGACACCCACCATTTCAGTGTGAAAATCCAGCTGCCTGGGCTGGGGGGCCACAGCAGCCATGAGTCTGGGAATCATGGAAGAGGAAGATCTGGCCGAGTACTTCCGGCTGCAGTATGGGGAGCGGTTGCTACAGCTGCTACAGTGAGTACTGGGGAGCCCGGACCCACCACCCCACCAGCCTGTGCCCGCCTCTAAGTCATCTTGCCCCATCAGCACTGGTCCACCTCCATCATCCTCATTCATACACCCTTACCACTTTGTCCTGGTTCACTCCCTGAACACTAGCATGCTTTTCTTCTTCACACTCTTGCCCTTTCATTTAGGTGGAGGGAGAGGACTCCTTTCTCCCTGTGCATATCTAGCTCCACTAGTTAGCACCCAGTCCCACCCTGCACCGAGCATCCAGGGCCCACATGCCCCTCCTGCTGGTGTCTTGAGCAGGAAGTTCCCCTCCATTGAGGAGCAGTTGGAGTCTCCATCCATTCGGTTATTGGAGAAGAAGAAGGAGGCCAAGGTCGTGCACCAAGCCATGGAGGAGAAGAAGGAGGTTCGGCAGAGGGGACAGGGCACAACAGGTCCACGTCTCTGGTGCTACCACTGTACTGCAATGTGCTGCTCCGAGCCGGCCATGGGGTAGAGGAGGGAGGCCCCATAGCCCGGTACATACCCTCCCAGGCCTGGGGATGGGAGCTGTGGGCAGGGGACACTGGGACCTTCCTCATGGGACATGTATCTGGGCCTTCACGACCACTCTACATTCCCCAACCTCTAGACATTTAAACGCAAGATGGAAGCCTTGAATCTGCGCTGGGAGGAACTTGGCATCAAGGAGGCCCAGCTGAAGTCTCACATCCAGAAGTTTGAGCAATTCATCCAGGTGTGTCGGGGTATGGCCCGCAGCACCACCCGGAGGGACCCACACTCTGCAGACTGGCAAATTGCCCTCTCCTCTCTCCTCCCCTTGCCCCTTCTTCCCTTCCTCTTCCTATTCTCTCTCCTTTCTCCTTCCCCTGCCAGTCATCCTCTCCTTCTTCCTTCCTTTACCCCCTGCTTCTCTCCCTTCTCCTTTCTTCCTCCCCTCCTCATTCTCCTCCTCCTCCAGCCACCTCTCCCCACCCCACCCCCCACCCCTGCACCTCTCACTTTGACTGACTTCTTTCCCCAGGCTAGATGTCTGGACAGTGATCCAGCAATGCTAGATACTTCCTCCTTCCTGTTTGCCTGTCTATCTCTGCCCTCCCCAGTCCCCAGACTGCCATTCCTTTTTAACTTGCTGGTATCCAGTGAATGAGTGAATGAATACATCAGAATTAAAGTTGGGCACTTGCGGTTCCCACCCTGCCCCGCATTCTTACGCTAAGCATCCAGACAGGAAATGCTCACAGGAGCAGACACCACAGTCTATTCCCAGACAGCATCATTCAATGAGTCCTTGAGGAGAGATTCCATCATCTTCAATCCAGCCGGCACTTATCGAACCCTTGAGTGGCTGGCCCTGATCCAGGGATCGCTGCCATCCACGGCTGCAGAAGCTTCTCCTGCCACACTTGTGCCTAAACCAGATAGGAAAGTAAATCCGTTAACTGGACATTCTTTTACTGAGCAGAGAAAGGCCCATGGAGTGGCTGGAGCAGCAGGAGGTTTGGGGTGAGAGGTCCTCGAAGTGGTTCCCAAAGGACCAGCAGCATCAGCACCCCAAAGTCCTCATCACAGGTTCCCGGATTTCAGGAACTCTTGGGGTCTTTCAGCAGGCCTGTGGGTGATCCCAACATCAGTCATTTTACAAAGCTCAGGGGCACAGAGTGGCTACATATTGGAGGGACGCCTGGCTGTGAGAGAAGCAAGTAGGATGGCCTAATGGCAGTAGCTGAGCCTCGTGTCACCTGGGTGCCACATCGCCTGTGCCCTCTCCTTCAGCCCTGGCCTGGTGCTGGTCTGAGCTCTGGCAAGGAGACTCTGCAATGTCTTCTTCCTCCCCCTGATGGCTTCGTCCTCCTCTGGACCAGGCCGTCTCCTTCCTCAGTTAGCTACAGCTCAAGCACAGCTTCCGCAGCTTCTGGAAGTCAGAGAAGAGCCTCTGTCTCTCATTCTTGTAGTTGGAGAAACTGAGACACCAGCATAAAGTTGGAAGAAAATTGGAGCCTGCTGGCTCTGGGCCCAGGAAACTACCCCATGACAGATGACTTCAACTACGGGCAGACATGTCAGAAGCTCTGTCAGCAAATCTCCAGTTCTGGTCTTTCTAAGCCTTCCCCAGGGCTGAGTTCTCTCCACAACCCTTCCCAGTCCACTCCCCAAAGCCAGAAGCAGAATAATTTCCTGTTCAGTCCCCCAAGGCTGTCTCTTGACAGTTGTCTAAATCTCTGTCCTTGCAACCTCCTGAACCCCAACTCAGTACACAGACACCCTCTTAACTAATTTCAAATGTCCTTGGAGATCCTCTTTCCGTGGGTGGCCCAGCCTTCCCTGCCCAGCAAACTGGGGCCTTGCTGGAGTGGGGACTGTGGGCTGACAGGCGCCCCTGCCCTCGTCCAGGAGAATGACCAGAAGCGGATCCGCGCTCTGAAGAAGGCCAACAAGGAGCGAATGCTCAAGCGGCAGCGCATGCGGGAGCTGACCAAGGCCAAGCAGGAGTTGGGGGCCCTGCGGCTGGAGCACCAGCACCTGAGTTCCAAGCTGCAGGGCTACTCCGTCTTCAACAAGTACTTGGAGCAGGTGGTGGAGAGCTCTGAAGTGAGTACCAGGGCAAATGGGGAAGGGCCTTGGTGCCTAGCTCAGTCCCACGTCCCCTTTCCCAGGACCCGGGCTTGGGTGGGATGTCAGTCTCGGCTAGCTGGGATATGAAGTTCTATGGTGATGGTTGAGCTCTAGTGACCTAGTGACAAGAAGCTGCATTGTAATCTGAAGGCACATGGTTTGAGGCCACCAGCTGCTCTGCGGGAGAAGGATGGGCAATCTCATCCCGTGCAATTTAACTGCTTCTGAAAACCCACCAGAGTCGGCTATGGGTCGGTTCCAACTCGACGTTAAACAACAACTTGGTGATGGTCGCCTGGAGGACATCTAGACAATGACCCTGGACTTCAAAATGTTGAGATTTGTGTTCATGAGGCCCAACCAAGTCCACCTGCTGTCTTTTACACACTCTGAAGAAATGACGTCTCTATAGTGAACTAGGATAGAGCAAGAGTCTACAAGGGACTCCAATCCTAGGTTATAGAACAGCCATCCTGCTTCCTCTCCTTTTTCCTTTTCTTCTCCTTTTCTATCTGTCCTGAGCTTAATCTATGGTAGTTGGAAGGCCCAGGATATTCATGTGAGTTTTTCTTTCCCTCAGGGAATCTTGTATTCCACAGCATGAGGCCTGAAGATGAAGAGAAGTTGCTACTCTGGGCTAGGTGTTAGAAAGCTTGCAAGAAGCATTTGGAGTCTTTGGGTGCTTCATATGGTTAAAGGCTCAACAAGTAAACGGAAAGTTTAGAGGTTTGAACCCGCCCAGAGGCCTGGTGATCTGTTTCTGAAAGGCCTTGTGAAAAATCTGCTTGACAGTAACAAGTTTAGATTTTGGTTTTAGGATGCTTCCAATGTCACCCAATGTGTTACGGTTGCTGTTTGGACTTTAGTTTTATTTTCTTTCCTGTCATTAAATGGCACTTCGTATACAGCAGACACTTCCCTAAGGGCTCCTCACGATGACCCTATGAGGTAGTATTATTATTATTCACCTTGTACACATGAGAAAAACTCTCCCTCCTCTATCTAATTTTCTTTTCATGTGTTCACTCACTCTTCAGATTTGTTTTGTGTATCCCCACTACCTTCAGACCCAGTGTCCCTCCCTCCTTCCTGCGCCTTTCCCAGCCCTCTGCCTGGCTACATCCCAGAAGGCGTCGTCTACACTGGCAGTCCCCACAGCCTCACTACTTCCTCCTTGACTCAGCAGCCTGGCTTCTGCCACCCGTACCAGAGCCACTAGTGACCAAATCTGTGGGACTCATTTCTGTCCTTGGTCTGGCATTAGCTGCTGCTGGTCACCCACTCGTGGTTGGCTGCCTCTGTGACTGCTCCTTTGATGTCACCTATGTGACCACTTATCTCCATCCTCCCTTGGGGAGATTTGAGAGTATTCCGATAGCACAGGCTGTTATGTGTTGTACCGCTACACAAAAAGTCATCAGTTTGAATCCTTCCACCTGCTCTGGAGAAGAATGACAAGCAATGGCCACCATCAGTAAGAATCAGTGTCACAGACAATGGCAGGCATCATTGCGGTTTTCAGGGAGGTCGAGAGAGAATGACAGGAGACTGGGAAGAGCCGGCCTGTAGGGCTGGAGTTGGCCCATGGGGTCTGGTGTGTGTCTGTGTGAGTGACGTTGAAGTGTCCCTGTAAGGAGAAGTTGTGTATTTAGGTTTAGGATTGCATCTGCCACTGTTTATCTGAAGCCTCTTGTGTGTGTATCTGCTGAGGAATGGAGTTTTAGAATAGCAAAGCCAAGCTTTTGGAGCAGGCCTCTGCCTGCCCCAAGCTCTTCCTATCCCAGCCCCAGCTCTGAGTCCTTGGGAATAAAATAAGGAGAAGAATGAAAGGAACCTAGGAAAACACCCAGCCCAGGGTGGAGACAAAGACCCTTCTGCCTTGCCGGCGTGTGTATATGGCGGCGGGGCACAGGGCTGACAGATGGGGCGTCTTCAGCCTCATTAGCCTGCAGTGGGAGAAACGGAGGCTCCGAGAGACCAGGAGACACCGCTGGTCACCATGTCCCTGAAACTGCCCTTCTAAAATCATCTTGAAGCCATCTCCCACTCCTCCTGCTCAGGATTAAGCAGCGTTGGCATCAGGAATTCACCTGCACCCCACCTCCGTGGCCACTGCTTTCCTCTTCCTTCCAACTCTTCCATAACTCCTCATCTAGGCCCACCTGCCAATGATGTTCTTTGGGTCTTTGTCACAGACCTCCACTTTCTGCCCCCTGGCCCCCAGCAACTCCAGGGCTTCAAGTGCCGCCTATGTCCATGGTGTTTACCTGCAGCTCCACCTGGACACCCTGAGGGGCATGGCTGGCAGCAGCAACAGGGTTCCGTCCTGGAGGTGCTGGGACCCCTGGGGGTTGTGCATCAAAGCCCCATGGGAAATGGGCTGTGGGAGAGACGCAGGTGTGCAGCTTTCTGAAGTCCCTCGGTGTTCCCGTTGCCTAGTGCTGCTCTAACACAAATACTACAAGCAAATGACTTTCAAGAATAGAAATTTATTTTCTCACAGTTCTGAAAACTAACAGTTCAAATCATAGTCTTGGGTGTGCAGATGCCTTGCTTTCAGGTTGTCTCAGATATCTTAGACCTTAGCTGCTCATGAGCCTCACTTCACATCTGTCTACCTCCCCTGTCCCTCTTAGGCTTATCTATGTCTAGTCTGATCTGTTACAGCTCAGAAGTAATTAGACCTACAATCTGGATGGCAAGACCTAAGATTTTTTTTCTTTTTTTTAGTTTTTATTTCCAAACGGACTCCCATCCCAGGTTTTTTTTAGGCGCTATCAAGTTGACAGGACTTACTCCAACCTCCCAGTCTCTGATATATGTCCCAGCCCGCTGTTAAAGTCATTGTTTTAGTTGACTTGTTGAAGGTCTTCATCTCTTTCTCTGACCCTCCCTCCTCGCCACCTTGATGTCCTTTTCCAAGGGCTGACCTCTCCTGACAACATGTCCAAAGTATGTGAAATCAACTTTTACTATCTTTGCCTCCAAGGATCACTCTGTTTGTTCTTCCTCCAAGACTTGTTTGCTTTTTAAGGCAGTCCATAGTGTATATCCAGTATTCTTTGCTAACATCATGATTCAAAGGCATTGATTCTTCTTTTGTCATCCTTGATCACTGTCTTTCAAATGTATAGAAAGTAATTGAAAATACCATGACTTGGATCAGGTGCACCTTAGTCTTTAAACTGTCATCGTTACTCTTTAGCACTTTGGAGAAAGTCCTTGACAGTAGATTTTCACTTCTTGGCTGCTGGTATTGAAAATCCCCGCTGGTATTATGAGTGTTAATTATGGATCCAAGAAACATTAAATCCTTGACAACTTCAATCTTTTCTTTAACCATGCTGTTGTTATTAAGTGTCCTTGAGTGTACTACCACTCATAGCAACTTTATGACAATGAATCTGAACCTTACCCTATCCTGTGCCATACTGGCCATCTATGACATATTCAAGCCTACAGTTAAAGTCAGTCTATAAATCCATCTCCTTGGGAGTCTTTCCTTCCTTCACTGATTATCTTTTCAAGCATGATGTCCTTTTCCAAGGACTTGTCCCTTCTAACAACATGCCCAAAATATGTGAGAAGTTTCATTCTTGTCTCCAAGAAGGACCCTGGCTACACCTTTTCCAAGACATATTTGTTTGTCATTTTGGCCGTCCATGGAATATTCAACACTTTTCTTCAATATCACAACTCAAAGTCATCCATTCTTCTTTCATCTTTATCCACTGTCCAACTTTTAGCTGCATAGCAATTAGTTGAAAAGATTATGATTTGAATAAAGTACACCTTCAGCTTTTATCATTGCCGCCTTTCAATACTTTGGAGAGGGCCCTGACTGCAGACTTTCCAATGCACTATGTTCTTTTGATTTCCTCACTGCTTGTGCCAAGGGTGTTGATTGTGGATCCAAGCAATATGAAATTATTGACAATTTCTCTCTTCTCCATCAAACATAATGTTACTTACTGGCCTGGTAATAAGGATTTTTCTTTTCTTGATGTTGTGATGTAACCCATATTGAAGGCTCTGACCTTCTGTGGCAAGTGTTTCAAGTTCTCATTTTCAGCAAGCAAGGTTGTGTCATCTGCATAACGCAGGTTATTGATAAGTCTTCCTCCAAGCCTGATGCTACATTCTTGTTCATATACTCCAGCTTCTCGAATGATTTGTTCTGCATACAGATTGAATAGGTATGGAGAAAGGATGAAGCCCTGACACACCGTTCTTCACTTTAAAAAATCCAAGATTTTGAGGGAGCTCTGGTGGCTTAGTGGCAAGAAGCTGCACTGTAAATCCCAAAGATGCATGGTTCAAATCCACCAGATCCTCCGCTGGAGAAGGAGGGGCAGTCTCCTTATGTGCCAGTCAGATATGATTTGATGATACATGAGAGAAAAAAAAAATACAGGATTTCCTTGTTCTGCTCATACAACAGCTTCTTGGTCAAGGCATAGGCATAAGCACAATTTAGTGTTCTGAGATTCCCTTTCTTCTCAATGTCAACCATAATTTGGTATGATTCCCACCGTCAAAAGCCTTTGCATAATCACAAAACACAAATAGACCTCCTTTGTTTTTAAATCTAGCCTGAATTTCTGGCAGTTCTCTATGTACTGTTCTAGCCACTTCAAAAATAATCTTCAGCAAGATATTACTTGCTTCTGATATTAATGATGTTGTTCTGTAACTGTCATATTCTGTTGCATCACTTTTTCTGAGAATGGGAAGAAATATGGATCTTTTCCAGGTAGCCATCCTCCAAGTTTCCTGGCATAGACTCATGAACGAGTCCAGAGCTACATCTGATTGTTGAAATACGTCACTTGGATCTCATCAATTGCCAGGCCCTATTTTTCTCTAATGCCTTCAATGCAGCTTGAACTTCACTCATCACCATTGTTTCCATATTATATGCTATTTCCTGAAATGGTTCTGTATCCACCAATTCTTTACAGTGCAGTGACTCATTGGATTTCCACCCTATCTTCTTTTGATGTTTACTGGGTCATTCAGGATTTTGCCCAAGGCATCCTTCAGTATTGCAATTTGAGGCTTGAATTTGTTTTTCTTAAGAAATGCCCAGGTAGTTCTTCCCTTTTTGTTTTCCAGCTCCAGCTCTTTGCACATTCCTTCATAACAAATTAAGGA
This sequence comes from Elephantulus edwardii, assembly GCF_000299155.1. Taxonomy (NCBI): domain Eukaryota; kingdom Metazoa; phylum Chordata; class Mammalia; order Macroscelidea; family Macroscelididae; genus Elephantulus; species Elephantulus edwardii. The sequence goes on from NW_006400036.1 coordinate 2,608,168, forward strand.
AGAGTGGCATTGTATCCATAGTAAAAAAGACAATTTCATAACTCATCCTGAAGAATAAAGCTGTGAGTAACAGCATACTATCCTCATGCATACAAGGCAGACCTGTAATACAACTATTATTCAACTTCAGGCACCAACAACTAAAGCCAAGGAGGAGGAAATGAAGGATTTTTATTATTCACAGTTGGAAATTGACTGAACATGTAATCAAGATCCATTAATAACAATTAGGGACTGGAATGCAAAAGTTGGAAACAAAGAAGAGAGACTGATAATCATAAATTACAGACTTGGTGATGGAAATGAGGCTGGACATCGAATGATTGAACTTTGTACAATCAATGATTTATTCACTGCAAAAACCTTCTTTTAAAAACACAAGCAATATGCACACCCATGTTTATTGTGGTTTTGTTCGCAATAGCAAAGAGCTGGAAACAACCCAAGTGCCCATCAACAAACGAATGGATAGAGAAGCTGTGGTATATTCACACAATGAAATACTACACTGCATTGAAAAACAAGGAACTCATAAAATATTATACAAGATGGGTGATGCTGGAGGACATTATGCTGAGTGAAATATCTCAGTCACAAAGGGGCAAATATTGCATAGAGCTACTATTGTAAAATGGAACTGATATTGGGCTTGAAGGAAGACAGAGAAGAAGGGGATGAATGACATATACTGCATTGAAACAGATGAGGGAAAGAACTGTTTAAAAGGGATATATGATTAGGTGTTATTGTCAATGCAGGAGTCCAGAAGGAAGGTTGCACAGTGGAGTGGACTTGGATGGAGGGATTGTACAACAATGAAAGAGTTTTTCTTTTACTTTTCAAGGAGAAGAGTGAATTGGGGGGGAGGGTGTGGGCAGGGAGAAAAGTGCAACAATGAATGACTGGAAACCCTAAGTCTCTGTAAACTTTCATTAAAATTAATTAAAAAAAATACCACAAGCAATACATTGACCTCACCTGATGGACTACACAGGAATCCGATTCAATATACCTGTGAAAAGAATCCTTGGCGAAGCTCAATCAAAACCAGGCCAGGTACTGACTATGGAACACACCACCAATTAGTCGTGTGCAAGTTCAAATTGAAGTTGAAGAAAATGAAATTAAGTCCATAAGAATGAAAATATAACCTTGAGTCTATCCAACCTGATTAAAAAAACACCAAAAGAGTTGTCAGATGACACCAAGAATATCATCTATTAAGAAAGCAAAAGGTCATTACAAAGACAAGGAAGAAAGAAAAGACCAAAATAGATGCCATAAGAGACTCTGAACATTGCATTCAGACACTGAGAAGCCAAAATAAAGGCAAGAATTGTTGAAGTAAAAGAGACGAATAGAAGATTTCAAAGGGCAGCAGGAGAAGACAAAGCAAAGTATTATAAAGGAATATGCAAAAAGCTGTAGTGGGAAACCACAGATATAGGGGTCCAGGTAAATTGACACAGTGACTGCTGCAATGGGCTCTAGTGTGTCAGGAAGTGTGAGGATGGTACAGGACAGGACAGGATTCAGATCTGTTGTTCACAGGGACACTACGGATTGTTTTTGACTCAACAGCACCTAACCTAACAAAAATTTCAACACATAGCTTGGGGAGAGACCTAGTGGTACTTGTATAACTCAAACCAAACACACTGTCTAGTGAATTCTGACTCTTAATGGTAGAGCCTTCCAGCTAGCAGCCCAATACATTACACACTATGCCACCAAAGTTCCTTTGACACAATTAATCTAATTTAGGAATGTGTCAATCCTAAACTTTTGTTATCGCCTCCATTCAAATGTACTACCTCACAAAAAAACCCAAAAACCACTATTGCCAGCTCAAGGTGTCCTATTTCTTACAGAGCAAATGTGCTCGGTAGTATTTTCTTAGCTGTAATTTCTACATATACAGTCATGTACTGCATAATGTCCACTTGGGCAACATTTGACCACAAGTATGTCTATGGTCTCAATTCCCTTAAAGTTTATTATATTAAAAATGCATAGAAAAAAATTCATAGCAGAGAGGTGCTACATTGGAGCCTGCCTCAAAACATTATTATTGTTACAAATATTATTATTATGTTGCTGTTGTGCACCACAGAGTGGGAATCGACCCATAGCTGACCCTCCGGTGAGTTTTTAGACAGTTAATCACATGACAGGAGATTACCTATTTTTATAAGGAAGTTCTGGTGGGCTAGTGGTTAGGGAGTTGCACTGCCAACTCAAAGGCAAGCAGTTCAAATCCACCATTTTCTTCAAGTGAGAAAGATGGTCAGTCTCCTCCGGTGCAACTTACAGCCTTTGAAAATCCACTGGAGGATCAGCTATGAGTTGGTTTAAACTTGACAGCAAGGGGTAAGAGTAAGCGAAAATACTTTAGTGTATTTAGAAATGTTTCTTTAATGTTTTTAATCCACAGAAAGTACACTATATACTATAGCAAATATTTAGCTAACTGATATAAACCAAATTAAACTGTTCTGACTTATACACAAATTGGACTTAAAGATTTGGTTGTTGGTGTTACATGCTGTCGAGTCACCTGCAACTCATAGCGACTCTATGTACAACAGCCCTAAACCCTACTCTATCCTGTGCCAATCTTATCGTCTCTGACACACCCACCCCCATTACCCCAGTCACTGAATCAATCCATCTCATTGAGGGTCTTCCTCTCCTGCACTGTCCCTCTACCCTCCCAAGCATGATGTCCCTCTCCAAGGACTGATTCTTCCTTACAACGTGTCCAAAAGATGTCCAACAAAGCTTTGGAATCCTTGCCTCCAAGGTGCAGCCTGGTCTCACCCTCTCCAGGATGAACTTGTTTGTTCTTCTAGCAGTCCATGGTATATTCAGTACTCTTCTCCAGCACCACGGCTCTAAGACATCAATTCTCCTATCATCCCTAGCCATTGTCCAGCTTTCTAATACACAGCAAATAATTGCAAAACCATGGAAGTTAGGAATGGAATGAATTTGTAATATGAGGGTTGCCTTTGCATAATACGGTGTTCACACAATATCCAAATTTTATAATGCCCTGTTTGACAGGATGTGTCAAGATTGTTAAGACACACATCATTGTAGTTGATTAATATAGTTGTGTTTTTTATTTGCTATATTAAGGGTGGTTAAGGAAAAGAAGCCCTGGAGGCACAAACTATTAATGCATCTGCTCACCAAAAGATTGGTGATTTGAATCCATCCAGCAGCTCCTCAAAGGAAAGACTCAGCAACCTGCTTCCATAAAGATAATTACCAGTCCATTCTCATGGTTCCACTCCTGGTATGGGCCCACTCTCTCCTTCTGAGAATGTTTCTCTGTCTCACTAAACTTTCCTATTTTACTTATATTTTTAAAAAAGATTGCTGCCTAGAAAGTGGCAGCTCTATTCTGTCATAGGTGGTTACTAGGAGTCAGAATCAACCAGAAGTTAGAGAATACTATCATTTGAAAAAGAAATCGTAAGGTGGCACAAACCATTAAGCTCAGGCCTACCAACCCAAAGGCTGGCTGTACAAACCCACTCAGGGGCACTTTAGAAGACAGGCCTGCTGGTCTTCTCCCCTAAAAGGTCACAGCTGTGAAAACTCAGTGCTCTTCTACTCTGTGTCATGTGGGGTCATTGACTCAGTGGCAACAGACTTTTACAACATTAACAAAGCAGATACGATTTGCCTCAAATTCAAAGGTGCATATTTAAGAATTTAGGAAACTGAATGTGTATCTGGTTAGTATCCCTTTCCTAAACTATCCTCTTACAACCACCTGAACTCCTCCATCATCTCCTATCCAAGGCTCGCCCGCTGCTGCTGGGCCTGTGCTGTGGAAAGGCCACCACTCCCAGCCCTCAGCCCAGCCAGGACTCAGTCTTCTCTCATGCTCACCCCGCCAGCAGGAACCCATCAGCCAGTAAACCAGATATGCCCTGGTTTAAAGGAAGTGAGGTAATCATGGGCTTAATTGTGCTTATGTACTAATCTGAGTTGAACAATTTCACATGGAACTCACCACATCTTTGATGTGGACGAAATTGTGCACTACACATTAGCGAGTAAGCACAGTTAAGCTGAGCGTGTCTTCTTGCTGGGTAATCCGCGCTGGTTTCCACATCTGCTCCCTCCTGCTTCAGAGGCATTTCTGAGATCAACCCTCTCTTGTCTGGAGCACGCACAGACTGTGTAGCTCAGCCTGGGTTCCTTCTGGACAACCTTCTTGGAGTTCTACCTGATCTTGCATCCATCCCTCCTCCCTTCTTCTCTCCCCCTGCCTCCTTTCCATTCCCCTCCTTACCTCTCTTTTACTTTCAAATTTTATCAAAAGTGTTGAGAAATATATACTAGCACTCAAGTACTCACCACAGATCATGGTCACCCATGTTTTAACACTTTGCCCTGACTTCTTTTTTAGAAATAAAGCACTACAGGTAGTTGTTTATTTAAAAAAAAATAAATTAAAAAGGCACTACAGTAGGGAGCTCTGGTGGTCTAATGGCAAGATGTTGTGCTGAAATCCCAAAGGCACATGGTTCGAGGCCACCACCTGCTCCACGGGAGAAAGATGTGCAATCTCCTCCCATGTGACTAAGTGCCTCTGAAAACCTGCCGGAGGGTCAGCTATGGGTTGGTTCCAACTCTACTGTACATAACAACAACACAACAAAAACAACACTGGGCAGTTGCAGTTGAAGGCCCTGCTCTGCCTCTTTGGAAATCTTTCTTCTTTGGCTCCTCAGAGAGTGAACCAGCATCCTGACTTTCAGATTTCTCACTCTCATGCTCGTTTTCATTCCTTTGCAATGAATTACCAGTTGCTGTCATGTCAGCTCTGACTCATGGTAACCCCAGGTGTGTCAGGCTCCAGAATGTTTTCATTGACTTATTTTGGGGGAAGGGGAAAGCCTTTGGGATATCTCTAGGTGGATTCAAACTTGCAACTTTTGAGTACCAACAAAGAGAATTAGCCATATTCATAGACTATAAATACACATTCTTCTGCCACTTCCTTTCTCCAATCAACAGCACAATTTTTAAAAAAACTTTTTTAATTGTGGAAAATATCCAATGTGTACAAAAGTACTAGAAATGCCCTACTATTAGTCATATATTAGTTAGAATGAGATGGATTGATAGAGTATCTGGGGCTTTGGGGGTTGGTGGGTCGGAATTAGTGAGACTGGCTCAGGACAGGGAAGGGTTCAGAGTTGTTGTACATAGGGTGCTATACATCGCAGGCAACTCAATAGTACATAACAACAACGGCATACTATATTGGTTTTTTGTGTTTTGGGTTTTTGTTTTGTTTTTTTTTTTATTTAAGCCTCTTGTTTACAGTCAACAAGACCTCAAGGAGGGCCTTTGTATTTAAAACTCAGTTGTTGTTATATTTTGGAGGAACATTCTTCTATGTGGTACAGCATTCTGTCAATATGCTGTAACCTGGGTTGCTGTGATGCTGAACCTTGTGCCATTGGCATGCCAAATGCCATAATGGTTACCCATGAGGATAGTGTTTGGTGGAGCTCCCAGGTTAAGACAGGTTTGGAAGCAGGAGTGGTATCCATTTCCTAAACAACATGCCTCTGGAGACACTATGAACTTTGATAAATGACGATAGTTATAGAAAAACTTCAAGCCTTTTGTTCACAGGATCACTGGGAGTGTTCGACTTGACGGCAATCAACAGCAACGACAACTATAATTAAAAGGATTCCTAGAAATAGAATCTATCCTTCATCAACTATTTTATTAATGTACAGACCTTAAAAGAAAAGCTTGTTAAACAGTTTATATTTTTATTTACAAGTTGGTTCTTTAAAATCCTCTAAAAGTGGCCAGTAAAATTTTTGGTATCATGATGAACTCACGGGTTTTTAACATATTCTTTATGCCTCCATCCTGTAAACTTATTCCTTCCTCTGATGCCCTAATGGCCCCAGCTTTGGACAATGGGAACCCCTTCTGATTAGCACCTTCTGACGCCGTAGGAAGTTTCTGAGAACATGCCTGCTCCTGGTGCCTCTGGGCAAATCTGCTAATTTTAGCTGCTCTATGATGCTTTGTTGTGTTCAGAGAGAACTTTCTGAATGCAGACATGAAATGATTGCTGACTTATTCAAATCCTCTTGTGGATAAAGTCCATAGTCCTTAGCAGGGTTTACTGGGGACTTCGCTTTTCACTTGAGGCCCATCTCTCCCTCTCCATCTTGAACTCATGTCATTCATTCTAAACTACCTTGAAGACCCTGAGCATGCTACACACACCTCAACGTCAGCGTGTTTTGTTAGTTCCTATGGAGTCAGCTCCAACCCGTGGCAACATCATTACACAGGATGCAAAGTTGACTTATCTCGAGCCACCTGCACAGTCATTGGTATCCTTGAATCCATTGTCGCAGCCACACGGTCTTTTTAGTGACTTCCAATCTAGGGAACTCATCTTCCAGACAATATTCTGTCATAAATCACAGGGCTTTCAAGGGTTAATTTTTGCAAACAGATTTCTGGTGCTTTCTTGCTGGTCTGTCCTAGGCTGTAAGCACCAACCACCATGGTTGGCCCTGTCCATATTTGCAATATTGGAGGCATAGCTTCCAGCATTACAGCAGCATGAGAGCTACCAAAGGGCAATAAACTGACAGTGTGGAGATGATGTATGACTTCCTCATCTTCCCGTCTGCTTTTACCTTGCTCTCTTCTGTTCACACTTCCAGTCTTGTTTTCCCAGGAGCCCTTTTCTGCCTGCTTCTCCCTCTTCCAAGACTTAGATGGGTTGCCCCTTCTCTTAGAGTCATGCTTGGGGAAAGGGTAGGGGCACTCAGGGCATGACCTCTGGAGCTGGAGGCACACCTTGACAAGCCCCCAGGGGGCTGAGCTGCAATCACAGGAACTGGTGCTCACATGGCCTACCAAGGAGGGTGGCTGTAGGGCCTCTGTCCCACTGAGTGGGGCCTATGGTTTAGGGCCAGGGTGGGGTGGTTCTGGAATAGTCTAGAGGAGGCAAGCTAGGCCTGTCTCCTTGGAGGCAGCTTCTCTCAAATAAATATCAATAAATGCCAAAGCACCATGTTTGAGAAGAACATCAAGGTGCCACCCAACAGCTCAGCCTTATCTGCCAATCATATTGCTGTAAATTTCCATTGAGTTACCTCCGACTCATAGCAACCTCATGTATAGGGCAAAGCCCTGCCCTGTACTTCCCCACAGTCATTGGTATATTTGAGCTCCCTCATTTGTAGGGTGGTTGTCTGCAATGGCCTGCTTAGCCCTCCTGCCCTCACATCACTCTCTAAACTAAAAGCCCCATTAATACATGATCTGACTTTCTTATCTCCTTTCTTATCTCTGTCTCTAATACTTAACAAGATCCTGGCTTGTAAGTGGTTCTTGGTACATTCTTGTAGAATAGAGTGATTGTTGTTGTTGTTGTTATGTGCCGTCGAGTCACCTGCGACTCAGAGCGACCCTATGTACAACAGCCCTAAACTCCACTCTGTCCTGTGCCAATCGCACTGTCTCCGACACTCCCATCCCAATTATCCCAGTCACTGAA
>NW_006400036.1:2618664-2644167 GCF_000299155.1 Elephantulus edwardii
ATATCCATCCACTTCTACCCCCTCCCTTCACATCTATCTCCCTTTCACCAGCCCTCCATCTAATAACTTATATATGAAGCTTCCATGGCTTCTGTGATTTCAAACACATCAGCTGATGGTAGTTCCTTATGTTGGGATCAGTGTCTCTGAAGTTTAGTCGCAATATTTATCGGTCAAAGGTGATGCGTCCTGTAAAATTGCTGTGTAGATAGGCTTTTCTTGGCCCAAGGGCCTGTGGCTTCCCCCAGACATCTCAAATCTGTTTATTAATCCAAATTTCTAGGGATGGACTCAGCAGATGTCTTTGTCAAGTCTCCTAGTACAGGATAGTAAGCAAAATGTTGGGCTAGTAACCTGCTAGTAAGCACTTGTGTGCAGTAGAGTCAGATCCAACCCAGAGCTGACCCTTCAGTGGGTTTTCAGAGGCAGTAAATCGCGTGGGAGGAGACTGCCCATGTTTCCCCCATGAAGCAACTGGTGCATATGAACTGTGGGCCTTTGGGTCAGCAGCTCAGCTCTTCACCCCCAGGCCACCAGACTTAGAGTGCATCTGCAGGAGAAAGATGAGGCTGACTTCTCTCACAAATGTTGGCAGCCTCAGAAACCATGAAGTTTCCTCGTGGGTCAGAATCAAGTCCATGGCAATGGATTTGGTTCTGGGATTCTAACGTCTAGCCAAGGTTGCTAACTCCCTCCCCAGCTGTACTCTGCTCAACATATAGAGCATGGTCCATCACAAACAAGGGAGAGCTGGGCCCAACACCCTCACCACCTTCGCTCCTTGCGCCCGGCCCAGGGTATCCCTGCCAGGCGGCTGAGCTGCTGGTCCCTTGGCACCGCGGTGACCCACGTTTCCTGCCACAGTTTGAGGAGATCCATGAGGTGATTGCGCGCTACAAGACGCTGGTGAGCATGCACCACGACCTCATGCAGTCGGTGCAGCAAGGCCAAGAGAAGATCGAGCGCGCCAAGGCGCGGCTGGTCCACTACATGGAGGAGAAGAACGATGAGATCCTGCAGCACAACAATGAGCTGGCGGAGCTGCAGATGCGCTTTGACCGTGCGCGCAGCGACGTCATCGTCTGGGTGAGGAGCTCGGCTGCCACCTGGGGCCGCAGGGTGGGTGCGTGAGGGTTACGAGCCCTCCGGGTGCCCCAGGGTTGCACGTGGGTCCTCACCACGCATGCTGTCCCTCCCCAGGAATCTCGCTGGGCTCACATCCAGAACACTGCCGCCAAGAAAACCCTCCTGTTGGGCACCATCAAGATAGCCACACTGAACCTCTTCCAGATCGTCAACAAGCAGCTGAAGGATTCGACTGTTGTGTCCCTGGAGGACACGCATAAGCAGCTGGACATGGTAGTAGGAGACACATCGCACCTAGAATGGCTGAGTGGGCTGGCCTGGAAGGTTCTAGATTTCATGAGTGGCGCAATGAAGCAAACTCAAACCCATTGCCATCAAGTCCATTCCAAGTCTAACTTCTTGTAGTTATTGTTGACTGTTGTCGAGTCGTGCATCACTCAGAGCGACCCTATGAACAAAAGGCCTGAAGCCTTTCTGTAACTATCGTCATTTATCAATCTTCATAGAGTTTCCAGAGGCACGTTGTTTAGGAAGTGGATGCCACTCCTGCTTCCTGTTCCTTGTAGGTTAGGTGACATCACATTAACTACAGACTCATAGCGACCCTATGAAAAACAAATCAGAACCTCGCCCTGCCATTCCATCCTCATCATCTGTGATACAGTTGAGCCATTGATACACTCACTGTGTCAAACCATCTTACTGGGGCTCTTTCTCTCCGTCCCTGGACCTCTACCTTTCCAAGCATGATGTCTTTATCCAAGGACTGACAACATGCCCAAACCCTGTGAGCCGAGTTTCACCACTCGTGCCTCTGAGGAGCACTCTGGCTGCACTTTTCCCAAGACATATTTGTTCATTCTTTTAGGAGTCCATGAGACACCTCCCCCTCCCCCAAAAAGGACAAAGTGGAATTATCCCACAAAGTTTGTTGTTATTATGTGCCGTGGAGTCACCTGTGACTCATAACTACTATACACAAGACCTCTGAATCCTGTCCTATCCTGAGCCAGTCTCACTGTCTCTGACTTACCTGCCCCCATTACCTCAGTTACTGTGTCAATCCACCTCATTCAGGCTCTTTCTCTTCTGCATTGTCCCTCCATCCTACCAAGCATGATGTCCTTCTCCAAGGACTGGTCTGTCCTGGCAACTTGCCTGAAGTATGTGAGATGGAGCTTCAAAATCCTTGCCTCCAAAGAACAATATGGTTTAACCCTCTCCAGGACAGACCTGTTTGTTCTCTTGGCAGTCCATGGCATGTCTGATACTATTCTCTGGCACTACAACTCAATGGCGTCAGTTCTTCTGTCATCCTTATTTATTGTCCAGCCCTCTAACACATATCAAGTAATCACGAAGACCATGGCCTGGATCAGGCATACCTTAGTCTCTAGACTGACATCTTTGCACTTCAGCACTCTAGAGAGGTCCAGTGCAATTTATCTTTTGATTTTTTTTTTATTTTTTTTTTTTTGCTGCTGGTTCCAAGAGTGTTAATTGTGGACCCAAGCAAGCTGAATTGCTAACAATCTCAATTTCTTCCCCATCTATCATGCTGCTTCCAATTGATCCACTGGTGAGAATCTGTTTTCTTGATGCTGAGCTTCAATCCATATTGAAGACTGCCATCCTTGACCTTCTGCAACAGACGCTTCAGTTCCTCCTCAGTTGCAGCAAATTTTCACATTTCCCCCCACAGAGCTGATGGGTTTGAACCACTGGCCTTTCAGTTAGCAGCTAAATGCTATAACCACTGTGCGACCAGAGCTTATTCCCCTTAGAACAATTAGTCTCAAATATAAACCGATACCCGAATAACCTAGAATGGAGACAAATTTGGACCCCCAGCCCCATGCCTGTGAATCACTGGATCTGAGATGGGAGCAGAGAGCTTGTATTTTCAGCCACCCCCCCAGTGACACTGGGGGACTGGGTTCCCCATTTTGGGAACCACTATATTGGACCAGTTCTTGGAGAAGGACATCATGCTCAGAAGGATGGAGGGACAGCACAGGGGAGGAAGACCTCATATGAGATGGACTGATTCAGTAGTAGGGCAATGGGGGTAGGTGTGTCAGAGTCAATGAGACAGTCTCAGGACAGGGCAGGCTTCAGAGCTGTTGTACATAGGGTCACTATGAATCACAGGGTCGCTATGAGTCACAGGTGACTTGATGGCACATAACAACAACAACAACATATTGGAGCTAAGACCCTATGGGGCCCCAGTCAAGGTGGGCAGTAGTGGGGATTCATTATTGAACTCATCAATCATGTGAAAATATTCTTTTACCTTCTAGTCAGATACTGTGTCTTGTGGAAGGCTTATGTTCAAGGCCTATTTTGTTAAAAAGAAAAATTGACAAGTTTAGAGAAATATCAAAACCATACTCATACCTATTAGAGACTTCCTCCTTAAGGAAACTAAAAGGAAATCACTTTTTCACTGTAGGATGCCAGGTTATTTCACCCTATGTCCATGTGTCACCTAAATTCACTTCTGCTCTAGCACCATGTCTGTCTTAGCCACGTCCGTTAACAAACCCCACTGCCATCCAGTCCTTTCTGACTCATGGAAACCTTCCATCAGGTTTCTGAGGCTGTAAGTCTTTCTGGGAGGAAACTTTCCATCATTTGCTCTCCCCTGGAACCTGGCTGGGGGGTTGAACCATCGACCTTTCACATAGTGCCTCTTCACATTCGCAAGTCCGTCCTTACTTCATGCTGTGGTCTGTTAAACCTGACATTCGATTTCAGCAGCATGCAGGAATGTGGCCTCTTCACAACATCAGTCCCAGAAGAGCAGTCAACTCTTCATATCACGGCTAGGGATTTTTTGTCTGAGGTCGAGGGAGCCCTCTTGCTGGGCAGCTTAACTCTAGTCCCCTTGCCTTGTAAGATCCAGCAGTACATCCAAGACCTGTCGGACATCTGGGCAGAGGTGAAGAAGAAGAAACAACAGCAAATCCGGATTTAAGGAGGCTGCTGTGCTTCCAGAATGATCTGAGACAGACGCTGAGTAAATGCCTGATGACTTGCAGTCCAGTCACCCCAACTCTCTGAGAACACTATGCTTTTCTGCTGACAGATAACTAGCCAGTTGCTCACTTCAGTTCACTTCAGCCTTGGAAATATTAAATTGTTTAAATAAAAATTTAATTAGAAATTTGTTCCCAAGTTCTTTTTTTTGGTGATATATTCATGAGAAAAGAATCCCTGACAGTGTAGTACATACCGTGTCAGGCTACTAACAGAAGTTCTGCAGTTCAAATCCACCAGCCTGTCATCAGGAAGAAGATGGGCAGGCTCCTTCTGTAAGATTGGCAGCATTGGAAACCAATGGAGAGCCACTAAGGGTTAGGTTCAACTCAACAGCAATGAGTTTGAGATTTAGTTCCTGAGCAAGAGGGTCAAAAAGCAATTCACCAAAGCTGCCCACGTGGGCTGCCCAGAAATTGAAAATCAAATCTTAGATGTGGTGGCTCCTAGGCTTGGACCAGTGCATGTTTGGGCAGGCAGAATACCAGTGGGGTTATACATGTTATTGCTGTTGCTATGTAATATCTAGTTGCCTGCAACTCACAGCAACTCATGTACAATAGCTCTGAATCCTGCCCTATCCTGAGCCAGTCTCACTGACTTCAACACAACTACACCAATTACCCCAGTTACTGTGCCAATTCATCTATCAGGGGTTAGTACATAGGGCCCTTCTTTCATCTATCACTCAAAGATTTTATTTTTTAAAAGAATTAATGTTTCTTATCTGAGTACAAAGACTCACTGGGAGCTATCAAGATGGCTTCTTCAAGTCGGTGTCCTAAAGCTGCTGGGCGAGGAAAGCCCTGTTCTTCTATGCCTTACTGCTCTAAAATATGTGCTATGGTATCAGCAATGCTAATGAGAAAAGCTTAGGCAGACTACTCTAATTCTCAAAGTGACTATATGTCCAATGACAGCTTCAAGCCGCAGGAGCATCTCAGCTGGTCAGAACAATGGGTCAAAACCAGCTAAAAGAAACTGAACACCGGCAAGTGTAACAGACTCTTGCACTTAGGGTCACAAACTCGACTGCACATTTTTAAAATCACCAATGGCAAAGTCCAAAAGTCAAAGACCCGGTGTGTCTTTGAAATAAGAGAAGCAGCGTCTGCTCTGCAGACTTCAAGCAGGTCTCCTTGTGAAAATATCATAATGCATCTGCACCGCTGCTGAGGACACTGGCTTCAGGACCGCGGGGCTAGGATTCAAACTTGGGTCAGCCTGTGCTCTCACCGACTGGCCGCAGGCTGCCACCTACAAAACAGGCAGGAGCGGCTGTGCACCAGATTTCGCGCTTCCTCCCTCGATTCCCACTGCCCACAGGGGAAGGCTTTGCTGCTTCCTGCCTTTGGGGGGGGGCACTAGTTTGGGTTACTGTGTAGCCCTTATCCTCTATACAGCACCATACAGTGGAGCTTCTCAAACTGTGGGCCCAAACCACCAGCAGCAGCAGCAACATCTCTTGGGAACCTGCTGCAAATGTCAACTTTCAGGCTGTGACTAAGAGCCGAGAATCAAAAGCTCTGTGGTGGGATCCATCAGCCTGGTTTTCACAAGCCTTGCGGATGGTTCTGATAAACACACTCAAGTGCAGAGCCACTGCCTTTGGTGGAGCCAAATGTTTTTATGTAACTGGGCTCTATCTCTTATCATTTCACCAAAACCCCCACTATCATTGAGCCAGTTCTGACTCATGCCAGCCCTTCAGTGGGTTTCTAAGGCTATAAATCTTAATGGAAGGCGACTGTCCACCTTTTTCTCATGGAGCAGCAGCCTTTTGGTTAGCAGTACAACACACTACCCACTAAGCCACTAGAGTCCTTCTCATGATCTACACAAATACATCTTACCTGTGTCTGTCAGCATTAAATGATAGAAGTGAAACTTAAAAGGTACAGACTAGATGGGTAGGAGATGAGGTAAAGGGAGCCGGTAAAGCAGGTTCTGTGAGGGGGTCATCTTGGCCCTAGATGCTAGAGCATGAAAGTTACAGTGGGGTCAGTGGGAAGGAAAACTGGTGAGATCAAGAACAAGCTGGACCATGAGGGTGGACCCATAACAGTTCCTGCAGCTTCTGTGGTTGGTAGGGTGGGTGGTCTGCAGAAGCCAGGACCTCTTGTCACAGAGCTGAACTCATACTCCCAACCTGGGAGTTATGGAAGCTGAAGGAGATCCAAGGATACAGCATATTTTGCCTGGCCACAGCCTCATACCTAGGAAGTGCCTCAGCAGAGCACCAGCCTGCTACTTCCCTTGACCCCACAAGAACCCTTCTATGGCCTTCCCTAAACTGAAACACAGACAACAGAATTCTGGGAACTATAGTCTGAATTGTTCAGTGTACTTCAAACGGGGCCAAGCTGACACATTGCACAGACACCACACTGCCATCTTCTGCATGTTCTTTCTCTCATTTTTGTCAGAACCGACACTTAGCCAACCCACCACTGGATTTCCAAGAATATGACTTCCAAGAATGGGAGGAGATGATCCCTTTTCCTTCCAAGAGTAGCTGGAGTATCCACACTGTCAGAGAAGTACAGACTTGGGGTCAGCAGTGTGCCTCCCTGGGCACGAAGCCACCAGAGCCCCCTGGAATGGGTGAGGAAACGGAGGTTTGGCCTCCTTCAGAGCGAAGAAGGGACATACGTGGAGGTTGCAGTGGAGCTGGCTGGCCCTGGCTCTTAGTGTTGGGGAACGCTTCCCTGAAGAGTAGGGAAGGGGTCGGGAAGAATCAGAACGTTTCAGAATATAGTTTCTAGATGAAGTGTGCTCCTTTAAAATAGCTTCCCTTGATTGGTTTGCCTGCTGGACTGTGTGTCCCAGAAGAAACAGAAGGTGCAGAACTAATGGTTCTTCCGGGCCCTCAGCAACTCCCCCGCCCCAATTTTCTGCCTTTGTGAGGTGCTGTTTGAGAAGCCCAGCCTGTGAGAACTGAGCACACTGCTGTGGGATTAGGGCCCCAGTAGCCATGGGTCCTGTGCCAGGGAGCGAGGAGCGCATCCTGCCCCTTCCTCTCCCACCTCCTTGGCTTCACCCCTTGGTGTGTCAAGTTTCTTACTCAGCCCAAGCGGGGACTAATGGAGGGTCACACTTACAATTCCTGTAATCACACACACTCATCTTAAAACACTCTTGTTTACACACTTGCGGAAAACTCACTCTGGTATTGCTGCATTTTTAAGGTTTCAGACGAGGCCTGGCCCTGGGGCAGAAGGAATTCTGTGGTTTTGGCAGATTTCTTGATTACAAGGGAAGCCACAAATCCACAAACATTCCCAGGCAACAGGAGGGGGGAGCGCAAATCCAGGAGGCTCCGCAGCTCCTGAGGCACCGCGAGGAGAGGCTTCCTGTCAGGATGGGAGGGCACACCTCACAGCCCCTCCTCCTTCAGCCAGTCTATCCTGGACCCCGACTCACACAAAGAAAACCAAGACTTCCCAATCAAGAGGGATTTGAGCTTCCACATGAATGAGATCGTGTTCCAAGAACAAAAAGATGAAGCTAAGGACCTCATGGGAGCTTTCCCAGCAAGAAGACTCTAGCCCATTAAAGCAGAAATAAGTGATTGGTTCCAGAAATGGACGTCTCTCATCAGCAAGCAGGGCTATGGGCACAGGGGGGGTAGGGGAGGGAAGTCCGTTGGAGATATGTTCTCACTGTGAACTGAACCAGTTGTTCTGTTTCAACTCACGCACCCGTGAGTGTCTGAATAAAATGACTCCACAGAGTTAATTACGACTCTGCTCTTTCTGAAGTAGATTGTCAGGCTTTTCTTCCAAGATGCCTCTGTGTTGGTTCATACCACACCCTGCTGGTTAGTAGCCTGTTACTCACCCCATTTTTCTACCCTAGGACTCCTCTCAACACTGCAGAACCCTAGACCCCAATCAAAGCTGATTAGCTCTGGTGACATAGTCCGTAGAAAGCTGTGTTGTTGACTCAAAGGCTGCATGCCTGTGATGGTTCAAATCCACCAGCGGCTCCATAGGAGAAATAAGAGCAATCTCCTCTGATTACGATTTACAACCTCAGAAACCCAGTGAGGGGGTCAGGACAAGCCAGAACCAATTCCTCCATGGCAGGGAATGAGTGAGTGA
The DNA here is from genome assembly GCF_000299155.1 of Elephantulus edwardii. Lineage (NCBI taxonomy): Eukaryota > Metazoa > Chordata > Mammalia > Macroscelidea > Macroscelididae > Elephantulus > Elephantulus edwardii. Next base: position 2,626,896 of record NW_006400036.1, read on the forward strand.
TAGGAGAGTAAGAAGGAAGAGAACAAATAGAGTCCAAGGGTGATGTTAGGGAAGAGGGAGAGGATCCCAGGTGTAAAAAGGCGACCGGGTAGACAAACACCCCCACATCGGTCACACATGTCATGCCACACACAGAGCCTGCAGGTAAACATACACCCCCACATTGGTCACACACATCGGTCACACACATCATGCCACACAGACCCCCAGGTAGAGAGGCACTCCCACATCAGTCACACATGTCATGTCTCACACAGAGCCCACAGGTAGACAGACACCCCCCACATTGGTCATACACATTATGCCACACATGGAGCCCGCAAGCAGCAGCTGGCATCTGAAAGCTGCTGGTGAGGACGACATTGACCTGAGAGCTGAGAGCCGTTGAGATGGATCACAGTGTCTCTGGGGTAGATGAAGACGCCATGCTTCTGAAGGATTTGTGGTTGAAATCAGGCCCTCCCTTCATTCCATCTGACCTCCAAAATCCCTCCTAGACTCTGGGCCGGAGTCCCACATCCTTATGTTCAAACTCTTCAGATGGTTGATGGATCTCCAGAAACTTCTGTTTCTTATTTTCAACCATTTTAGGGATGACTGCTCAGCTACCTGAGTGAAATCCTTGCTCTAAGACCTTCAGTCCCAGTGATATTTATTGTAAATCCTGTGTCTTACTGTTCTAGTGCTGCTGTGACAGAAATACCACAAGTGGGTGGCATTAGCCCATGAGGGACGTACATCTCCCACCAAGGTTTTCAACTTCTCAGGTTTTGTTGTTGTTGTTTTTAACTGCTATCCCAGTTACAATGCATGCTGTTGTGTGCAGGAACCTGAAAAATGTCTTTTTTTCTGCAGAAATGTCCTCACTCCACCAACTCCACCATCAGAGTCTACTTGGGACCTATATGTGTTCCACATAACTGTGAAAACCCATATTACATAAATAAAGGCTTTTACCTTGGTTTCCACATACTTTCCATTCCTGAAAACATTTATCAACACAAATTCAAAGCAGAAAATAATTCAGTCATCACTCACTGCTGTCCAGTCGGTTTCTGACCCTCCATCTGGTCAAGGTGCAAATGTCAAGGGGAGGAGATTGCCCATCTTTCTCCCAAAGAGCCACTGGGGACTTGAGCTCTAACTGAAGTTGAGTGAGGAGACCCCTGGTGAAGACAACGAAGTCAGGAGCTTTATGAGCCAATTCACAGGAATCCAGAGTGGGAGGCAAACAACAATTTCAGGACATTGATGAGGAGAAGGTGAGGGCAGTGGTGGTGTATATTATCTCGGGCACAGCCACCACCTACCTGTCAGTGGGGGCTTGTATATGGCTTTGGTGCTGAACAGGCTTCAGTGGGGTGTTCAGATCATGGTGGACTAGAAGAGAAGCCTGTGCATCTACCTCCAGAAATCATCCAGTGAGAGCCCTGTGGATCCCAACAATCAGATCAGTTGTGCCTGGGGCGTCTCCAGTCGGAAGACAATAGCAGCTAACAACAACATGAAAGAAATGTTGCATCTATGGAAACATTCAACAGAGTCACAGCCTTACAGTGTGAAACTGATAATATCAATTTTCTATTCTACAAAATATCTTACTACAAATTTAGCCTTAAGCCAAGTCTCATTGTTCTGTAGGTCAGAAGTCCATGCTGGCTTCCGTAGACTCTGTGCTCAGGGTCAACAGGCTGAGATCCAGGTGTCGCCGGGGCAGGGCTCTTAGCTAGAGGATCTGGAGGGACATCTGCTTCCTGGCTCCCTCAAGTTGCTGGCCGAATCCAGCTCCCTTGCAGCTGTAGGTCTGAGGTCCCCGTTTCCTTGCTGGATGTTAGCCAGCATTCTCTCATTGCCAGTCACACCGACCTCTCCATCTCCAGCACATCCAGTTCATGCTTCACATCTCTCCGATGTTCCAGTGCCAAGAGGAGAAAGAAGTCCCTGGACACTGTGATACCAGGAGTCTCATACCCAGGAAGTGGAGTCCTTGATAAAATTTTCATCAGCAGACACAAATCCAAGTAGCCCATCCTCCACTACACAGGATTCCTAACAAGATGGCAGCTCTAACCTGAACTTTAACTCTGAAGACCAGCCCCACTTTGACATAAAGGACAAGTTCCAATGTGGAGGGGAGGAGGGTCTATGACTTCAGTGGGTCATGGCCAAGGTGAAGGTTGCTGACGAAAGAAGTCTTTTGAATATGGACCTGACCTACCATTTACTAGTCAAATAGTCAACAAGGCAAGCTTCTCTACAAACCTCTTGTTTACTCATTCATTGCCTTCAAGTAGGTTCTGACTCCTAACTGACTCTCTGCTGGGTTCCAAGGCTGTAAATTGCATGGGAGGAGACCGCCCATCTTTCTCTTTCAAAGTGACTAGTGCACTTGAAGCACTAGAGAGGTTATAGGGAGCTCTGGTGGCCTAATGGCAAGAAGCTGTGCTGCAATCCGAAGGCATGCAGTTCAAGGCCACCAGCTGCTCTGCAGGAGAAAGATGAGCAGTCTCCTTCTGTGTGATTAATTTCCTCTGAAAACCTGCTGGAGGGTCAGCTACGGGTCGGTTCCGACTCTACAGTACACAACAACAACAACAACCAACAAAGAGGTTAGGGGTTCAACTCGCTATGGACTACACCCCCAGAGCTCCCTTTCTGACCTCTACCTCTACTTACTACTCATAGCTGTCCCTCCAGTGAGTTTTTGAGAGGCTGTAACTTGCACGGGAGGGGATTCTTCCACAGAGCTGCAAGTAGATCCAAACCACTAGGGAGGTGTGGCCTTTGGGTTAACATCACAACTTCCTACACAGGACACCACTTTGGTGATCCCAGGAATCCCCTGATGTCTAATGAAATATTTATGGACTTGCATGTATGAATTTTCCATGAGTGAGGGGGCTAAGCTTGGATGGGGACAGATGAGGGTCCATTCTCTCAGCAGATTCTCTCAGGACACTCCAAATGCAACATCCTTAAGGATTACAGCTTCCTCTCTCCAGTAAAAATGTCCACATTCCTAAGATGCAAGTCACAATACTATATAGCTTACCTATCAAAGGTGGAAAATTCAATGACTTTTAATATAGTTACAAATTTGGGTAGCCAACAATACAATTTTAGAATGTTTTGATCTCTGCTGCCATCAAAAAAATTTTTTCCCTATGAGGAGAGGTTACACCTCACTTCTTCCATCCCCTTGTCCCTGATAACCGCAAATCTACTTTCTGTCTCTATGGTTTTCTCTATTTTGGTCATTTTATGTAAATAAAACATACAATGAGAGGCCTTTAATATGTGGCTTTTTTACTTACTAGATTTTCAAGGACACTCATGTTTTAGCATGTCTCAGCATTTCCTTTTTATTACCAGACATTATTCCATAAGCGAGTATACCAGATTTCATCTCTCCACTCATCAACTGATGGGGTTCTGGGTGGTTTCCACATTGAGGCTGATATGAATATTATTAATGCTTCTATAAACATTCATGTACTGGGGTTGTGTTTTTTTTTCAGATCCTTGAGGACAGACCTAGGAGGAGAACTCCTGGGGCACATGGTGCCTCTGGTCAACCTTTTGAGGAACTGCCAGACTGGAATTTTGAGATACTTTGGATGCACTTTAAAAAAAAAAATGAGGCCCAGTATTACTTCCCCATAGCAATTGTAGGTCCTTCTTCTTCTCTAGTTCCGTGCCATCTTGGACCCTTGAATAAAGTGAAATTCTGCATTAAAAAAATTATATTGGCTTGCTTACAAAGTTCACATACATTGTGTTTCATACTAGCCTTCATTCATATTGTGTTTCATATAATCATTCCCATTTATTATGTTTTATAAAATTAATCACTGTTGAACTATGCCCACCATTATCCTGTCTTTCCAATTTCCTGCTGAATCTTTCTCATTTCTTTTACCCCCTCCTTCCAAGCACCAAATTGTGCACACCTATGATTTCCCTCCTGCCTGCCCTTACCCCTCTGGTCTTACCCCTTCCCCCCTTGAAATACTTTTATTTTAGAGTTTAATGGGAGTTGGTAAAAAGGAATCAGCCCATTTTGACGGAAAACCAGGATTTTATTAAAAACAAAGACTGTAGATAGCTCATCATTCATTAATATAATATGCAGCTGCCCAGACACAAGTGGTCAGAGCCTGGACCACAACTTAGAGGCCAGGCTGCCCTTCCAGCCATGTCTTACCACATGACACACTCAAGTCACTGCAAAAGTGTACAGAGACCAAAATTCATTAATGGAAAGGGGACTGGCTTAGAAGACACTATTAAGAGTGATAGAAAAATTTGGAAATGGGAAATGTAACATGATATATAAATTATCACCAAATTTTTATATATATATATATATATATATATAAAATGTTATAACGTCAAATGTTTTATTACATGTATACATTTATTCCATAATAAAAAAATTACTGCACAGCCCCCTACTTCCTATCCCCTATCTTCATACTCAGGTCTCAGAACTCTGCTGTCAATCAGCCAACAAATACTTTTTTCTAGTGCTTCCCATCTGCCTAGAAGCAAAGGAGACTCAGAGGCAAACAGCCAATATGGGTCCTGTCTTTTTGGGTGTGGTCTCTTGGCAAAGAGCAATTTCAGTCAGTGGGTTTTTCTCATTCATGCTCATTGCCTTAGAGTTGGAAGTGACTCTTAGCTAACCTTCCATGAGATTTCCAAGGCTGAAATTGCAACCATCTTTCTCTCTTTGTGCTGCTGGTGGATTTGAACTGCCCAAGAGGCCTTTAGGTTAACAGTAGAACTCTCTGTGGACTAGGCCACCAGAGCTCCCCTAATCATTGGTTATGAATGATAAAGTAAATATCATTGCAATTACCATCAAGAAGTGCTGTGTGCAGTGGAACCATCTCATCTGAGTGGATGGGGTGGGAACCAACCATCTCTCCCTGAGGATGTAATGTGATAGGTAAACACAGACAGCAGAATGGATGGGTGGGGGTTTTCTGTATTTTTTTTTCTTCTGGTTTTTGGTTTTAAGTTGGACAATGGTCAGAAGAAGCAGGAGGAGAAGGGAAAAGGGAAGTGAGTTTGTTCTAACACAAAGGCTGGGTCAGGAGGTTGATGTGGAATGACCAGGGTTGAGGGTAGGTTTGGAGAAATAAGCAGGGTCTTTGGTAAAGCTTGTTAGGGATCCTGTGGTTTTCTTCTGAGAGCGGTGGAAAGCACTGGAGGGTTGACTAGAGAAAAAAAATGAAGAGACCAAAAATTGAGCTTGAGGTTGTTTGTTTATTACTTTATATTGCTAGGCTTGGAAACCTAAAAGCTCAGTTTGGCACAGAATCTAGAATCTGAGGAATGAGGTTTCCAGGAGGAGAAAAGGAGTAGATCTTTTAAAGTTTTGGAGGAAAAATATACCCTGACCCAACTTCTTGGTCCTGCTTTAGGAAGGCACATTTCTGAGTCTTGGTAATTGAGCAGTGATACTTGACCTTCGATAATATGCATTACATCTCAACAATAAGAAGACAAAAATCCTCACCACTGGACCAATAGGCAAAAGCCTGATATGTGGAGTAAAGGTTGAAGTTGTCAACAATTTCTTTTACATGGGTCCACAATCAATATCCATGGTAGCAAATCAAGAAATCACAAGGTATGTTGCATTGTGGAAACCTGTCAAGGACTTCTCCAAAGTGTCAAAGAGCAAGAATGTCAGTTTAAAGACCAAGGTGCATCTGATGCAAACTGTGGCATTTTCAGTTGCTTACTATGCATCTGAAAGTTGGACAATGAATAAGGCAATCTAAGAAAGAATCGGTGCCTTTGAATTGTGTTGGATACCATCCCATGGACTGCCAAAAGAACAAACAAATCTGTCTCGGAGCAAGTGCAACCAGGGTGCTCCTTAGAGACAAGGGTGGTAAAACTCGGTCTCACTTACATTGGGCATGTTGTTAGGAGGGTCAGTCCTTGGAAAAAGACATCATGCTGAGAAAGATGGAGATTCAGCAAAGATGTTCAATGCGATGGATAGACAGTGTGCCTGTGAGGATGGTACAGGATAGGGCAAGGTTCAGATCTATTGTTCACAGGGTCACTGTGAGTCAGGGCACCCAACAATAAAACAAGCTGACCTTGCCAATTAAAGGGACACAGGATGTGGCTTCAGTTCTCAAGTGAAACATTTGCCATGAAATGCAGGTGTGTGATTCAAGGTGAGGGACATTTAGGGACAAAGTCAGGATTGCTCTGCTGTCAGCAGGCTAAGCAGCAGGCCAGTTGAAGCAGTGGGAGAATGAGATGGGATTTGCCCTTGACAAAGTCACTGTGGCCTCACTGTAGAGGATGGCCTGGGTGAGACCCTAAGGGAGGGAGAACAGAGTGGATGCTGGGAGAACATCTTGTTGGAGGGCTACTTAAAGAGAAAAAAGAAGCAGAATCATGACTCTCAGACAAATACAAAATGTACAAGCTTGTTAGTTTATTGAGCTCATTAATTATGCCAAGTAGACTCTAAAGAACATAATCAGGAATGCTGAAGTTGATTTGCTAATAGATGCAAAAATGGTGTCTTCCAGAAGGCAGAAATCAATTGCATGCTTCCTGTGCAAAATCAAACTCAATTTCTATGACCAGGGAGCATTTAGTTCACCTCCAGCAGTTCATTTCCATCTTTATAAAGTTGCATGAGCTCTGGCAGCCTGGTGAATAGGAGCTGTACTGCCAACTCAAAGACAGACAATTTGAATCTCCTCAGGAGAAAGATGATCAGGCTCCCTCCGTGTGAGTTCCAGCCTCTGAACCCACTGGAGGATCAGCTATAATCAACTTAATGACAATGAGAGAGAAAAGTTGCAAAATGAAAAAAAAAGAAAGAAAATGCATTAGTTACTATTGTTGGATAACCTTAGGAAGGTCCTTTAAGAGACAATTGGCCTTGATCTTCTGCCAAGATTAGGACACCAAGGCCCCAGAAACAGTAGTTTACCCTGTCACATTATTCAATTAAGATATTGATATAATTTAGAACAAAACCTTGACATAGGAGATAAGCTAAGTTTGTACTTACATTATTATTGTGATTCTTTCTTTAAATTAAATTTTATTAATTTTAATGAACATTTACAGAGATTTGGGGTTTTCATTCATTTATTGTTGCACTATTTTCTCTACCTTCCTCCCCAGTTCGTTCTTCTTTTTCCCCCCCTTGAAAGTCTGTTTTAATTGTCCAATTGCCACAGTGTTTGTCAAAGTCAGTTCTGATTAATCTCCTTTGTCAGTGTGTCCTTTGCCTTTCCCTATCACTCCTCCTTGAGAGAGACTTCACCCTGATTCATAAGGAAAAGGGGACGGCGTATTCTCTTAGCTACTTCCTGCTGTAAAGGGACGCTGTAGGTTTCAGGGTGAAGATCTTCTCTCACTACTCTAAAGGGCCCCTTTGGCATATTGTTGTGATTCTTGTAACAGAATGAGTTCGCAAGACCTCATTTGGTCTCACTGTGCTCACAAGAAATCTGGTGTTGGGATCAGGTTATCAGTCTATCCTTACGGCTGTGAATGTTAACCAGACCATGCTCAGGGAGTGAATACAGACAGAAGGAAAGATACCCAAGCTTATACACAAGTTCATGACAGCCAGCAAATAAGTATGAGAACCTTTCTCACTGGTATCCTCACATATTTATATGTAAACTAACATATTATTACTTTGTTATGCGTCAGAATTGCCTTGGAAAGTCTGCTGTCAGAGACCTCTCCAAAGTACTGAAGAGCAACAATACCAGTCGAGACTAAGGTGAGCTGTGCCTAATGCAGGCCATGGTCTTTGCAATTACTTGCTATGCATCAGAAAGCTAGACAATAACTAGAGATGATAAAAGGAGAGTTGATGCCTTTGAGATTGTGCTGGAGAAGAGTATTGAATATACAATGGACTGCTAGGAGAACAAACAGGTTCAGCCTGGAGAGGGTGAAAACAGGCTGCTTCTAGGAGGCAAGGATTCTGAGGCTTCGTTTGACATACTTTGGGCGTGTGGCAAAGAGGGACCAGTCCTTGGAGAGGGACATCATGCTTGGAAGAGTAGATGGACAGTGCAGGAGAGGAAGACCCTCAATGAGATGGATTGATTCAGTGACTGGTGTAATGAGGATAGGTGTGTCAGAGACAATAAGATTGGCACAGCATAGAGCTGATTTCAGGGCTATTGTATGTAGAGTCACTATGAGTTGGTATGAGTTGCAAGGGACTTGACAGCACATAACAACAAAAACAATAATAACGACAACAGCAACTTAATTTTATTAAAAAATATACAGTATTTACAGCAATAACGAATAAATGGAAATCCAAAATCTCTGTAAATGTTCATTAAAATAAAATAAAAAAATTTTTTTAAAAAGGAATTAAAAAAAAAAGTTAACACCTAAGGAAGTACAGGTCAATACATCAATTGATACATTTAGTTAGACAAAAGTCCTGTTAGACAAAAGGACCTTTTCAAAAGTAACAAAAGAGCAAAGATGTCACATTAAAGGCAACTATGCTCCAGACCTTAGCCACGGAGTTTTCAAAAGATTCATATACATTAGAAAGTTGAACAATGAATTAGGAGAACCAAAGAAAAACTGACAACTTTGAATTGTGATGTTGCTGAAGCTTATTGAATACACCATGGACTACCCAAATATCAAACATCTTCTGTCTTCTTGGTTGATCCTGTATTTTAAATACAGTGGAAAGTTAGAATGGATTTCAAAAGTGGAAATAAAACTCTCAGTTGTGTGAGCTTAGGAATGGAGGTATGGGAATAAATAGATAGGGATGATGCAAAGTTTGTACGGGGGGAATATGACAAAGACAGGCTTTAAGTAGGAAACCCTGGTCTTTCATATTTGTCTACGTGTGAATTTTGTATTCATGTTCAACTATACTCAGTCTGAATGCATTTTTTTTCTGTACCAGTATTAAATCATCTGAAATCCTTGAAAAACAACAAAAAATATATATATAGCATTTACGAAGAAGTGCTCTCTGATACGTGGAGCTTAATTCTCCTTCTCTTGAATGTGTTGTTGTTGTTGTTGTCGTGTGCCGTCGAGTCACTTGCGACTCATAGTGACCCTGTGTACAACAGCCCTAAACTTCGCTCTGTCCTGTGCCAATCACACTGTCTCTGACACTCCCATCCCAATTATCCCAGTCACTGAATCAATCCACCTCATAGAGGGCCTTCCTCTCCTGTGCTGTCCCTCCACTCTCCCAAGCATGATGTCCCTCTCCAAGGACTGGTCTCTCCTCACAACATGTCCAAAGTATGTTAGATGGAGCCTCAGAATCCTTGCCTCCAAGGAGCCACCCGGTTTAACCCTCCCCAGGACAAATCTGTTTGTTTTCCTAGCAGTCCATGGTATTCTCAATACTCTTCTCCAGCACCACAGCTCAAAGGCATCAATTCTCCTTCTATCCTCCTTGGTCATTGTCCAACTCTCTGATGCATAACAAGTGATTGCGAAGACCATAACCTGTATCAGACGCACCTTAGTCTCCAGAGAGACACCATTGCTCTTCAGCACTTTGGAGAGGTCCCTAACAGCAGACTTTCCCATGGCAATGCACCTTTTAATTTCCTGGCTGCTGGTGCCAAGACTGTTGACTATGGAGCCAAGCAAACTAAAGCTGTGAACAATCTCAATCTCTTCACCATCCATCCTGATGCTGCCAATTGGTCCAGTGGTGAGAATCTTTGTCTTCTTGACATTGAGCCTCAATGCATATTGTAGGCTGCAGTCCTTGACACTCTGCAGCAGGCGCTTCAGGTCCTCCTCAGTTTCAGCAAGCAGGGTTGTAGGCTGGACTTAGTCATTTCAAGAGCATAGACTACAGCAGAAGTGAAAGAGTGATTTGTCAGATTACATCATAAAAGGCAATGCAGCTTACACACTCTCTCTCTTTTTCTCTCATTTCATTCATTCTAGACACACCAACAGCCGTGCTTGAGGACACTCAAGAAGCACACTGGAAAATTCCACAAGGGGAAGAAAAGAGATTGTCCTTACTTCCACCAGGCCATGCAGTGCCTGCAGATCAACTGAAGTGTTGACTATACCTCATGATAGACCCGGAGCCAGCACCATCAGCTAAGCTAATCTCCTGGAATGCCTTACTTCCAGAACTCATGTGAGATACTTGCTTTAAGCCTGCAAATATGAGATCATTTACAATAGAGCACACTTAGACTAGCAGACATGGCAATTGAGACTGAGATCTCAGACATGAAAACACAAAGAAGGAGGAACAGCAGACACTAGTGATTGGAACGTGGCATGTTAGAAGCATGAATGTAAGAAAATTGGATATTGTAAAAAAAGAAATGGAATGCATAAATATTGACATATTAGGTGTTGGCGAAGTGAGATGGGTTGACATGGGACATTTTGAATCAGATGATCATATGCTCTACTATGCCGGGGATGAAAAGGTGAGAAAAAATGGGATTGCTTTCATAATCAAAGAAGTCATTTCTAGGTCTATCATGAAATACGGTGTGCTGAGAGACAGGATAATATCCACACACATACAAGGAAGTCCAATGAATACCACTATCATTCAAATATATGCACAACTAGAACCAAAGAGGAGGAAATAGAAGATTTCTACTAACTTCTGCAGTCAGAAATTGATTGAACATGCAATTATGATGCATTGATAATAATGGGTGATTGGAATGCAAAAGTTGGGAAAGGAGAAGAAGGATCAGTAGCTGGAAAACAGGCTTAGTGACAAAAATGAGACTGAATGATAGAATTCTGCACATTCAATGATTTATTCATTTCAAATACCTTTTATAAGAAACACAAACACAGGTTTACACATACATTTCACCTGATGGTATGGATAGGAATTAAATAGATTACATCTGTGGAAAGAATCACTGGAGAAGCTCAATATCCGCTGTGAAATCCAGGTTAGGTGCTGATTGTGGAACAGACCACCAACTACTCATATGCAAATTCAAACTGAAACTGAAGAAAATTAAATCAAATCCACAGGAACCAAAATTTTACCTTAAGTCTATTCCACTACAGTTTCAAAACCATCTCAGGAACAGGTTTGAGGCCTTGAACACCAATGAACGAAGACCAACTGGGTTGTGAGAGAATATCAAGATATCACCCATGAAGAATGTAAAAGATCATTACAAAGGCAGAAGAGGAAGAAAAGACCAAGGTGGATGTCAGATGAGACTCTGAAAGTTGTATTAGAGCACAAAGAAGCCAAAGCTAAAGGAAGAAATCAAGAAATTAAAGAGCCAAACAGAAAATTTCAAAGGACAGTTCTGGATGGCAAAGCGAGGTATTATAATGAAATGTGCAAAGAGCTGGAGTCAGAAAATCAAAGGGCCGAACTCGCTCAGCATTTCTTAAGCTGAAGGAATTGAAAAACAAATTCAAGCTACAAGTGGCAATACTTAAAGATGTTATGGGCAGAATGTTAAATGATCCAAGAAGCATTAAAAGAAGATGGAAAGAGTATTCAGAGTCATTGTACCAGAAGAAATTGGCTGACATAGAAGAATTTCATGAAACAATGTATGAGCAAGAGCCCATGTGATGAAGGAGAAAGTTCAAGCTGCTCTGAAAGAACTGGCAAAAAACAAGCCTCCAGGAGTTGATGGCATACCAATTGGCATATTTCAACAAACAGACACTGCCCTGGGTGTGCTCACTAAGTTGTGCCAAGAAATCTGGAGAACAGCCACCTGGCCAACTGACTGGATAAGATTGATACTTGCTTCCATTCCAAAGAAGGGTGACCTGACAGAGTGCAGAAATTATCGAACAATATCATTGATACCACATGGAAGCAAGATTCTGCTGAAAATCATCCAAAAACAACTGGAGCAATATGTCAACAGAGAACTGCCAGATGTGCAGGCTGGGTTTAGAAAAGGCCGTGGTACTAGGGATATTATACCTAATGTTAGATGGATCTTGGAAGAAAGCAGAGAGTACCATAGGAATGCCTATTTGTGCCTCATTGACTATGCAAAGGCTTTTGACTGTGTGGATCACAACAAACTGTGGTTGACTCTGAGAAGAATGGGAATCACAGAACATTTGATTGTGTTTATGCAAAACCTACACTTGAACCAAGAGGCAGTTGTCAAACAGAGCAAGGAGACACTGCATAATTCAAAATCAGGAGGACGGTCAGTCAGGGATCTATTCTGTCTCCATACTTTTTTAATTTGTTTGCAGAACAGATTATCTGGGACGCTGGATGTATGAGGAGGAATGTGGCATCAGGACTGGAGGAAGACTCATCAACAACCTGAGTTATATAGATGACACAACCTTGCTTGCTGAAACTGAGGAGGACCTGAAGCACTTGCTGCAGAAGGTCAAAGAGTGCAGCCTTCAATACAGATTGAAGTTCAACATCAAGAAAATCAAGATTCTCACCACTGGGCCAATTGGCAGCATCACTATAGATAGTGAAGGGATTGAGATAGTTAACAGTTTTAGTTTACTTGGTTCCACAATCAACACTCTTGGTAACAGCAGCCAGGAAATCAAGAGACAAACGGCATTGGCAAAGTCAGTTGTCAGGGACCTCACCAGAGTACTGAAGAGCAATGACATCAGTCTGGAGATTAAGGTACTCCTGATCCAGGCCATAGTCTTTGCAATTGTGTGCTATGTGTCAGAGAGCTGGACAGTGACTAGGAATAATAGAATTGATGCCTTTGAGCTGTGGTGCTGGAGAATAGTGTTGAATATACCATGGACTGCTAAGATATACCATGGACTGCTAAGAGCACAAACAGGTTCATCCTGGAGAGGGTGAAACTGGGCTGCTCCTTGGAAGCAAAGATTCTGAAGCTTCATCTGACATACTTTGGGCATGTCGCAAGGAGGGACCAATCCTTGGAGAGGGACATCATGTTTGGGAAGGTGGAGGGACAGTGCAAGAGAGAAAGACCCTCGATGAGATGGATTGTTTCAGCGATTGGGGTAATGGGAGTAGGTGTGTTGGAGACAAGGAGGTTGGCACAGGATAGAACGGCATTTAGGGCTCTTGTACATAGGGTCGCTATGAGTCACAAGTGACTCGACAGCACATAACAACTACAACAATGAAAAAATATAGACAAATTGTTTTTCTCCAATCATTTGAACTCATTCGTTACCATTGCTGTTATTGTTGATTGCTGTCAAGTCAAGCACAGCTCATAGCCACCCTATGAACAAAAGACCTGAAGTCAACTGGGAGGAGGGTAGAGAGAATGGTGCAGCGGTGAATGAATGGAAACCCAAAATATCTGTAAATGTTTATGAAAATTAATAAAATATAATTATAGAAAAAAGACAATAAATAAACTCCTGTGAACCATAAATAAAAAAAAAAAAAAGACCTGAAGTCTTTCTATAACTCTCATTGTTTCTCAAAGTTCATAGAGTTTCCAGAGGCATGTTGTTTAGGAAGTGAATGCCACTCCTGCTTCATTGCCATTGAGCCAGAGTCAGCCCATAGCTGACCCTGCAAGAGGGTTTTCAAGATTGTAAATTGCAGGGGAGGAGATGACTCATTTTTCCCTGAGGAGCAACTGGAAGAGTCAAATAATTAGAGAGGGTTGGTCTCTGTTTAGCAACACAACCATCTTATGTCCTCTACCACCCACCAGAACTCCTTAAGTCTTTTGAAAGCAAGTGGTAAACATCATAGTCCTTCATGCCTAAATATTTCAGCATATTTTTCTGAGCACATTGAAACTTGAAATTTTTATTCTGATTTATTGGTAATGATCATATCCAAGAAGTTTACTATTAGTGAGTCTATCCTCCATTAATTTAAAAACCAGCTGTGGAATAGGTTTGAGACCTTAAACATGAATGAACCAAGACCAGATAAACTATGGGAAAATATCAAGAATATTACTTATGAAGAATGCAAAAAGTCATTACTAAGAAAGAAGAAGAAACCAAAATGGATGTCAGAAGAGACTCTGAGTGCGCCGAGAAGCCAAAGCAAAGGGAAGAAATCAAGAAGTTAAGGAGCTGAATAAAAGATTTCAAAGTGCAGCTCGGAAAGACAAGCCAAAATATTATAATGAGATGTGCAAGGAGCCGGACTCAGAAAATCAAAAGGGCTGAACTCGGTCAGCATTTCTTAAGTTGAAAGAACTAAGCCATGAGTTGCAATGCTTAAGGATGCTATGGGCATCCTAATGATTCAAGAAGCATTAAAAGCAGATGAACGGAGTCTACAGAGTCATTGTGGCAAAAAGAATTGATTGACACAGAAGAATTTCCATAAACAACATATGAGCATCAGGCAATGGTGATGAAGGAGGAAGTGCAGGCTGATCTGAAGGACTTGGCAAAAAATAAAGCCCCAGGATTTGATGGAATGCCAATTGACGTATTTCAGCAAACAAATGTTGCCCTGCATGTGCTCACCAAGTTGTGCCAAGAAATTTAGAGGACATCTACTTGGCCAACTGACTGGAGGAGGTCCATATTTATTCCCATTTCAAAATAAAGTGACCTGACAGAGTGTGGAAATTATCGAACAATATCACTAATACCACACACTAGCAAAAACCTGCTGAAGAATATCCAGAAAAGACTTGAACAGTACATTGCCAGAAAACTACCAGAAATACAGGCTGGGTTAGAAGAAGTCGTGGCACTAGGGATATTATTGCCAATGTCAGATGGATCTTGGCAGAAAGCAGTGAGTACCAGAATAATGTCTATCTGTGTTCATTGACTATGCAATGGCATTTGACTGTGTGGACCACAATAAATTGTGGCTAACCTAGAGGAAAATGAGAATCTCAGAGCATTTTTGTGTGCTTATATGAAACTTATACTTGGACAAAGAAGCAGTCCTCAGAACCAGAGCAAGGAAGCACTGCATGGTTCAAAATCAGGAAAGGAGTGTGTCAGGGATGCATCCTACGCCATACCTTTTCAATCTGTATGCAAAACAGATCATTCAGGAAGCAGAGCTCTATGAGGAGTGTGGCATCAAGATTGGAGAGACTCATTAGCAATCTACAATATGCAGATGACACAACCTTGCTTGCTGAAACTGAGGAGGACCTGAAGCACTTGCTGCAAAAGGTCAAGGACTGTATTCTGCAATATGGATTGAAGACATCAAGAAGACAAAGACTCTCATCACTGGGCCAATTGGCAGCACCATATTAGATGGAGAAGAGATTGAGGTTGTTAACAATTGAAGCTTCCTCAGATCCCACTCTTAACACCAGCAGTCAGGAAATCAAAAGACGAATTGCATTGGGAAAATCTACTGTCATGGACCTCTCCAGAGTGCTGAAGAGCAACGATGTCAGTTTAAATACAAAGGTGCACCTAATCCAGGCCATGATCTTCTCAATTACTTGTTATGCTTCAAAGAGTTGGACAATAACTAAGGATGACAGAAGAAGAATCAATGCCTCTAAGTTGTGGTACTGGAGAAGAGTCTTGAACATACCATGGACTGCCAGGAAAACAAACAGGTCTGTCTTGGAGAGGGTGAAACCAAGTTCTGTCTCACTTACTTTGGGCAGGTGGCCAGGAGAGATTGGTCCTTGGAGAAGGACATCATGTTCAGAAGGGTGGATGGACAGCAGGGAGAATGAGTCCCAGCATGAGATGGATTGATACAGTAACTGGAGCGATGGAAGTTGGTGTGTTGGAGTTAGTGAGACTGGCTCAGGATAGGGAAGTGTTCAGAGCTGCTGTGCAAAAAGTTGTTACACATCACAGATGACTCAATGGCACATACAAACAATAACATGCTATGACAGGTTTGGAAGCAGGAGTGGCATCCAATTCCTAAATAACATGCCTCCAGAAACTCTAGGAACTTTGATAAATATTGATAGTTGTAGAAGGGCTTCAGGCCTTTTGTTCATAGGGTCGTTATGAGTCATGCTAAACTCGAAGTCAATCAACAACAAATAATATTTGATACATAATTCCTGGTTTAATTGGAAAAACTGTCCCAATGGCTCCCTCATTTCATTCAGAGTAAGCATCAAAGTTGTACAAAGACCTTGAGGTGCCCCCATTGAGCTCCTGCCCCGCCCCAGTTGCCTCTCTGATCTCATTGCCCCTCCCCGCTCCTTGCTCACTCTCTCAACCTCAGCGGCCTCTCAGTACTCCAGTCATAGGCTCACCCAGAAGTCTTTACACTTGCTATTCCTCCAGCATGAAATACTCTCAAATCTCTTTAAAGGCTTGAATCAAATGACATTGATACAACCTTCAAAGCAGGGTGGATCTCCATTAGTCACATTTTTTAATTTTGCACCCCTTCTTCTTGACATTTACTTGTCCTTATTATCTAATATATCATGTAATTGACTTTTTCTGTAATTTAATGTCTGTCTCTGCTATTAGACTGTAAGCTCCCTAAGGGCAAGGATTTTCTTCTGTTTTTTTGACCATCCCCAGTGCCTAGAACAGTGCCTGGTACTGCTCTGGTACTTACCTACTAAGTACTCAATAAATGCTTGTAGAATGGGTGAAAGACTGAATAACCTGAGAGAAATGCCTCCCACAGGCATTGGCAAAGGGGATATTAGGTGTTGTAATGACCCACTGCGTTTGGGGGCAACTCAGACAAGATAACTGTGAGTCTTCTTGTTCAGAGAATGACTGTGGTGCGTAGTAAGGTGCATAGTGGTGCTCTAGTAAATGAGTGGCAAAAAGCTGTGCTGCAGTCCTGAAGGCATGTGTTTGAAGCTACCAGCTGCTCTGCAGGAGAAGCATGGGAAATCTCCTCACATGAGATGAATTGCCCCTGAAAACCCTCCAACGGGTCAGCTATGGGCCAGTTCAAACTCTACAGTAAACAACAACTCAACAACAACAACCCCGACATGAGCGTTGTGGAAGTTTGTGCTACACCTTATAATTATTTGTATTTCTTAACATTTTTATGCTGTCCTTTAAGGGAGAGTTAGTCATATGCTGTGTATCATAGTGAATGTTTACCAAGTACAGGCAAGGTATCAAACACCTTAGACCTAGTGTCTCCTTTAATCCCGCCACAGTCCTAAGAGGCAGATATCACCATAATTCTCATTATACAGGCAAAAGAAAGACCATTCAGAGGCTTAACTTTGACTTTTAAGATTAGTTTTAATTTATTAAAATTATGCTTTAAAAAAATTAGTTCTTCTGAAGGGACTTGGCAGATGAGAAGGGTTATCCTGGTGGAGGGTGGAGCTGGGAAGTAAGTGGGTCAAGGCTCTGGGCTAAGGGTGGG
>NW_006400036.1:2647317-2650397 GCF_000299155.1 Elephantulus edwardii
GCAGGGTTTAGGGCTGTTGTGCATAGGGTCGCTATGAGTCGGAAACGACTCGACGGCACATAACAACAACAACAACCTTATGCTTCAGCTTACAAATGTTATTCTGTCTCCAGCAAGTTTTAGTTGTCACTTTTTAAAGGATTTTGGATGCTTGATCCCAATTTCACACAAATGGCACTTAAATGTTTATTGCATTCAACTCCCTTTTATGTACTTTGATGTCTGGCTGAACAAACAAAACTTTTCCAAGGACTTAAATGTCTATGAGTCACACAATAAATTACATTTATTAATATGATGAACATTGAGTTCTCTTTAAATGTTCTAATATTGTTTATACATTTAGGAAGTTTTTAGTTTAAAATCCTAGTCTGAATCTATGACAAACTTAATCATTTTTCTATTGGAATTTTGAGCTTTTTCACTCTTGAATAGGCCAGATTCTATAGTGGGGGACATAAAATGCGAAACATGCACAGAGACATAAAAACATTAATGTTGTGGTTTTAATTCCCTTCATCTTTGTATGCTTAATTTTAAGTCTTTCTATGGTTAAGCTCTGCTATCATAGTCCATAGGGAGTTGCACTGGTAACCTGAACATGATGTGTCTCTGACAGTTCGAACCCGCCAGCTACCCTGAGTGAGAAAGATGGACAATCTTCTCCTATGTGATTTACAGCCTCAGGAAATCTGCTGGAAGGTCAGATATGAGTCTGTTCTGATTCAACAGCAATGGGAATAGAGAAAGTAGGGTTAAAAACGTCTACTGACCAAAGATGTTATATCATTTTCAGTCTTGGGTGGGTACCTTTTGGACCCTCCAGAGTAAATTAGGTTCCTATCCCTCTGCCCTCTCTATCACTGTTGTGTCAATGTCCCCATAATTCAAAGAAGGTGACACATGGGCCAGGACATCAGGGTCTAAGTTGCATACTATTGCTACATGCTGACAGGTCAATTTCCATTTATAGTGGCCCCCATCTGACAGAATAGAGCTTCCCATAGTGTTTAGTTGGCTGTAGCCTTTACCGGAGCAAATTGCCAATACTTAACCCCATATGGCTAATGTGTGAGCTTGAACTGACAGTCCTTCAATTAGCAGTCTAGTGCATAACTCTCATGCTACCAAGACTCCTATGTTACATGTTACATGCATCTCTTGTTAAGGATTAAATTGTGCCATCCAGAAAAGTTATGTTGAAGTCCTAATCCGCTAACTCCTGGCTGACCCTCCGTTAGGTTTCTGCGGATGTAAAATTGTTGAGAGAAGATTGCCCATCCTTCTCCCACAGAGCTGCTGGTGAATTAGAATTGATCTGTGAGTTAGCAGTTCAAGTCACCACCAGAACGTCCTTGTTTAGAAATAGTACTGTTGTAATCACACCGGAGTAGAACAATAAAAAACAGAAACTTCTACAGCCTTCAAATCTATTTTGACTCGTGAAGATCTTCTGTTGGGTTTCTTTACTCTAGGAAATGACTTCTTCCTTCTTCCCAGAACCACTGACCTTTCAGCTAGCACTACAGCGTGTTTCGCTCCACTCCACCACACTCCACTAACTGGTATTCTTATTCTAAGAGGAGAGACACAGAAACACAGAGAGGGGAGGGACGCAGAAATTGGAGTTACGCTGCCACAAACTGAGGAACATCTGGGACTACTGCAAACAGACAAGAAATTATGTTCCCTTAGAGCCTTTGGAGAAAGCATGACCCTGTCAGTATCCTGAATTCAGACTTCCGGCTTCCAGACTGTCAGAGAATAAAATTGCTGTTGTTTTAAGTCACATAGTTTATGGTAATTTACTACAGCAGCCCTAGGAAATTAATACACATCCTTACTGCTTGATTTGACTTCACACATCTTTAGCTTTCAGTGTTAATGAAGTCTTTTCATACCAGATGGAATCTTGCAATATTTCATATGCTCCTTTCTCATTGGACCACACAAGCCTTGGAGATACTAAAATGATATCTAATAGAATCATGACCTAGGAATCAGCTATTTTCCCTCTTGTGGAGGAGCATCAGGCATCTGTCAGCAGTGGGAATGAACATGGGGGTCATCAGTTCCCTTCCTAGTCTACACCCTGTGCTTCCACAGTCTGCCAGGTCAACCAGCACTTGGGACAGGAAGGGGAGACTTCCTCTAGGAGCCCAGAGTGGGGTGCTCTCCTGCCCCACAGGATTAAAGCCATACAGATGGAGTCAAGAAGACACAGAAGCAACAGAACCTCCATAGACTGGAGTATGTGCTCTTCTCATGTGCAGCACAAGCCCAGTGGGCTGGAAGAAGCAGAACTGCTCTTAGTTTTCATTTATTCAACCGTTATTGCCTGGGTAGTAAGGACAAGGTCACTGTTTCCAAGAATCTCACCATCTACAACAGAGACAGCAGCTCAGAGAGAGCGTGGGCTGAATACTCTCCACTGTTGGTGTTGTGATGTTGTTAGGTTGACTCATATCAACTCTGTGAACAACAGATCTGAATCTTGTCCTATCCTGCACCATCCTCACATGCCTGATATGCTGAAGTCCATTGTTACAGTCACTGTGTCAATCCATCTTGTTGAGAATCTCCTTCTCTTTCTATGGCCTTCCACGTTTCCAAGTATGCTGTCCTTTTCTAAGACCTGACCCCTCTTGACAACAACATCCTGGGTTTTGGAGAAAGTATCGTTGGAAATCAGGGAGGGAGAGATGTTCTTTAACTGGTAGAAAGCAATCAAAGATGGAAAACTTTATGAAAGGAAGGACATTTGACATTCATTCATTTACTGAAAACACGTGCTATGTCAGGCACTGTTGCAAAGAGAGGGTTGGAGATGAGCAATAAACAAAAAAAATTGAATGAGGTTATTTCATATTGGGAGAGGTTAGCACTTATAGAATGGACACAAAGTTCAGACACTGTTACAAGTCTTCTTGGCATATTAACTCATGCAATCTTTCCAGCCCTTCAGAAAGGCTGTTGTTGTTGTTGTTTTTAGGTGCCATTGAGTCAAGTACAACTCATAGTTACCCTATGAACAAAAGATCTGAACCTTAAAAAAACAAAAAAAAAAAAACCAAAAAAGA
>NW_006400036.1:2651847-2716884 GCF_000299155.1 Elephantulus edwardii
TGGCGCAGGATAGAGCAGGGTTTAGGGC
The DNA here is from genome assembly GCF_000299155.1 of Elephantulus edwardii. Lineage (NCBI taxonomy): Eukaryota > Metazoa > Chordata > Mammalia > Macroscelidea > Macroscelididae > Elephantulus > Elephantulus edwardii. Next base: position 2,651,876 of record NW_006400036.1, read on the forward strand.
TGTTGTGCATAGGGTCGCTATGAGTCGGAAACGACTCGATGGCACATAACAACAACAACAACAATGGAATATTCAGTGCTGTTCTCCAGCACCACTGCTCACAGACATCACTTCTTCTGTCATCCTTATTCATTGTCCAGCTCTCAGATGCATAGCAGGTGATTGGAAAGACTATGGCCTTAATCAGATGCACTTCTTGTTGTTATTGCCTTTAAATTAATTCCTGATTCATGGTGAGTTCATGTACAATAAATAAAATGTTGCCTGGTCTTGCTCCATCTCCACAGCTGGTTATGAATTAAATGTTGTCAGAAGTAGGTCGCCAGGTCTTTCTTCCTCCTCTACCTTGTCTGGAAATTCCCGTGAAACATGTAGTGTCCACTGGCAAACAAGTGGTGCCTACATAGGAGGTGCATTTTGACCCCATTTTGTATATGAGGAAACTATTGCAGTTATTTATTGCTGCCTAACCGTTCATAGTGATTTGAAACAACAATTCTTGTACTTTCTCATGATTTTATGGGTGAGAAATTCAGAAAGGGCTCAAGTGAGAACAGCTCGTCTCTTCTCCACACTGTCAACTGGTAATTGACTGAAGCTGGAGAGTCAAAATGGTCTTACTCACATGGCTGGGGCACTTGGGTTGACCTTTGTGACTTTTCTCTCCAGAGGGCCAGACTTTATTACATGGCAATTAGCTTTGGAGAACACAAAAACAGAAACTACAAGCAACATAGCTACTTCACCATATTCAATTGATTAAAAATAGAGTTAACCCAGATTCAAGTAGGAGAAAAAATCAGCTCTACCTCTTAAAGAAACAATCATACTCTAAAGCATATGAAGAATGGGAGGGGGTTTGTTGCCATCATCTTTGGAAACAATCTTCTACAAAGACAGAGTTTAAATATCTTGCTCAAGATCACACAGCTAATAAGAAAGGCGGGTACCAGGCTTGCAGAAACATGGAGAAGGGTGTTAGAGATAACATGAACCTCGTGAATGAGACAGACTTGGAGACATGAAAACCTAAGTGCAGTTGTTCAGTTTGCTAGACAGAGTAGGTGGGCAGGAATGAAGTCAATAGGATAAGCTGAACAATAGGCAAAATAATTGGGGCTTGACTCTGTAGGCAGTGAGGAGCCACGGAAGACTTCTGAGCAGGAGAATGACTGGATCAGGATGGTGATGTAGGAGGCTTCACCCAGTGGTCCCGTGTATGCTGGATTAATGGAGGTGCCACAATGGATCAGGAGAATCCCGCAGGAACAACGAAGACCCGCCATAGGTATCATGTGTGAGAGTTGAGGAGTGGATGCAGGAAATACCAAAGGGATGGATTTGATGCACCTTGGCACGATGGTATTTTACAGATGAGGAAATTATAGCTCTTAGAGGTTAATCCTTCAAGATCTCTTGGCATACATAGCAAATAGCCAAGTTCTAAGTAGAGGTCAATGAGTAAAAATAAGTGGATTATGGAGCCCAGGAGATTCCGGAGGCAAGCCATTTCAGCCTGCTTCCAGGCTTGTTTTAGTCGGGAAGCTCCAACCAACACTATGGGTAACCATCATCACATTTGGCACATCAGTGTCCCAGTGTTCAGCATCACAGCAACTTCGAGTTACCTCTGTACAGCAATGCACAGACCAGTGCTATACCACCTAGAAGAATGTTTGACAGGAAAACAATTTGAAACTGGCCTGAGGGCCGCAGATTAAAATGACCCACCTTCGCTTGGTGGCATAACTTTCTGTCAACTAGGCCAGCGTAGCTCTCTCTATGTCATTGTTGTTATTGTTGTTAAGTGCTGTCGAGTCATAGATGACTCATAGCAACCCTGCGAAGTGTTTGCTGGAGCTTCCTGACTAAAACAAGCCTGGAAGCAGGAACGGCGTCCACTTCTGAGATGGCTTGCCTCCGGTAACTCTATGTACGAACAGTGCTCAGTCCTTTCATTCATAGGGTTGCTATGAGTCGTCTACGGCTCAACGGCACCTAACAACAACAACAACAACATGGGGCCCAGGTTGGAATCCAAGTCTTTGCATCTCTAAACCATTCAATGTCCAGGGGAGTGTTCATGATGGGTATTATGAATGTCACTGTTTCCTCCAAAAGATATGTTGATACCTAGACTATGTATGTGACCATTTGAAAGATGAATCTTTGAAGACATTATCCTTGGATTAACATGAAGTCTGCTGGAGTAGAGTGGGTCCTATCCTATACGTTGTTGTTGTTGTATTTCTCCACCTCAAAGGAGAACTACCCCAGGGTGTTCTCTGGGCTCTAATCTTTACAGAAGCAGATAAAGTCTTTTCTTCCCAAGAGCCACTGGTGGATTCAAACAGACAACCTTTCAGTTAGCCAAGAGCTAACCATTGTACCAACAGGGCTTTTGATCCTATACGATTTGCATAAAACAGAAGATACAAAGACAGGACAACAAGGGAGCGATGCCATGTGAAGCTGCGGCTGTAAACCAAAGAACACTTGGAGCTACCAAGGAGCTGCCATTTGGAGAGGCACGGACCTGGTTCTCCTTAATGACCTCAGTAAAAATCATCAAGCCTGATACCCTGATCTCTGACTTCCAGCCTCTAAAACTGAGACAATCAGTTCCTTTTCAACTGAGCTACCCACCTTGTTATGAAAGAGGCCTAGGAAACGAATACAGGAGGGTTCATAAAGCTCGGGACTCAGGTGGCCCATCTGGGGAGCATATTGGCATCAGCATGGCGCTGGCATCAATCTCATGAATTTTTCAACGAGATTTCACTAGACTTGAACCTACACAATAGGCCCACTCTGGTAAGTCCCATTCTTTCTTGTATAAGGCGCTCCTGTATACTGGAAACTCTTGGACTGAGCCTGGTCCAGGGGTATCAGATTGAGGCCGGGTGTAGAGGGGAAAATGAAGCTCTGAATGCTTTACATGCTCTCAGAGTTGCTCTGAGGGTCTTTCTGAGTGATAAAGAAGAAAAAAAAGGCAGCAGAGGAGAGAAGGAAGGTGATAGACAATCCTTTCAGAGACTTCAGTTTTAAAAAGAAATAAAGTTGGAAAACAAATGAGCCTGGCTGATCTCATTCTGAGCATCCCGGCTGAGTGGAGGCTGCCGCCCCCTCAGTGCTGCTTGCTCCCTGGGATTTGGAGCTTCCATTCTTCTGACACACTTCATGCGGTGAGAACTCATTTTGGCTTCCTCAAAAATTGGACTCTAAATTTAGAGCTGACCTCAAAACTTCTGATCTTTGAGCTCAACTTGTCTGGCTCGGCCCAGCCTGCAACAGCCACCTCTTATCAGCACCGATGTTGTTGTTCCTATTTAGTTCTTCGGTTGTCTTAGAAACATGGCTTGGTATGATCGGTCACAGCCAAGAAATGAGATCCAGAGCCCACCATTCCACCAGGGTAGGAGCTGTTTCTGCCCCACTTTTCTTGTAAATAATGTTCTCTCAGAGCAGAAAATGTTTTCCCTTCATTTTCTCAGAACCAGGCCCTTTGGGCCCTTCCAAATTCTTTCTGTTCTCTCTTCCATCTGTTGTAAGTTCCTCCTCTGCCTTCTCATCCCTGAAGTCACCAGAAAGGGGAGGAAATCATCCTTGCTTTGTGCCTCAGCCCAGCTGCTTGCCATCTGGACTCAGTCCTATTAACCCCTGACCTTCAGCCATAATCCCTCACCTCACGTCGCTCCACATATCCAGGTCAAGAGAAGGAGCCAAGGCTCCGGGGACTTCCCAGTTCCCACCGTGAGGTAGGCCCCTCACTTATCCAGTTCTAACCAAGAGGTCATCATCTTTGTCAGAGCTCAACAGCTTCCTCTCCATGTATTCTGAGTTTAGGATTCTGCCCCACACATGTGTGTCTTTGGACACGTTGCTTGGCCTTTTTAGCTGCTTCTGCTAAGAAATGAAGTGGTTGAATGGGTTAGCCTCTAACTCAGGGTGCCTCAGCGACCACTTGCAGTTTTCACAAGGCCCCTTAGAACTAAAGAGGAGGCCTCATTCGATGTCCTCCACAACGTCCCTGTAGAGAACACAGTCATGAAACTCATTAAAGTGTTCCAGCACCCATTGATAAAATCCAGAGAAGTAGCTCTCCAAAGGCAACCTATTTAAGTGATCCTGCAGGAGGCCAAAGCCATCTGGAGCTTGTTTGTGGTGCTTTTGAAGGTCCACAGTGATCTTAAGATAAAAGCGGAATTTTCTAGAGATGTGCTTCCCAGATTACTTTCCCTAGAACCCTGGAGTCCCACGTAGCTGCATTTTACAAACCTGTTGGCAGATACATTTGGAGAAAGCTGGGTTACATAGGCTTCTTTACCACAGGATTTCCTGCAGCCTTCAGTACACTCATGTGCATTGAACCTGAGCGACTGCTGTAGATGTTCTACCAATCCCTCATGAAAGTGTTTGGTGTATGCTGTTTCCACTTTACAGATTTAAAAAAATGGGGACTAAAGAGGTTATGTAACTCACCCAAGTCCTGCACCTTGGAAACTGAATGGGGTTGGGATTGGAATTCAGATCTGTCTGAATCTAGAGCTTATTTTCTTAATATTATGCTATAGTTTCAGAGACCTCTAGTGGCTACCTCCTTACCCCTAGTAAGGAGTTGCACTGCCAACCAAAAGGCAAGAGGTTCGAGGCTCTATGGGGGAAAAAATTTCCTCCTGTGTGATTTGCTACTACTGAAAAGTAACAGTACATTTGACAACAACATGTTATATTTTCATCCTACCTTAGTAAACTCCTGGTGTAGCTTACTAGTCCCTTTGTCCCAGCATAAACCTTGGGGACAGTGGAAGCAGGCAAGTTGTTCTGGGAGAGAGAGAATTACAAAGGGTTACTGTTTATGCAAATATCAAAGCCTCAGGAATAAGGACCAGTAGCTATTTTCTGGGAGTAGCCCAATGCAGGGGGTGGGGAGGAAAAGGGGGGGAGGCTCACAAATATCTGAACCACTCCCCACAAATGTCACAAGCAAATCAGGTGAAGAGAGTGCCAAACCTTTAACAAAAGATGCACAACCACAAAAAGGAATGAAGTTCGTACACATAGTACGATGTGGATGAAACTCAAAATATCATGGTAAGTGAACAAAGCCAGCCACACAGTTCACAGGTTGTATGATTCCATTTATATGAGCTATTCAAAATAATAATTGCTCTCAGTTAGTACTGGATTTTCTTCAGGGATGACAAAGATGTTCTAGTGCACATTCTCTTGGAGTGGGGGTTGCATAGAATTTTAAATCTACTAAATGTAGATTTAGTGTCAGAAATTCAGGAAATTCTGAGAGGTTCAGTGATAAAATCTCCCCTTCCACGCAGGAGACCAGGCTCCATTCTTGGCCAGAGCAGCCCATGTACAACCACGGTGTTTAGTACGTTGCTATGATGCTGAGCAGACTATGATGAGAAAGAGAACCTGGTGATCAATGCCTGAAAATCAAAAAAAGCTCATGGACCACAGTGGTCCATCAGAAAACAATCACAATCACTGGAATGATGCAGGACTAGATAACGTTCTCCCACTGTGTGGGGACTTAAGCGCCGTTCTATTAGTCACAATTTTAAAAACTCCCCACACTGCTGTCATAAAGGTGTTTAGCTTATAGCAATCCTCCTTCAGTTTGTGAGGCTGTAAATTATCTTTGCAAGAGCAAACTGCTTTCTTTATCCCACAAAGCAACTGGTGGATTCAAATCACAGACTTTTGGCTAGCAGCCTGACCCATTACCACTACACCACCAGAAATCTTCTCGTTGTTGCTGTTATATGCCATCAAGTTGTCTGCAATTCATAGCTACTCTATGCTCAATCGCTCTTTACTCTGCCCTAATATAGCCAGTCTTACTGTCTCTGACACATCCACCCCCATTACCCCAGTTACTGTGTCAATCATCTCATCCAGGATCTTCCTCTCCTAAGCTGTTCCTCTACGCTTCCAAGCATGATATCCTTCTCCAAGGACCAGCAACATGTCCAAAGTATGTGAGACTGAGCTTCACAATGCTTTTCTCCAGATAACAACTTGGTTTCACCCTCTCCAGGACAGGCCTGTTTATTCTCTTGGCAGTCCATGGTATATCTAATGTCCAATGCTCTTGTCCAGCACCACAACTCATCGTCTCCTTCTGTCATTCTTAATCATTGTCCAGCTTTCTGATGCAGAGCAAGTAATTGCAATGTCCATGGCCTGGGCCTGGCATACCTTAGTCTCTAGACTGACACCATTGCTTTTTAGCACTCTGGAGAGGTCTCTGACAGCAGATTTTCTTGATGCAATTAGTCTTTTGATTTCCTGACTGTTGGTGGCAAGGGTGTTGATTGTGGACCTGCGCAAGCTGAAACTGTTAACAACCTCAGTTTCTTTCTCCAAGAATCAGAATGGTTCCTTTTATCCTGCGTGAATTGCCTCTTAATTTTTTTTAAATTTTATTTTATTATTTTTGTGTGCGTGTACCGTCAAATCAGATCTGACTGGTACAGGAGGAGATTGCCCCTCCTTCCCCGGCAGAGCATCTGGTGGATTCGAACCATGCACCTCTGGGATTGTAGTTGCAGCTCCTTGCCACTAGGCCACCAGAGCTCCCCTGCCTCTTAATTTGAAAAAAGAAAAATATCTACAAAAAGTTTGTGGTGTCTCAGAGATACCCTCTCTGAAGACAATCATTGTTAGTATTTAAATGTGTCCCTTATTACTCCCTAGCCCAACATAGCTGATTGAACAGGACCACCATTAGGCTCCAGGTGTCCAATCTTCTGGCTGGCAGTTGTTTGTGACCAGGTGAGAAAAGAGGAGCTGGATTCTATTCTGAAAATCTGAACTGGAGAATTCTGAGACACTGAATCAGGTAGTTACCAATTATTCTTTCATTTAATGGACACGTGTTTAGTCAACATGCAGTGCTAGGCAAGGAGACATAAGGAGCAATTGACCTTAAACAAAAACCTGCTCAAGTGGCATAATTGCAACTGAGGGAAACTCTCTGAAGGGAAGAACTTTTGTCCCATGACAATATACATCAAAGGAATGTGACCTAGTTGAGAGAGGCCTGTGGGGCCTTGCAGGTGCATTTTATGGATACAGCTTCAAAAGGACCTCTTGTAAGAAATACAGTTGGCTGACAACCTCCAATTGCTGCATCTTCTGATCCCTCAATGTTTGGATCATGTCCATTCACTCCCCAGGTTTGCTCGAGTAAATGACTGCACACAGCAGGTATAGAGCTAGACCATTTCTGCTGGAAACAGGAGGATTCTAACGGGTATTCTTTGCCCTGCAAGCCCCAAGGCCTGACTGAGCCTTTCTCAGGTCTGCTCCACAGTCAGAAACTCTGTCTACCAAGGATCCTTCTTTTCTTCTCCTTTTTAAAAGCTCTTATACATCTAATTCTTTTTGGTGGCTGCTGGGCGGGGAGAGAAGTGCAGCAATGAATGAATGGAAATCCAAAATCTCTGTAAATGCTCATTAAAATTATTTAAAAAAAAAAAAAAGACTAACAGACACAGGGATTAGGAGCAGTGGTCCCTGGGAAGTGATAACAGTGTTAAGATCACAAGTCTGGCCCCCATTTCCATCAAGTCAATTCTGACTCATGGTGACCTTATAGGACAGGGAAGTCTTGTCTTATATGGTTTCCACAGCTATAGATCTTTATGGAAGCAGACACCACATCTTTCTCCGGGAAAGCAGCTGTTGGGTTCAAACTGCCAACTTTTTTGTCAGTAGCCAAACATTTAACCATTGTGCCACCAGGGCTCCTTATCAGAAAGATGTTATCCTTAGGTGCCATTGAGTTGAGTCCAACTTTTAGCGACCCCATGCACAGCAGAACAAAACCTTGACAGATTCCGCACCATCCTCACACTCTCTGCTGGACCTAAGCCCATTCTCCCTCTCTTTCACTGACCCTCCACTTTTCCAAGAATGATATCCTTTCCCAGGAACTGGCCCCTCCTGATGACACGCTGAAAGTATGTGACACAAAATCTTACCATCCTTACTTCTAAGTAGCACCCAGGCCTCACTTCTTTGCAGATAGATTTGTTTGTTCTTTGGGCAGTCCATTGTATGTTTGATATCCTTTGCCAATACTCACAGCTTCCTGTTAGCTCAATGCAGCATATCCAATCAGCTGACACTTGATTGTGGACAAAAAAAAAAAGCAACAACAAAAAGGCAAACATTCCAAAACCTACTCTCATCAAGATGTGAGAAACCAGCTTCCAGAATACAACCACTTCACACAAGCCTCCAAGCTGCAGACATAGTCCTATGCTACCACCATTTTAATATAAGACATCAGTTATTTTGGTCTTCCTTATTCATTGTCCTACTTTCACATACATCAGCAACAAGTGAAAATAACACATCTTGGAGTGGATGTACCTTAGTCTCTAAAGTGGTATCCTTGCTCTTTAGCATGCTCTGAAATAGGGGAAGGGAATCACTGGGCAAAAATGCTTAAGATTGATTGAGAAACATTCCATAATGCATGTGTAAAGACCTGTGGTTGCAGAGGGGTGAGGAGTGTGGCTAAAACACAAAGAACTAGGGAAGAATAAGGAGATTGGAGAGGTGGGCAGAGTCATAACATGGAACGCCCTGCAGACCATGGGTAGGCTATCCAAAGAGCAAGGATGTGCTAATGAATTTAAGTGGCCAGAGATGTGAGGCTGATCAACTATTCCTGGTTGTTGGGTGGGGAGTGAATAGATTGAGGAGCCAGAGTTCAAGTAGGGAGTCCATCAAAGGAGCTACTGTAGTTGTCTAAATGAATGATGGTGGCTTGCACTAGGGTAGTGGCAGTAGAGATGAGGAAAAAGGGATGAATTTGAAATAAACATACTAAGGATATATATATGACAGATTAAATGTGGAAATAGTGTTATGGCTTTGAATTGTGTGTTGTTCCCCCCACAAAAAAAGTATTTTGTAAACCTTAACCCCTATACTTCTGGTTGTAATCCCATATGAGAATACAGTTTTCTTTGAGATATGAAAAGATCCTATTTGACTCAGGAGTAATCTAGCAAAAATAAGGCAAAGATGAATGCCTTGGGGAGATCTCTAAGAAATACCAAGACTGATGTTGTTGTTGTTATTAAGTGCTGTTAAGTCATAGATGACTCATAGCAACCCTATGAATGAAAGACCTGAATACTTGTATAACTTTGGTCGGATCTCCATGTTCGTAGATTTTCCGGACTCAAGCCATTTCGGAAGTGGATGCCACTCCTGTTTCCAAGCTTGTTTTAATCAAGAAACTCCACCAAACACTATCCACCATGAGTAACCATTATTGCATTTGGCACATCAGTGTCAGAGTGTTTAGCATCACAGCAGAATGTTAGATAAGGAAAACATTTCACCCCCTATACACACACACACACACACACACACACAGAGAGAGAGAGAGAGAGAGAACAAAAAGAGCCTTCCCCTAAAGCTCACCTCAACTCATTGTAAGCCAATCAGAAGTGACTCAGCTGATTCTCAGTAGGTTTTCATAGGCTATAAATGACACAGGAAGAGATTGCCCAGCTCTCTCCTGAAGAGCTGGTGGTGGATTCGAACTCCCTGGGTTTTCTTTGGGTTGACAGCGCGACTCCTTACCCACTAGGCCACAAGATCTTCCTTTCCCCAGAGCAGGCATCGTGAATTCAGATATCCTATTTCCTAAACTGTAAGAAAGTATATTCCTGTCCCTGGAGGCCTGCTGCCTATGGTATTTCTGTTATAGCAGCATTAAGAAACTAAGACAGCCGGTAAGATAGAAGAAGGTCTGCAGGGTGAGTTCCAGGTTTCTGGTTTGGGAGACTTTAAAGAGAACAGAAATGTCATCCACAGAGATTGAAAGCATTAGGGAAAAAGAGGACATAATGCAGTGAAGCCCTATTCTATCCCTATGATTTGTTGCATCAGTGTGATCAATAAGGTTCTTATTAGCTGATTTTAAGCAGATCACCAACCCTTTCTTCCTAGCCTGTCTTAGTCTGGAAGCTTCCCAGAAACCTGTTTGATAGCACAACACGGCATCACACAAGCCCTATTGTCAGACCAGTGTCTACCCATGAAGTGCATTGTCCAGAAATTGACCTTGTGTCTATCACACAGAAGGCAAGAATTCTACTGCTAACCTCTCCTGTCCTCACAGACACCATAGATGTATATATGGTAACAAAAGGTTTTAATAAATATGATTGGTCTGCTTAGTTACAAAGTAAGATAAGAAGGGATCCCTGGGCCAAGTCAGGTCTTTAGAAATCTCCACACTCAGTGGCCTGAGAGAGGATGATACGTCTATGAAGGAGGCTGAGACCAGAGAGAGGAGGAAAAACCTAGGTGAGTTCAAGGAACGATTGGGCAATTATGTCTAAAGTTATTGAGGAGTCATGAAGATTGGGGCAGCTAAGACACCACTGGTACTTTAGCATGAGTTATGCCAGTGGAGTGATGGAGGTCAGAATGAAATAAACAAGTTGAGTGGTAAGTGAAGGAATGCAAACAGGACACATGGAAAACTCTTTTTAGGAAGTTGGCTATGCACTTCACCAAAGAAGGCATTCAAACGGTGAACAAACATATGAAGAAATGTCCAAAATCCCTAGCTCTAAGAGAGACGCAAATCAAAACAACTATGAGATATATCATCTCAACCCAGTAACAATAGCAAAATTCAACAGAGCAGCAAACAACAAATGTTTGGCGAGGTTGTGGAGAAACTGGAACCTTTATTCACTGTTGGTGGGAGTGTATAATGGTGCAACCACCATGGAAGACAGTGTGGGACTTTCCCAAAAAGTTGGGAATAGAGATACGATTTGACCCAGCAATTCCATTACTGGGAATATACCCTAACAGAACTGCCACACATGCAGATATATGCATGCCCATGTTTACTGCGACTTTGTTCACAATAGCAAAGAGCTGGAAACAACCCAATTGTCCACCAACAAACAAATGGATAGAGAAGCTGTGGTATATTCACACAATGGAATACTATGCAGCACTGAAAAAATAACTCATGCAATATTCTACAAAATGGGTGACCCTGGAGGACATTATGCTGAGTGAAATATCTCAGTCACAAAAAGACAAATACTTCATAATGCCACTGTTATAAAACAGGACTGACATGGGGGCGGGGGGGGGGGAAACAAAGAAAAGAGTGGATAAATAATGTACACTGCCTTGAAACAGACAAGGGAGAGAATGGTATTAAAGGAATGTATGATTAGGTATTATTGGCATGATAAGAGTCCAGAATAAGAGCTGCATAGTAAAGTGAACTGGGTGGTGGGGTGGGGTGGGGAAATTCTATAACAATGAAAGAATTTTTTTTCCAAAAAAAGCAAAATGGGGCGGGGGGGAGAGAGCAGGGAGGAAAATGTGCACAGTGAATGAATGAAAGTCAAAGTTCTCTATAAACTTTCATTAAAATCTCAAATAAAAAAATATATTTTAAAAAAAGAAGTTCTCTATGGATGGAAAAAAGTGGTCACTAAAGGAGAATCTGTGCTTAAAAGAGATTTGTTGCTGTTGTTGTTGTTATTTCAGTGGGTGAGTCTGTTTAAATGCTGACAGGAGGGTTCTAGAAAGGGAGTCACAGTATTACAAAGTTTCTGAAAGTGAGAGGCATTAAAAGCTATCCTAGGGTGGAATTTATAACAAATTGTGGCTGACTCTGAGAAGAATGGGAATCCCAGAACATTTAATCGTGCTAATGCGAAACAATCAGTAGCATCAGGATGGATGGTGAAGAGATTGAGATTGTTCACAGCTTCCGTTTGCTTGGCTCCACGGTCAACACTCTTGGCACCAGTAGCCAGAAAATAAACGTATTGCGATGGGAAAGTCTGCGGTTAGGGACCTCTCTAAAGTACTCAAGAGCAACGGTGTCTCTCTGGAGACTAAGGTGTGTCTGATACAGGCCATGGTTTTTGCAATCACTTGTTATACATCAGAAAGTTGGACAATGACTAGGGAGGATAGAAGGAGAATTGATGCCTTTGAGCTGTGGTGCTGGAGAAGAGTACTGAATGTACCATGGACTGCCAAGAAAACAAATAGAGAGGGTTAAACCAGGCTGCTCCTTGGAGGCAAGGATTCTGGGGCTTCGTCTGACATACTTTGGACATGTTGTAAGGAGAGACAGGTCTTTGGAGAGGGACATCATGCTGGGCAGAGTGGAGGGATAGCGCAGGAGGGGAAGACCCTCTATGAGGTGGATTGATTCCGTGACTGGGGTAATCAGGATGGGTATGTCGGAGGCAATGAGACTGGCACAGGATAGAGCAGGGTTTAGGGCTGTTGTACATAGGGTCGCTATGAGTCGCAAACGACTCGACGGCCCATAACAACAACAACAGTCAAATACCTCTGCATAGTCAATAATGCACAAGTGGACATTCTTCTGGTATCCTCGGCTTTCTGCTAAGATCCATCTGACATCTGCGCTGATATTCCTGGTGCCATGGCCTCTTCAGCTTCTAGGAGCTTCCAGCAATACTTGTAGCTGTATCTCTATTCATTAGTTATCAATCCATCTCAGAGGTCTTCTTTTTCACAAATCCCCAACTTTGTCTTCAGGGTCATCTCCTTCTGATGACATGTCCATAGTAGGTCAGATCAAGTCTTAACAAGGTCACTGCTAAAGGGCATTCTAGCTGTACATCTTCCAAGACAGATTTGATCATTGTATTAAATCTTCTTTACCAACGTTATAACTTAAACACATCAATTTTCCTTCCCTCTTTCTTACCCAATCTCTAGCTTTTTGTGTATATGATGTAGTTGTTCTGTACCATCGAGACAGAACTGACTCATAGCTGATCCTCCAGTAGGTTTTCACAGGCAGTTATCACATGGGGAGAGATTGCCCATTTTTCTCCCGTGGCGCAGGTGGTGGATTCAAACCATATGCCTTCAGGATTGCAGCACAGTGTCACTAGGCCACCAGAGCTCCTGATTTAGCTCAGATGTACCTTAATCCTCAGGTTACGTCTTCACTTTCTAATGCTTTAAATAAATCTTTTTTAAAATAAAACAAACCTTTTTATTGTGACGTAAGTGAATGTTTAAAAAACAAATCGGAAGGAAGCTCTGGTGGCCTAGTGGCAAGAAGCTGCATTGCAGTCTCAGAGGTACATTGTTCAAATCCCCCAGATGCTTTGCTGGAGAAGGAGAGACAATCTCCTCCTGTACCAGTCAGATCTGATTTGACGGTACACACACAAGCAATAATAAAATAAATTTTTTAAAAAAAGTAGATTGGTTTTCTATCCAACAATTCATGCACTTTGGCTCTTGACATTCATTGCAATCTCCACATTATAACAGCATTCTGCCCACTTCCTCCCTGCCTTTTGCAGCAGACTCACCCAATGCAGTATGTTGTTTACTTTCTTGACTACTGCTTCTGTGAACACTTACTATAGATCCAAGGAAATTGAAATCCTTGGCAATTTCAGTATTTACAGGTAAGGGGTCAGAGTTTTAACACACATCGTTAGGAAAGATAATCTTCACGGAAGCAGGCTGCCACATCTTTCTCCCACAGATTGGTTGGTGGATTCAAACAGCTGACCTTTCACTTAGTAGCAGAGTGCTTTGACCTGCAGCGAGCCCCTCAAGTCCTCCTCACTTTCAACAAGCAAGGCCCAATGTGCCACCAGGGCTCTTCACTTACCTAACACCACATAACAGATTCTGCCAAAACTTCCTAGGTGTGGTAACTGTCTTCAGGGTGGACCTTAAAGAGTCTCACCTCTCAGCATTCACCTTTGTGTGTTCCCCTCCCACAATGCAGTGGGGCTGCACTGTGTGACCAACAGAACATAACAGAAGTAACCATATGTGACTTCTGAGCTGTGTTGTAACACACTGAAGCTTGCACCCAGGGCTTTGATAACCCAGTCTCGCAAAGTTGCTCTGGCCCTGAGGAATCCTGTGGAACTTCTGGTAGGAAAATGCCTGACCTGAGTCCTAAAATCTTATTTTTCCAGTGGACATAGGTCTGTGAAGGCATGATCATGCTCACGCCTTGGGTCAAAGATATATGCACACTGGAGGGAGAAAGCAACACAAGGTCCTCAGGCCCCCTTCCCTCCTGGAATCCACAGGAGCATTTTTTTCATATTTTTATTGGTATGCATATAATTATTCATATAAACTGTGTTGGCTATGGCCATACCACCCTGAAAACGCCCGTTTTCACCATATACATTGTGTTTCATTCATGCATAGCAGATTTTTGGTTTTGTGTGTGTTTCACATTTTGCTTTATTGCCAGTATCAAAGGGACCTCTTCCACCCCATAGCCTAAGCCTCTGTGATGAGCGCAATTGGGTGAAGGGGGAAGTCGCAGTTCCCACAGCAAAGTGGGTGTGGAGGGTGTGTGGGAAGAGTGGGTGTGGACGTTGTTCGGGGGAACACACAGGCGCAAACCTTTGGGCTGCCGCTGGGGATGCCGGAAAAGCCAGCCTGTGCTGTGCCGCCTCACCTCTGCTGACCAGCTAGCTGTCTCAGCCTCCTCTGCGGGTAGGACATGAGTGGGGGCCGTCTGGAACTGCCCCTCTAGAACAAGAAAGAGCCTCTGCTCTCCGCCCACACACTTCCCACTCCCACACTCCCCCCTTTCCTGGCGGAATGTCTTCACCCAGGCCTGCAGGTCTTCTGTTACTCATTTGATCTTCATTGTTCTGTTCTTCCTTTTTTTTTTTTTTTGCAAAATTTCTTTGCTTATGGGATATGACAGTGGATAGGTATTCCTAACTGTGCATCGTGTGTGTGTGTGTGTGTGTGTGTGTGTGTGTGTGTGTGTGTGAGTGGTGACTGTCTTGTATACTCTACCCCAGGGAGTGTCACTCCCGAACCCCATTCATGATTGGGCAACTACTACTTGTCCTGGCCTCCTATGTCACTTCTCGCAAAGCCTCCTTAGCGTTTGTATCTGGGTTGAATGTCCACAGGGATCCACGTCTCCCTGTCTTCGGCTCTTTGTTCAGGTTTGCTTTTCCAGTACCCTGCTCCAGGCTGTGTGATCTTATCTACCGCTGTACATAGGATTTAGCTGCTGGGGGACAGGGCACAAGGGGGGAAAAGGAGCTAAGAGCGAGGAAAAGGAGATACAAATACAGGATACAAATATAGGAATCTCTGTACTGGTGGATTAAGGTTCAAGAGATTTGGGGGGAAAGTTTGGGACCATTTCCCCTTTGGAACTGGACGTGGAAGAGGCCCCTAACATATATACTGGTCCCTCACGGGGTCGGGGGGGGGGGGGCTTCTAATCCTGTTGGTTTAAGAGCCAAGTCAAACACACCCGTAAATCTTTACCCGTCCAGGCAACCGCAACCCCCACGGGACCCATTGAAAAGATGTCGCGAGGCCACGCCCACCAGGCCTCCCGCAGCCAATCGCGGGGCCAGGATTCGGGAGGCATAAGGCGGGGCCGGAAGGCAGGGAGCTGGGCTGGAAGGGTACCGAACCTTCGGGCTGCGTGCTTCGAGGGCTGACGCAATTGGAGAATTTGGCTGCTTTTTATCACATATATCATTTTGCCATATATGGTCATTGAGAGCTACTGGCAGCAAGGCTCGAGCCCAGATGGTGGGCTCCCAGAGTGAAATGCACTACATACCAGCCCAGAACAAACAGACCATCGCTCACTCGCTGGACAGGTGGGTGGGCCCCAGCGAGGGGTTATATATAGTTCTGGTCACATTCCTTCGCTAATGCATGTTGGCCCCAAAATGCACAATCTCCATTTCGGGCGCTTTTGACTGCATTTGCTAATTGCCATTCTTCAATAACCAAGGAAACGAAAAAATTCAGGGAGGAATGTAGGGGGAGAGATCTGCTGGCTTGCTTTCCCTCACTTGACGGGCCCTCTGGCTCTCTCCCTTCCTCCCCAGCCCCTCTTCCGCCCCAGCAGCGCCCTAAAGTCCTTTCCCGTCCTAGGCACCTCTAAAGAACATCCTCCCACTCTTTGCCCGCCTTGCAGATAGGGGGGAGGGTCAGATCCCCCATCCTCCCCTTGGCCCCTCCAGGTGCTTGGAGTTGCAACTTTCCCAACTGTCCTGACAAGCAAATAATGAACCTGCAACCTTCCCAGGAGGCGGCCCTACCTGAACCGAGGATCATAGAAGTGGTGTCATGTGAAGCCAACCCTTGAAAACTGGTTCTATATTAAATCTATTGCTGCTGAGTTGACTCAGAGATGTGGCAGTACCCTCTGGGAACAGCTGCTCTTTTGCATTTTCAAGAGCTGATATTTTGGATGCAGATCACCAGCCCTTTCTTCCAAGGCACCTCTGGATGAATTCAAGCTTCCTGTGTTTTGGTTAGTAGCTGAACACATTCACAGTAATTCAGGGACTCTGAATAAGTATTAGTTACAGCCGCACAGTTGGCCCTGGGTAGGGCAGATGGCCAGGACTAGCCAGAAGGTTAACAGTTCGAGCCCATGCAGAGGTTCCTCAGAAGACAGGCCAAGCGATGCTTCTTCCAAAAGGTCCTAGCCTCGATAACATGACGGAGCAGTTCTGCTCTGCACAGACAGGATCTCCAGGAGTTAGAATCACATAACAACAAGGGGGAAAGGCTTGCTGTTTCTTGCTTGTCTGAGCAAGTCAAGATTTGCATGACTTCTACCTCCAGCCTAGACCCCTCCAGACATAGCTGACAGCACAGTGTGTGAGCCTGAAGCAGGAACAGATGCGGCAGGGTTTAAGTGAAGTCCAAAGAGGTGAGACAAATTTGGAGATGTTTGCAGAAGCAGCTGGCCATTCCAAGTCAAGAACAAGGAAGGTAGCCAGGACCCCAAAGCAACGATCAGAGACGGTACAAAGTGGACTAAATACGCTTTTGATAACTGCTGTCTTCTCATTCACTCTCAGTAAATACTGTTTCAGCATCACACCCCAGTTCCCCTAGTATAGGGAACCTCAAGCCCTTTCCCAGGGCTACCACACAAAGTGCTACATACTGGATGACTTAAAAAAATTTATTCTCTTACTATTGGACACTGGACGCTGTTATTATTGTTTACCATTGAGTCGGAACCAAACCATAGCTGACATTCCATTTAGTTTTTGGAGGCACTAAATCTCAAAAGAATTGATTACACATCTTTTTCCTGTGGAGCGAGTGGTGGATTCAAGTTGGATTTGAACCGTGTACCTTTGTGTTGGCCACGTGATTCTTTACCCCTAAGCCACCAGAGCTCCTAGCAGGTGCTGTTATTGCTGTTGATTGCCACTGAGTCGAGCACAACTCATAGCGACTCTAAGAACAAAAGGCCTGAAGCCCCTCTATAACTATCGACATTTATCAAAGTTCATAGAGTTTCTGGAGGCATGTTACTTAGGAAGTGAATGCCACTTCTGCTTCCAAACCAGGTGCTAGACTTTCAAAATCAAGGGGTCAGCAAGCTTGGTCTTTCTGTTCGCAAAGAGAAACTATTGCACGTGACTCTGATTTCCAGTCATTATTGAGTCTAGCCTCAGTATTTTCGTAAAAGCTTTCTGTACTGTGTTAAAGAGTTGTTGTTGTTGTTGTTGTGTACCATCTAGTCAGAACCAACCCATCGCTGACCCTGCAGCACATTTTCAGAGGCGGTAAATTGCATGGGAGGAGATTGCCCATCTTCCCACAGAGCAGATGGTGAATTTGAACTGTTTTGAGGATTGTAGTGCAGTTTCCTACCACTAGGCGACCATCTAGAGCTCCCTAATTGAATAGTTGTTGTTGTTGTTGTGTGCCCTCAAGTCAGAACTGACCCGTAGCTGACTCTCTGGCGGGGTTTCAGAGGTAGTTAATTGCACGGAAGGAGATTGCCCATCATTCTCCCTTGGACAGCTGGTGGATTTGAACCATGTGTCTTCAGAATTGCAATGCAACTTCTTGCCACTTGGCCACCAGAGTTCCCTGTAGGCCCCTTTTCTTCATCTCCACTCACCTCCCACCAAATTTCATGTCCATCTAACATCTCAGAACATGACTTAGTGTGAAATTAGGCCTTTGCATATGTTTTAGTTAAATAAACATGAAATCAGACTTTGGTGAGAGGATGTGGGGTTGGACCCAGCCTGAGGATGCTGAGTCATGGTTTGTCTAGGCCCAGGCATGTGACAGGACAGCCATCTAGTCCTCTCAGCTGCCAAGGTGATTCTGGTATCTGCGTAGTCACAATGCAAACCTGGCTCTGGGGCCTCTTTCTGAGGTATCTGACTGAAGCTCAAAAGCTACCGAGTCCCAGACTAGGACACCTCTGGCTCCCAAAAAGAAAGTGAAAGTTTCCCAAAAGAACTCAACCAAGCAGGAGCCAGAGGGGCCTTGTTTGCCAGTGAGGGTGAGGGAAGAGAAACTAGGAGTTAGATCCCATCTTGAATTTGCTCACTCAGAGCTCCTGTTGTTGTTATGTGCCGTCGAGTCGTTTGCGACTCATAGCGACCCTATGCACAACAGCCCTAAACCCTGCTCTATCCTGTGCCAACCACACTGCCTCTGACACACCCATCTGATTACCCCAGTCACCGAATCAATCCATCTCATAGAGGGTCTTCCCCTCCTGCGTTGTCCCTCAACCCTCCCAAGCATGATGTCCCTCTCCAAGGACCCGTCCCTCCTGGCAACATGTCCAAAGTATGTCAGACGAAGCCCCAGAATCCTTGCCTCCAAGGAGTAGCTTGGTTTAATCCTCTCCAAGATGAATCTGTTTGTTTTCCTGGCAGTCCATGGTACATTCAGTACTCTTCTCCAGCACCATAGTTCAGAGGCATCAACTCTCCTTCTGTCCTCCCTAGTCATTGTCCAACTCTCTGATGCATAACCAGCGATTGCAAAGACCACGGCCTGTATCAGGCGCACCTTAGTCTCCAGAGAGACACCGTTGCTCCTGAGTACTTTAGAGAGGTCCCTAACAGCAGACTTTCCCATCACGATACGCTTTTTGATTTCCTGACTGCTGGTGCCAAGAGTGTTGACTGTGGAGCCAAGCAAACTGAAGCTGTGAACAATCTCAATCTCTTCGCCATCCATCCTGACGCTGCCAATTGGTCCAGTGGTGAGAATCTTTGTCTTCTTGACATTGAGCCTCAGTCCATACTGAAGGCTGCAGTCCTTGACCCTCCACAGCAAGTGCATGAGGTCCTCCTCAGTTTCAGCAAGCAGGATTGTGTCATCTGCATAACGCAGATTGTTAATAGATCTTCCACCAATCCTGATGCCACAATTCTCCTCATAGAGCCCAGCCTCTCGGATAATCTGCTCTGCATACATGTTGAAAAAGTATGGAGACAGGATGCATCCCTGGCGTATAGCCTTCCCAATTTTGAACCATGCAGTGTTACCCTGCTCTGTCCTGACTACTGCCTCTTGGTCCAAGTATAGGTTTCGCATTAGCACAATTAAATGTTCTGGGATTCCCATTCTTCTCAGAGTCAGCCACAGTTTGTTATGAGCTTCTAGCTTGTTAAAATCCAATTTCTTCTACCACAAAACTAGTACATGGAGTTTTATGAGGGACATTAGTTCACGAAGTAGGATCAGCATTTAGTGAATTTATAGAGCTGCACCCTGCTAAATAATGAAGACATCTTCTCTCATTTGGCTCTTATCAGCGGTTCAGTGGTAGAATCTTCCTGTTCCTCAACCAGATACCAGAGATCCAACTTGATTCTCAGCCAGTATGGCTCATTTATGTCTGCCACTCACCCATCAGTGGAGGCTTGGGTGTTGCTAAACAGGTTCCACAGAGTTTCCAGACTAAGAGGCTCAAGGAAGAAAGGCCTAGTGATCTACTGTCAGTGAAAGCCATCCCTATAGCTCACCGCAGCCTGATGTACAACACTGTCAAGGGAGTGATGCAGGATTGGGTAGAGCGTCTCTCCAGTGCTCATGTTGTTAGGTGGTACTGAGTCAAAGAAGGTGCATACCAATCTCTGAACAACGGATCTGAACCCTGTGCCATCCTCACCATCTCCGAGACACTGAGCCCCTTGTTACAGCCACTGTGTCAGTCCCTCGTTAACACTGACCTTCCACTCTTCCAAGCAGAATAACCTTCTTTGAGGACTGGCCCCTCCTAACAACAGACCCAAAATATGTGAGACAGAGTTTCACCACCCTTGCCTCCTAGGAGAAACCTGGTTTCACTTACTCCGGGACAGACCTGTTTGTTCTGCTTTCAGTCCATAGGATGCTCAGTGCTCAGCTCCAACACCACAATGCAGAGGCACCGACTCTTCTTCTGTTGTCCTCAGTTATGGCCCAGCTTTCCTGTGAATATGTTTGTGAGGTTGTTATGAATCAGGGCACCTCAACAGCAGCTAACAATGATGTCACTCTACCGACTTCAAAGATGAGAGAACTGAGGTTCACATAAGTTAGATCGCTTGCCCAAGGTCCTACAACCAGTAAAAAGCTACTAGGCAATACCAGCAATTGTATACTTAAGTAACATTGCTCTTTATACACCAGATTAATGTGAAGGGACTTATCACTGATGATTTGTCTTTTCCCAGGAATGTCAAGTCTAAATTCGTCAAACGCCAGGAGGAAATCTGAGGACCTGCAGATAAAGCCCTCAGTGCATTCCTGAATTTGGGCATGGGCATCTCAGTGCCCACCCACCTCTCGTGGGCAGCCAAGGAGTGAAAACTTGTCTCCTCATTTAATGTCATTAGCTGCTGTTGGGCTGACCCCCAACTCATGGAAACCCCATGTATAACAGAACAAATGCCTGCCACTTCTCCCTCATCTCCATGGTGGGCTGTGGAGCATGTGCTCCATAGACTTTCAGAAGTGGATCTCCAGGCCTTTCTTCCTACTCCCTCTTGTTTTTTTTTATGCTCCACTGAAATTGGTTCAGCACCATAGCCACAGCACTGGGCAGGCTCCTGATCTGCTGTGTGTAGACTAACTGTGCACCAGAGGCAACTTAACAGCCCCTAACAGCAACAACAAACAACAAGCCTCTGAAACCGTAAAAGAATATATTCGTGTTTGTTAAATCCATCCACTTATGGCATCTCTCTTTTGTTGTTGCTACTGCTTTAATTTTTATTTTATATTGGTTTGCTTACAAAGTTCATATGCGTTGTGTGTCACACTATCCTTCATTCACATTGTGCTTCACAAAATCGTTTCCATTCATTATGTTTTATCACCATTCAACTAGGCTCACCATTACCCTGTCTTTCCAAGTCCCCGCCAGATCTTTCCCATTTCCTTTACCCTTCCACCCAACAAATTGTACAAACCTGTGGTTTTGCCACTAACCATCCTCAATCTTCTGCTCCCACCCCTTTCCGCCTTGGGCCCCCACATACGTTTTATTAGTTACCTTTCTGTTTATATAACAATGGTCTTATGTAATATTTGTCCTTATGAGACTGAATTATTTCATTCAGCATAATGCTCTCCAGTCCCTTCCAAGTTAGGTAGTAATTTACAAAATCATTGTCTCTGTGTGCTGCGTAGTATTCCATTGAATGAAAGTACCACAATTTCTCAATTCATTCAATTGTGCTTGGACATTTGGGCTGTTTCCACATTCTTGTGATTGTGAATTAGTGTACAGATCTCCATTTGTGTCTCAGTTCTAATGTGTCATCTCTTTTATAGAAGCCCTAGACAACTTAAGCAGAGCCCAAACAATGTGACTACGGTTACAGCATTGTTGCTGTCAGGTTCCCAATCCTCCTCCAGCATCACAATCCCTGCCCTGCTCAAGCCCTTTGTTGTAGTCATTGTATTGCTCCATCTCACCTTTGCTTTTCTGACATCCCCCCATTTTTCAGCATGATGTGTTTTTCAAGGAACTGCCTTTTTCTGACAACATGCTAGATGATATAGATGGCTCCTGGATAAAAGTAAAGAATACCAGGAGAATGTCTATTTATGCTTTATTGATTGTGCAAAGGCATTTGACTGTGTGGATAATAACAAGTTATGGCTAGTATTGAGAAGAATGGGAATCCCAGAGCACTTAATTGTGCTCAGAAGGAAGCTATACCTAGACCAAGAAGCTGTTGTGCAAACAGAGCAAGGGAACACTGCATGGTTTACAGTTAAGAACGGGGTACATCAGGGTTTAATTAAACATGAACAAACTTTTAATTTAAAAGGTAATATATTTGCATGGAAAAAAGACAGTGTTCTATGCACATTAAAAATAAAAACATACAATGGGGGTTTTTTAGCCATAAACAGGAATGATGTGTTGTGATACCAATGAATTTAGAAAACATAATACTGAATGAAATAAGTCAGATCCAAAAGAAAAAATACAGTATAATCCCGTTTCTATAAAATTTCTACCCACTGCAGTCAAGTTCTGATTCATTGCGACCCTGCACTTGATTTCTGATGCTGTAATAAATCTTGTCAACGATTTCATCTTGCTTGGGTCCACAATCAACATCCTTGGTACAAGCAATAAGGAAATCAGGAGACATAGTGCATTTGGAAAGTCTGCACTCAGGGTCCTTTCCAAATTATTGAGAAACAATGATACCAGTTTGAGGCCATGGTCTTTTTGCTCACTTGCTATGCATCTGAGAGTGAATAAGGATGACAGAAGAAGAATTGATGCCTTTGAACTGTCATATTGGAGAAGAGTACTGAACATCCTGCGGACTGCTAAAGAAAAAACAAACATGTCTTAGAGAAAGTGCAGCCAGAGTGCTCCTTGCAGGCAAAGATGATAAAGCTTCATCTGACGTACTTCAGGCATGTTGCTAGGAGGTGCTAGTCCTTGCAGAGGAACATCATGCTTGGAAAGGCAGAGGGTTGGCATAGGAAAGAAGACCCTCAACCAGGTGGATTGACACAGTGACTGCCACAATGACTCAAGTTTATCAGGAAATGTGAGAATGGCACAGGGTAGGGCAGGGTTCAGATCTGTTGTTCAGTGGGTCACTATGGGTCATACTTGACGGCACCTAACAACAACAACAACAATGACAATAGATCTTCATGGGAGGGGACTGTCTATCTTTCACCTATGGAGAAGCTGATAGATTTGTACTGCCAGCCCTTCAGTTAGCAGCCTGACACAAAACACACTTTGCCACAAGGAGTCTTTGCATCAGGTTTCTTGATTCAACTGTGCACTCCTAAAGAAAATAAAAAACCACTGAAGGACAAAGCTGAAAGGCACAGGTGAGACTGGGTCGGAAAACCAGGTGTGATTATCAAATCTTTCTGGGTAATATTATTCTCAGAGACAAGTTCATTGCTAAAAATGTCAAACATTTTCAAAGTAGAGAAAATAGTACTGAGAACTTCACTTGCGCCTCTCACTCAGTTTCACCAGTTATCAGCACTCTGAGTTCTTGCTTTATCTTATCCTTCCCCGTGGACTTTATCCCTTTTCCAGAAACATTTAAAAGCACATTCTAGATTTGCTACGTCATTCTTAAATAAGTATCTCTCTCTATTAGACACAAAGTTCATTTTTTATACAACCCAGTATCGTCCTCTTGATAAAATAAATAAGAATTCTGCAGAGAAAAAGAATCTGCGTTCACTTTTTCTTACTCGGCTCTACTCATTGCTAGCGAGCTTTCAGAAGCTATAAATCACATGAGAGAAGAATCCCATCTTTCTCTCTCAGATCAGCTGGTGGGCGTGAAATACCTGCCTTTGGGTTTGCAGCACAAATCCCTATCCTCTAGGACACCAGGCCTCTCAAATGCCTTATTGTTGTTGTTGTGTACCGTAGAGTCAGAACCAACTCATAGCTGACCCTCCTCCAGCAGGCTTTCAGAGGCTGTTAATCACCCAGGAGGAGATTGCCCATCCTTCTCCCGCAGAGCAGCCAGTAGATTTGAACTGTGTGCCCTTCGGTATTGCAGCTCAGCTTCTTGCCACTAGGCCACTGGTGCTCCCTTCTCAAATGCCTACCTCCGCTTTATGCAAGTCAGGATTCTGTTTCAGTCTATGGCATTGCGTCGTTAGGTTGGTGAATCTCATGTCTTAATTTACAGCATTCTTATCCCTCCAAGTTTTATTTGGTGAAGAAACGAGGCCACTGTCCTGGAGAATTTCTTGCATTGGCTGACCTCTTTGCCTCATTTAACTGTTTCTCAAGGGGAAAAGCCTCTTCTGGTACAACTTAGGGGCTGTTCTCTGAGTCCCCCTCCCTCTCAAAACTCATTGCTGTTGAGTGGGAACTGACTGATCACTGACCCGCCGGTGGGTTTTCAGATGGGTAATCTCCTCCTTGCAACTCACTGCCTCTGAAAATCTACTGGAGTGTAAGCTCTGGGTTGATTCCAACATGAAAGTACACAACACCGTATAGCCCAGGAGGAGATTGCTCATTTTTCCCCCTTAGAGAAGTGAGTGGATTTGAACCACACACCTTTGGGTTGACAACACAATTCCCTACTCACTAAACCACCTGGGTGGCACAAAGAGTTAATCCCTGTGACTCCTTAACCGAATGTCTGGTGATTTGAATCTACTTGGTGATAGGTACTTCAGAAGAAAGGTCTGGCAATCTATTGCAAAATCAGCCATTAGAAACCCCAAGGTACACAGTCCTATGCTGACACACACGATCAGAGTCCCCTAGGTCAGAGTGGTGTGACAGTCAGTGGGAGAGCAGTAAGTGGCTGCGAGTTAGTACTCATCACTTGGGGAGGTTTTGAAACATTTCCAAATTCTGGTGACTCTGATTCAGCAAATCTAGGTTAGAGCCCAGGAGCCTTTTTAAAAAAAAAAAAAGCTGCTGAATGATTCTGATGTGTCTCCCTCAGTTGAGAACCACTGACCTCAATAGGTGGGCTTTCTGTCAAACAGGCTAATGATTATTCAGGAAGAAAAGAAGAAACAAAGCCCTTTAAAATGCAACAGACTTTATGTCTTAGACCCAGGCTGTAGTTTAACTCCTCATCCTTCCTAAAGTAACAGAAAACGGAGCTCATTTGGCCAGTGAAGAAAGGGAAGTCCCTCAATGAGATGGGTTGGCACAGTGACAGTAACGGTGAGCTCAAGCATGTCAGAGGTGGTGAGGATGGCACAGGATAAGACAAGGTCCAGACCCATTGTTCATAGGGTCCTTTATGAGTTATAGTCAATTCGACAGCATCTAACACATACAAGGGATTGTTAGGAGCAGAGCTCTGGCAGCCCAGCCAGTGGAGAGTTGTGCTGTCAAGCCAAAGGCAGGCATTTCCAGTCCACTAGCTACTATGCAGGAGGTAAAATGTGCAATCTCCTCCCATGAGATTCACAGTCTCTAAAAACCCATGGGAGCGTCAGCTATGAGTCGGTTCCAACTCAACAGCAGTGGGAGTATTTTTGAGAGATCATTTGGTGATTAACAACGACGGATCATCAATAAGAAGTTCTTGGGTGACACGAATGGCTGGTGGATCAACATCACACAGTGACCTGAGAAAAATAAGCCCAGGAATTTGCTTCTACCAACAGTACAGTCAATAAAACTATACACGAGTGAGTGTTTGAAATACAAAGTGTACATAGCAATATGTGAAATGCAATGTACATGAATAATACACAATGTTTATGAATTTTGTATGCAAACCAATGTAAAATAAAAACAAAGAAAGCTGTATGACTCTCAAAAAGTGTGGCAAAAATATTGTATGTGCATCATAATGAAGAAAAATTGAATCCCACATATAAACTTCAGGGAGTTCTGATGGCCTGGTGACTAAGAAATTACACTGCCACCCAAGAAGCACTCAGTTCGAATCTACCAGCTGCATCTCAGAAGAAAGAGGGACAATCTCCTGTGCCTCTGAAAACCCGCTGGAGAGACAGTTATGGGTCAGCTCCGATGTTGGTTTTTGTTCTTTTTTATTAATTTTAATGAAAGTTTACAGAGACTTAGGGTTTCCAGTCATTCATTGTTGCACTTTTCTCCCTGTCCACCCCTTCCCCCTGAATTCACTCTTTTCCTTGAAAAGTAAAGGAAAAACTCTTTCATTGTTATGCAATCCATCTCTCCAAGTCCACTCCACTGTGCAACCTTCATTCTGGACTCCTGTAATGATAATAATACCCAATCACCTATCCCTTTTAAACAGTTCTCTCCCCCATCTGTTTCAATGTAGTAGACATCATTCCTCCCCTCCTTCTCTGTCTTTCCTCAACCCCGATGTCAGTTACATTTTACAACAGTGGCCCTATGCAATATTTGTCCTTTTGTGACTGAGATATTTCACTCAGCATAATGTCCTCCAGGGTCATCCATTTTGCATAATATTTCATGTGTTCCTTGTTTTTTCAATGCTGCATAATATTCCATTGTGTAAATATACCAGAGCTTCTCTATCCAATCATTTGTTGATGGGCACTTGGGTTGTTTCCAGCTCTTTGCTATTGCAAACAAAGCTGAAATAAACACAGGTGTGCATATATCTGCTTGGGTGGCAGTTATGGTTTCTTTAGTGTAAATTCCCAGTAGTGGAATTGCTGGCTCAAAAGGTATTTCTATTTGCAACTTTTTGAGAAAGCACTAGAGTCAGCTCTGGTTTGATGTTGTTATTGTCTAACAACAACATAACTAAAATGAGCCTCACATGAAAAATAGTCTAGGTAAATATGGCCATACTAGGAAATATTCAGTCAGACTAGTATACTGTGGTGACATTCCTGAGGCTGTGACACTGGAAGCTGTGCTACTGGTATTTAAAATGCCAACAGACTCGTTATAGTGGACAGGTTTCAGGAGAGCAGCCACAGCACAACAGATTGGGAACCAAGCAAGTTCAAGTTGAAGACGAAGAAAATGAAAACAAATCCTCAAGAGCCAAAAAACACCTTGAATTTGTATCACCTGAATTAAAAAACCTTCTCAAGACTGTATTTGATTAAAAAAAGAAGAATCTATTTGATGCACTAAATCCCAGCAACTAGAGACCAGATGAGTTGTGTGATAACATCAAGGATCTTCTCCAGGGTGGAAGCAAAAGGTCATAATTAAAGAGACAAGAAGGAAAAGGCCAAAATGAATGTCAGCAAAGACTCAGAAACTTCTCTATAGACACGCTAAGTGAAAGGAAGAAATGATGAAATGAAGGAGACAAACAGAAGATTTCAAAAGGCAACTCAAGAAAACAAAGCAAAGTATTATAATGACATGTGCAAAGATCTGGTGTTAGGAAAGCAAGAGAAAAGAACACACTTGTCATTTCTCAAGTTGAAAGAACTGAAGAAAAGCTCAAGCCTCGAGTTATAAGACTGAAGGATTCTAAGGGGGAAATACTGAATGACACAAGAAACATCAACTGAAGATTAGAAGAGTCCTTTCCTTAGCTGCCACTAAGGTATTCTGTTCTTCCGAGGACCCTAAAAGGCTGCACTGGGGTGAGGCCCTCACTTCATGTGGCCACCAGCACCCATCATCCTAGCACTGCTGCACCTTGGCCAAAGTCTCCAAACTCACCTGCATCTATTCAGCTCTCCTACTGCACTGGTTGACTGTCACAGAAAATAAAGTCAGTGCCCTGATTAAAGCAGTCCCTGTAAATGTTGGACATTCCACCCTGGCCTGTTTACCAAGGCCCTGGCCAACATCAACATTGGAGCCTCATTTGCAGTGTGAGTGCTGGTGGACCTGCCCTGGCAGCCAGGGTTGCGTCAGCTGGAAAACCTGCCTTTCCACTACTGCCAAGTAATGGCTGAGAAGAAAATGGGAGCAAAGAAAGGAGATTCTGAAGAATCTGAGGATGACATGAGTTTTGGTCTTTTTTACTAAACTCGTTTTATAAATTATTCACTAAAATGCTGAAACCTTGTAGGTGGGGTGGGGGCAGAAGATATAAAAACTACACTGAGTCATTATACCAAAAAGAATTAGTCAATGCTCAACAATTTCAGAAGGTTGTATATTAGCAAAAGCCAGTGGTATGAAGGAAGAAGTCTAAACTACACAGAAGACAGTGGCGAAAAAGTAAGGTTCCAGAAATTGATGGAATATCATTTGATGTGTTGCATAGAATATACAAATGCAACCTTGAACATGATCATTCATTTGTGCCAAGAAATTTGGAAGACTGTAACTTGGCCATCCTAGGGGAAGAAATCCATATTTGTGATCACTCAGAAAAAGAGGGAAAAAAAGAAAGAAAAAGAGGAGTGACACAATAAAATGTGAAGATTATCAAACAATGGCATTATATCATATGCAAGTAAAATCTTGCTGAAGGTAATTCTTAAACAGCTTGAGCAGTACATCCACATGGAAATTCAAGTTGACTTCAGAAGAGGCCGTGGAACACGGATGACATTGCTGATATTAAGTGGTTCTTAACTAAAAGCAAAGAATATCAGAAGAATTACTAGTTGTGCTTTATTGACTATGTGGAGGCATTCAATTTTGTGTGGATCATAGCAAATTATGGATAATATTGAGAAGAATGGAGATACTAGAACACCTAACTATACGCATGCAGAACCTGTTTACCAAGAACAGAATGAGGGGTTACTGCAGCCTTCAACATTAGGAAATGTTGTGTAGTATCGAGATAGTATTCTTTCACCATGCTTAACAATCCAAAGCCTATTTCTCTCTGGCACTTTGAACCCACCAACAGCTCTGCAGGTCAAAGATAATCAATCTCCTCCATGTGATTCAGAATCTTGGAAATCGTTAGAGGATCAGCTATGATTCAGTTCCAATTCAAGAGCAATGAAAGAGAGATTCAATCTGGATACAGAGTAAATAACCTCCGAGGCTGGACTATATAAAGAAGAATATGGCATCAGGATTGGAGAATAACTCATTAACAACAGGAGACATGCCAGTGTTACGACCTTGCTTGTAGAAAAATGTAGGAAAATGAAGTACTTACTGATGAAGCCTTCAGTATGGATTATAGCCTAAGCTGAAGAAAACAGAAGTAATCACAACTGAACCAATAGACAACATCATGATAAATGGAGGAAAGATTGAAGTCAAGGATTTCATTTTCCTTGGACTCATAATCAACACTCATGGAAGCAACAGTCAAGGAATCAGATGATGTATTGAGTGAGATGAGCACATCTGCTGTCAAGGACTTCCTTTAAGTACTAAACAGCAAGGATGTCTTTTTAAAGACCGAGAGGTATCTGGCCCAAGACAAGATCTCTTCGATTGCTTCCGATGCAAGTGAAAGCTGGACAATGAATATGGAAGATCAATTAATAGTAATGACTTTGAATAGTGGTGTTGGCAAAGAATATTTAATATCCCATGGGCTGCCAAAAGAACAAGCAAATCTGCCTTGTAGTAAGTGAAGCCAGAGTGCTGCTTAGTAAAAGAAGGGTGAGCCTTCATCTCATATAATTTGAATGTGTTTATCAGACAGATCCCATCCTGGAAAAGGACCTTGTGCTTGGGAAAGCAGTTGTTCTGTACCAGAGAGTCCGAACTGACCCATAGATGACCTTCCAGCAGGTTTTCCAAGGCAGTTAATCACACAGGAGGAAGAGATTGCCCATCTTTATGGTGGATTTGAACTGCATGCCTTTGAGATTTCAGCAAAAAGAAGACCCTCAACAAAATAGATTGACACAATAATATCAACAGTGGGATTGACACAGGATGTGAGGATGGCTCAGGCTCAGGCACGATTTGTTCTGTTATAAATAGAGCTGTTATGAGAGCCAACTGGATGACATCTAAAAGCAACAGCAGTGGAACTGTATACCGTGTTTAAGAAGGATGAAATAGCTATATAATTTATATATATACTGAGAGGGTTGTGAGCCCTCCAAGACGAATTGGCTAAGTGAAAAAAAGAAATTTGCAATTCAACATGTAGAGCTGTATCCCATTTAAGTAAAGAAAAATCTAGGTGCCAAATTTTTAAATATACACAAATGGATGGAAATGAAAAGGGTCTCGAAGAACACCTAGCAAATAGATCAACATGTTCATTTCTAGACAAATGATCAGGATGTGGGAGAAAGATCTAGGCAACTCTTGGTTTGTTACATGGTTTGCTTTCTTTTCCAAGTTGTATTTTTTTAATGACTCATATTTAAAGGAACAAAACTGTTATAGAACATAGTGTAAAAATATAAAGATGGGAAACTTCCCAGTTTAATGTTTGTAACTAACATAACCCTGATACTGAAACCTGACAACAGTAGCACAAATAAAGAAAACCAGAGATTAAGTTCACATATGAATACAAATGGAAAATTCCTACATAGAATATTGGCAAATGTAATCCAGCAGTATTCAAAAAAATCATGACTAAGCAAGAAGTTTTATTCCAAAATTGCAAGGATGGATGAATATCAGGAAATCTATTAATACAATTTATCAAAACAATAACTACTACTCTTTGGCCTGGCCTCCAAGAGCCCCACCTTTCTCCAAACATGATCTATCAAAAGATAAAGAATTTCCCTGAATCAGGGAACTTGTGTGTGTACCCTTTCCTTTCAAAACCACACTTATTAAGATTGCAGAATTTATACAGTTACACTGCTATCACAATCCAGCTTTAGAACATTTCACATCACTGCAGGGAATTCCTTTGTACCAATTGTAGTTGGTCCCTATTCCACCTTCATCCCTTTGCAGCCATAGATCTCCTTGTCATCTTTGCTGTTGTGTGTCATCATCTATAACTCACAGTGACCCTATGAACAACGGTTCTGAACCTTGTCCTATCCTGAGCCAACCTCACTGCCTGACATATCTCCTTCCATGACTATAGTCATCTCATTCAGGGTCTTCCTCTTCTGGGCTGTGCATGATGTCCTTCTCCAAGAACTGGCTCCTCCTGGCAACATGTCCAAAGTGTGTGAGATGGAGTTTCAAAGTCCTTATTTCCAAGAAATATACATATTTCACTCTCTCCAGGATAGACCTTTTTGTTCTCTTGTCAGTCTATGGTATGTTCAATACTCTTCTCCAGCACCACAACTCAAAGGCATCTATTCTTCTGCCATCCTTAGTCATTATCTAGTTCTCAGATGCATAACAAGCAATTGAGAAGACCACGGCCTGGATAGGCACACCTTAGTCTCTAACTTGACATTGTTGCTCTTTTGTACCCAGGAGAAATCCTTGAGAATAGATTTTCCCAATGCAACTCATCTTTTGATTTCTTGACTACTGGTTCCAAGAACGTTGATTGTGGAGCCAAGCAAGATAAAATCATTAACAGCCTCAATTCTTTGTTTTCTTTTTTTTTTTATTCATTCATTGATGCATATTTTCTTCCCTTGGATCTTTGTTTTCTTGATGTTGAGATGTAATCCAAATTGAGGCTGCCATAGTTTTGCATTTTCTAGAAATTTGATACAAACATAACCATACGATAAGTAGATTTTTGTGTCTGCCTTAATTTTGACTTCACATTTTATTTATAATATGTTTGAGATTCTATATTGTACTATGGAAGCTCTGGTGGCCTATTTGTATGACACTGTGCTGCAATCCCAAAGGCACATGATACAAATCCACCAGCTGCTCCACAGGAGAATGATGGGAATATCCTCTTGTGCGATTAACTGGCTCTGAAAACCCACTGGCAGGTCAGCTACGAGTTGGTTCTGACTCGATGGTACATAACATATTGTACTGTTAGCTGTACTTCATTTCTTTCTAGTGCTGAATAACATTTTGTTTATAAATTTTGTTAATCCATTCTTCAGTTGGTGAGCATAGTTGTTTCCATATTTTGACTACTGTGAATAATGTTGCTATGAACATTTCCTACAAGTCTTTTAGAGGTTTAAGTTTTAATATCTCTCAGGTAGATAATTGCTGAGCTACAATGGTAAATTTTTGTAACTTTTTAAGAAACTGCCAAACTATCTACAGTGCCCACATGATTTTTTACCTTCCCACCAGTGATAAATGATGATTCCAGTTCTTTCAGATATTTGCCAACATTTGCTATTTTCTCTCTTTAATTATAGCCACGGAGGTTCACCTATGTTGTGTTATTGATGGTAAAGCTCAATATCAGCAGTCACCACACACAGAGCACAGATCATCAATTGCTCATCACAAAACCTCACTGCTAGAAAACAAAACATCTCACTGCTGTCAAAGAGGAACTGAATCATAGCTCAGACCCTCCACTGGGTTTTTTAGTCTGTAAATTGCATAGGAGAAGATGGTCCATCTTTCTTCCTCATAGCCCCCCGGGTGGCTTCAAACTTCTCAGGGCCACCTGTGGGTTTGTGGTGCAACTCCCTACAGACCACACTGGCAGAGATCCCTCTATTACTTATAATGAGGTTCAAACTGCAGCTGATGGAAATGAAATGAAGTCCACAAGAGCAAAAATCAAACCTTGAGTTTATCCTATTTGAATTTGAAAATCATCTCAAAAAATAGATTTGATGCATTAACCAACAGCTAAAGACCAGAGGAGATGTGTGATGACAACAAGGTTATCATCCATGAAGAAAGCAAAACGTCATGAAAAAAAAAAGGAAGAGAGAAAAGACAAAAACAGATGCTAGTCTTTCCCCTCATCCTACAATGGGCAGACCCAATCTTCCCTCTCTGAGAATTTTTTTTTTTTCCTATAATTATATTTTATTAATTTTCATAAACATTTACAGAGATTTTGGGCTTCCACTCATTCATTGTTGCACTATTCTCTCTACCCTCCTCCCAGTTTGTTCTTGTCTCTGAGAATTTTTATCTCTTTCATGTGTTTAACTGCCTTTCTGCCATTATATTTGCTAACCAGGCCTGGAACCCTCTTAGACTTGTGCTCTTCGCATAAATAAACTTCTTTTCCCTACTGACTTAAAAAATAGAGGACACCAGAAGTTTTCTCAAGTTGAAAGAACTAAAGTAAAAAAATTCAAGCCTCAACTTGTAAGACTGAAGAAAGGATTTTATAGGCCAAATGTTGAATAATGCACAAAGCAGCAAAAAAGATGGAAGGAATACACAGAGTCACTAAAACAAAAAGAATTATTAAATACTGAACCACTTTAGGAAATAGCATGTGATCGAGAACCAATGATACTGAAGGAAAATGTTCAAGCAGCACTCCAGGTATTGATAAAAAAGAAAGCTCTAGAAATTATTTTTTTTAAGTTCCATCAGTCTTTTTAAATTTTCTTTGATATGTTTCCCTCATTTTCTACTGCTATCCTTTCTGCTGGTCTCCTCTTCAGTTCTTTCCTTTTTCTGGTTTGTAATTTGCTTAGGTCTTGCTTCTGCATGTGGATCCTTCTGTAAGTTGTACCAAAAGTATCCTGGGATTTATTTTTCTTCTTCTTTGGCTTGAGGGCTTTTGGCTTTTTCATAGATAACTTATAAAGGTCATCTGATGCCAAATGAGTTCTCCTCAGAACCAGATCCAAGGATCGTCCCATCTCTTCCAATTCGATTCGCAGTGTTCTGCAACCAGATTTCTTCAACAGCAACTTGCAGGTTCAAAAATGAATCTTCCCATTCAGTGCAGTAAAGTGCATAACATAATCCAAACCGGCCAGGCGGATATTTGATACTGTGAGACCTCTGAGGAAACAAATAAGAAGACTTTTTAATCTTCTATAGTCTTCAGTTACTTCAAAATCATCACCAGCAAATATTAATATAGGTTTTGTTCCCTCAGGACATTTGCTGTTCTTAATATCTTTGAGAGAGACAAATTTCTCAAGACCCAATTCAATCATGTCTAGCACATGGTAGTCATACGTACAACCTATTACTAAATTATTTGGCTGTTTCTTATTATGAGTTGTTGTTGTTATGTGCTGTCGAGTCGCTTGCGACTCAGAGCGACCCTATGTACAACAGCCCTAAACTCCGCTCTGTCCTGTGCCAATTGCACGAGAGCCAAACATAAATAAAGAACAATCTGATTTCTTGGATAAGAATTCCACTGATGTCTGATCCTCAAAAAGCTTTGTGATAGTTTTCCGTTTATACAGCACACTATAAGATTTTTTTCAGTTCATACACATCTCTGGCTTCACCCTCTCCAGGACAAACCTGTTTGTTCTCCTAGCAGTCCATGGTATATTCAACACTCTTCTCCAGCACCACAACTCAAAGGCATCTCTAAGTACTTGTGTCACCACTGCATTTGCATTTCCTCCTTACATTAGCATGACATTTTTAGTATTCTTGTTGAGTTTTTGTTCTCTCAAGGAATCTCTTGGCTCTCTTTGTTTTCGGCTTTTGATTATACTCTTCAGGGGGTGAAATCATTTTCACCTTCCTTTTCTTTGTTATTCCTGCTCCATTAGTACTACGCATTCCATGGAATCACCTGGTCCAAAATGTCCATTTCTCCCACAACCAAAGCTGGGCAAACACACGTGCACCACGAGAGAACACGCCAGAGTAGAACTCCGGAAATTATTTTGAATACCAGTTGAGATTTTTTTTTTAGCAAATAGATGCAATCCTGGGTGTGCTCATCAGTCTATCAACAAATATGAGTGACAGCTACCTGGCCAACTGCCTTGAAGACATTCATATTTATGCCCATTCTAAAAAGAAAAAATGGATCCAACAGAATGTGGAAATTAGCAAACAGTATCATTAATATCCCATGCAAGTAGAACTTTGTTGAAGATTCTTTTAAAATGGCTGGAGTAGTGCATCAACAGAGAACTGCCAGAATAAGAGCTAGCATTACTATTGTGAGGTGAATCTTGGTTGAAAGCAGAGAGTACCAAAATGTTGTCTGTCTGTGTTTTGTTGACTATGAAAAACCATTCAAGTGTGTAGATTAGAATAGTTATCTACAGCACTGAGAAAAATAAGAATTCCAGGAGACCTCTCTGTGCTCCTGTGGATCCTGCGTGTGAGCCAAGAAACCATCATTTGGGAATGTGACCGATGCAATGGGCTGAAGCACAGTGGCGATTGTGAGGATGGTGCACAATTGAGCAAGGTTTCAGTCTATTGTACTTAGAGTCATTGAGCCAGCATCAACCTGAAGGCACCAAATAACATGAAGATTTCTTTTTCTAATCAAGCAATCCAGGAATGGCACAATAATTACCTACTTTATTACTAACTGAGGAGCTCTGGTGGCTTAGTGGTAAGAATCTGCAGTGCAGTCCTGAAGGCACGTGGTTTGAATCCACCAGCTGCTCCATGGAAGGATGGGTAATCTCCTCCCATTTACCTCTGAAAACCTCCTGGAGGGGCAACTATGAGTCAGTTCTGACTCAACGATACATTAACAACAAACCATGAACTGGCAGTTTTAACCCACTCAGAGGTGGTGGTGGTTGTTGTTATGTGCCGTCGAGTCGCCTATGACTCATAATGACCCTATGAACAACAACCCTTAACCCTGCTCTATCCTGTGCCAATCTTATCATCTCCAACACACCTACGCCAACTACCCCAGTCACTGAATCAATGCATGTCATAGAGGGTCTTCCTCTCCTGCGCTGTCCCTCCACCCTCCCAAGCACAATGTCCTTCTCCAAGAACTGGTCCCTCCTTGCAACTTATCCAAAGTATGTCAGACAAAGCTTCAGAATCCTTGCCTTCAAGGAGCAGCCTGGCTTAACCCTCTTTAAGATGAAACTGTTCATTTTCTTAGCAGTCAGTGGTATATTCAGTACTCTTCTCCAACACCACAGCTGAAAGACATCAATTCTCCTTCTATCACCCCTAGTCATTATTCAGCTCTCTGACATATAACAAGTGATTGCAAAGACCATGGCCTGTATCAGGCACACCTTACTCTCCAGAGTGACACCATTGCTCTTCAGTACTTTGGAGCGGTCTCTAACAGCAGACTTTTCCATTGCAATATGTCTTTTAATTTCCTGACTGCTGGTGCCAAGAGTGTTGCCTGTGAGCCAAGTAAATAAAGTAAAGCTGTTAACAATCTCAATCTCTTCGCCATCCATCATGATGCTGCCAGTTGGCTCAGTGGTGAGAATCTTTGTTTTCTTGAGGTTGAGCCTCACACCATATTGAAGGCTTCCTTCCTTGACCTTCTGCAGCAAGCAGAAGGTCCTCCTCAGTTTCAGCAAGCAGGGTTGTGTCATCTGCATAATGCAGATTGTTGATGACTCTTCTCCAATCCTGATACCACATTTCTCCTCATACAGCCCAGTCCCCCGGATAATCTGTTCTGCATATACATTGAAAAGGTATGGGGATAGGACATATCCCTGGCGTACACCCTTCCCAATACTGAACCATGTTGTGTTTCCTTGCTCTGTTCTGATGACTGCCTCCTGGTCCAACTATAGGTTTTGCATTAGCATGACCAATGTTTTGGGATTCCCATTCTTCTTAGAGTTAGCAACAGTTTGTTGTGACCCACACAGTCAAATGTCTTTGCATAATCAATGAAACAAAACAAAGATAGACATACCTCTGGTACTCCCTGCTTTCAGCCAAGATCCATCTGACATTAGCTACGATATCACTAGTACCACAACCCCTTCTAAACCCAGCCTGGACTTCCGGCAGTTCTCTGCTGATGTGCTGTTCCAATCATTTTTGTATAATCTTCAGCAGAATCTTACTTGCATGTGATATTAATGATATTGTTTGATAATTTCCACACTATTTCTGATCACCTTTTTTTTGGAATGGGAACAAATCTAGATCTCTTCCAGTCAGTTGGCCAAGCGGTTGTCCTCCAGATTTCTTGACACAATTTGGTGAGCACATCTAGGGCAGCATCTGTTAGTTGAAATACTTCAGTTGGTATACCATCAATTCCTGGAGCCTTATTTTTTTCCAATTCTTTCAAAGCAGCTTGAACGTCTTCCTTTATCACCATAGGCTCTTGATCATATGTTGTTTCAATAAATTCTCCTATCTGCCAATTCTTTTCAATACAATGACTCTGTATACTCTTTCCATCTTCTTTTAATACTTCCTGGATCATTTCAAATTCTACCCAAAGCACCCTTAGTATTGCAATTTGAGGTTTGAATTTGTTCTTCAGTTCCTTCAGCTTAAGAAATGCTGAGCAAGTTCAAACCTTTTGATTTTCTGACTCCAGCTCCTTGTACATTTCATTATAATACTTTGTCTTTCTGTGCTGCCTTTTGGAATCTTCTGTTCAGCTCTTTAGTATCTTGAATTCTTCCTTGTGCGTTGGCTTCTCTATGCTCTAGTACAATATTCAGAGTCTCTTCTGACATCCATTTTGGTCTTTTCTTCCTTCTCTGTCTATGTAATGACCTTTTGTACTCTTCCTGGATTATATTCTTGATATCCTCCCACAACTCATCTAGTCTTTGCTCATTGGTGTTCAAGGCCTCAAACCTGTTCCTGAGATGGTTTTTACAGAAATGAAGCTGGAGATAGAATGACTGAATTTTTCACAATCAACGATTTATCAATTGCAAATACATTTTATAAGAAATGTAAATGAAGGTTACACACACGGATTTCACCTGATGGTATGCATAGGAATCAGATTGATTACATATTTGGAAAGAACTGCTGGAGAACCTCACTATCAGCTGTGAAAACTAGGCCAGGTGCTGATTGTGGAACAGACCACCAACTGCTCATATGTAAATTCAAGCTGAAGCTAAGGAAAATTAAATTGAATCTATGGGAAACAAAATATGACCTTGAGTCTATCCCACTCAGAGGTACTTCAGAAAAAACATCCTGGTGACCTGTTTCAGCTTGAAAACCTTTTGGAGCACAGCTCTACTCTGGCACACATGGGGCTGTTATAAGTCAGAACCCACCCAAATCTATTGGTAGTGGAATTTTTCATTATTGGTTTAATCTGCCTTTCCCTAATTTCATTCATCAATTTGTTATACTGTGGTGGCTTGCATGTTGCTGTGATGCTGGAAGTTATCCCACTAGTATTATCAAATATCATAAGGGTTGCCATGGTGGATATGTTTCAATGGAACTTCTAGACTAAGACAGATTAGGAAGTAGGACTGACCACCCACTTAAAAAATTATTGGCCCTTGAAAACCTTATGAATAGCATCAGAAAATTGTCTAGTAACCAAAGACGAGTCCCTTGGTTTAGAGGGCACTAAAAATATGACTGGGGAATATCTATCTCCTCAGAGTAGAATCCACATTAATGACATAAATACA
This sequence comes from Elephantulus edwardii, assembly GCF_000299155.1. Taxonomy (NCBI): domain Eukaryota; kingdom Metazoa; phylum Chordata; class Mammalia; order Macroscelidea; family Macroscelididae; genus Elephantulus; species Elephantulus edwardii. The sequence continues at coordinate 2,689,907 of NW_006400036.1, forward strand.
GTGAAGCTTTCAGCCAATGAAAGATCTTCATTTGTAATGTGGCACTCAATATGAAGAAAAAGCAGATGCAAACATTCATGAAAAAGAATTTAAAATGTACAAAATATGAATCTATGAAAAGGTTATGTCCCCTTGAGTTAGAATCAACCTATAGCTGATCCTCCAAGCACATTTCCAGAGGCAGTAAATTGCATGGGAGAAGAGAGCCCATCTTTCTACGGTGGAATGACTGGTGGATTCAAACTGTGTGCCTTTGAGTTGGCAGCACAGCTCATCACTAGGCCACCAGAACTCCTGTTAAAATATCAATCTAGAAAAACAAGGTGATGTAAAAGAGAAAACACAACATATAAAGATTAATGAATGAAATGGACTGACATTGACAATTTTGGTCTACTATGGGAAGAAGAAAAGAAGATCCTCAACACTATGGATTGATATGCTGACTGTAACAATGGGCTGAAGAGTGTCTTAGATAGATTGTGAGGATGGTGTAGGATAGAATTAGGGTTAGATCTATGATTCATAGAATTGCTGTGAGTCATAAAGAGAGTTCTGTTTGCCTAATGGATAGAAATTTATGCTACCAAGCCAAAGGTGGGTGATTTTAATCTGCGGCCCTCAGGCCTTGTTTAATTTCTTTTGGTCAAACATTCTTCTAAGTGGGATAGCACTGGTCTGTCAATTTGCTGTACAGAAGTAACTCATGTTTGCTGTGATGCTAAACACTGTGACACTGATGTGTCAAATGCGATAATGGTTACCCATGGTGGACAGGGTTTGGTGGAGCTCCCAGATCTCGACAGCACTTAACAACAACAAACAACAATGGGAAGAATGAAATATTGAGGAGGAATGGCATTACATTCATCATCAAAAAGACCTTTTCAAGATTCAACTTGAAGTACCACATTGTCAGTGATAAATCAATATCCATTCCTACACAAGGAAGACCAGCTGGAAAACTCAAATTTCTGCACTGATCACTAAAGCGAAGGATGAAAAAAATTGATAATTTCTAAACATTTCAGCAATCTGAAATGTATAAAACTTGCAATCAAGATGTATAAAACACAACTGGTAAAAAAAAATTGGTGATTGAAATGAAATGTGCAAGTTGGAAACAAAGAGGGATTGTTGTTTGTTGTTGTTATGTGCCGTTGAGTCACTTGAAAGAGGGATTAGTTGTTGGAAAATATGACATTCCCATCATCTACAAGAACACAGCAAACCTCAGTCATGTAGACTTTGAATTCCCATTATCTGAATATACCCACAAGCCCCGGCCATGTAGGCCCAGCATTCTCACTGTCAAAATACACCTGGCAAGCCGTGGCGCGTAGACATTGCATTTGTTGTCTTCATAGATACAACAGTCCCTGGCCATCTACACCTGCCATTCCTATTTTCTGCCTAGACTCAGCAAACCTTGGCTATGTAGACCCAGCATTCCCATTATCTGAATACACTCAACAAGCCTAGTTTGTGTAGACTTTGAATTCTTACTGTTAGAATAGACCTGGCAAGACCTGGGCATGCAGAGATGTCATTCCTATTTTCTGCATGGGCCTGGTAGGCCCTGGCTATCTAAAGTTGGCATCACTCTCATTGTTCACATAGACACAACAAGCCACGGCCACATAGATCCAGTTTTCTCACTGTCAGCATAGATCTGGCAAATCATAGCTTCATAGACACAGCATTCCCCTTGTCCACATTGACCTAATAGGCTCTGGCCATCTACACCTGGCATTCCTATTCTCCACATAGACCCAACAGTTTCTGAAGTATACACTAAGAATAATGCTAAGTATACACTTAGCATTCCCATTGTCCGCACAGACCAAGAAGTCCCAGCTGCATAGACCTGACGCTCTTATTATTAATCCTGTTTGGGATTCACTGAATTTCATGAATCTTGCCTTCTGACTTTTCATATTAGTGATGAAATGACAACAGTTTTCTTTGTTGTTTGTTTTTGTCTCATCTCCTTTTCAAATCCCAGTCACATGTAAGTTAGTCCCATTGATGATGCCTCAATTTTTAGTCTTTCTTCTTTTTTTAAGTGTTCCTTTAACAAAGCTGTATTGAGAGATTTCCCTTCAATTTCAGTACTTGTCTGTTCAATTAATTCAATTATGTTCAGTTCTACTCTTTTGTTCTTCCAATATGTTCTCTGTTTTGGAAATTCTGCTTTTAATGTTCAATTTCAATCTTCTATTTTTTGGTACAATTCAAAATTTTCAATTTATCTTGTCAATTTGTTCTTGTAGGGTTTTTGCAGGGTTGTTTTTTGGTTTTATCTTCCAAAGTTTTGTCTGTTTTCCTCAAGCTTTCTCTCAATCTGTTGGAAGCACTTAACTATAATTGTAATTCCTCATCCTCATGAAGTTCTAATAGCATTTCTTGCACTGAAAGATATTCAGCTCTATATTTTTTTTTCTTTGCCATTGTTTTTGTTTGTTTGTTTGTTTGGGTTTTTTGGGGGTTTTCATTCCTTCATTGCTGCACCATTCTCTCTACCCTCCTCCCCAGTTTGGTCTTCTTCCCCCGCCCTCCGAATGTCTGTTTTAATTGTCCAATTGCCACAGTGCTTGTCAAAGCCAGTTCTGATTAATCTCCTTTGTCAGTGTGTCCTTTGCCATTCCCTATCACTCCTCCCTGAGAGAGACTTCACCCTGAGTCATAAGGAAAAGGGGATGGTGTATTCTCTTAGCTACTTCCTGCTGAAAAGGGACGCTGTGGGTTTCAGGGTGAAGATCTTCTCTCACTACTCTAAAGGGCCCCTTTGGCAGTAGGAAACACATAGACTATTATGGAGATTGATTTTGGAATTTAGATGCACTGTTTTAATTGTGCTTAGCCGTACATGTTCATATCCTTGAAGATGTATCATGGGGGATTTGCAACCTAGAAGACATAAATTTAATTAACAAGTTATATGTACATGAGTCAAAAATTATGGAAAAGTAAAAGAAAAGATTCTTTCATTGTTTTACAAACCCTCACCCAGGTCCCCTCCACTATGTAGCCATCGCTCTAGACTCCTGTGATGACAGAAATACCTAGTCACATATCTCTTTTAAACAGTTTTCTCCCTCCTCTGTTTCAGTGCAGTATACATTATTGAACCCATCTTACTCAGTCTCTTCCCAACCCCGAGGTTAGTCCCATTCTACAACAGTGGCATCATGCAATATTTGTCCTTTTGTGACTGGGATATTTCACTCAGCATAATGTTCTCCAGAGTCAACCATTTTAAATAATATTGCATGAGTTCCTTGTTTTTCAATTCAGCATAGTATTCCATTGTGCGAATATACCACAGTTTCTCTAGCCATTCGTTTGTTGATGGGCACTTAGGTTGTTTCCAACTCCTTGCTATTGTGAACAAAGCTGCAATAAACATGGGTGTGCATCAGCTCTATATTTACCTCCTGGAGGGCCTTTGTATTTAAAAGCCATTTAGGCCCTCAGGCCTAGTGTAATTATATAATTTAGAGGAACATTCTTCTCAGTGGTGCAGCACTGGTCTGTCAATTTGCTGTACTGAGGTAACCTGGAGTGACTATGATGCTGAACTCTGTGCCATTAGGGGTGTCAAATGCCATAACGGTTACCCATGGTGGACAGCGTTTGATGGAGCTCCCAGATAAAGATATGTTTTGAAGCAGGAGTAGCATACACTTCCTAAACAACATACCTCTAGAAACAGTATGAACTTTGAGAAACAACAATAGTTACGGAAAGACTTTAGGTCTTTTGTTCATAGGGTCTCTATGAGTCATTCTCAACTTGATGGTAATCAACAACAATATTTATGTCACTCGTTTGTGTCATCTTGTCCTGGTTTTTGCATGTGTGATTTGAAGTTATTTTTTGCCTCTGAAACATTATGTTATCTTCAATTTCTTTGATTGTGATATATCCAGTTAAGTGGAGCACATACCCAGCTCACTAGTTTGGCAGTTCTTAGTCTTTCACCTCTTATCTTCTAGTGGGTGTCATAGAGGACAGAAGTGTGTTCTCCGTTCTCTCTATGCTGTCCTTGTAGAGCAGTTGAGGGCAGACGAGGTTGATGTTGGTTGCAGTTGGTCTCCGGTCAGATTATCCAGGAGCGGGTGTTTGCTTTTTGCTCAGTGAGTAAGGCTGCAGAAAGTGCATGTATAGCTTGGCAGTGCAGACATTGTTGCTGTCTCTTACTAGGTGAGATCATAAAGGGGGAAACAAAGACAAAGAAAAAAATGCAAAAGAGGTGCGAAAGGAAAGCATAAAAGAATAGAAAGGAAAAAGGAGAAAATGGAGAGTGAGCCAGGCTCTTATCACTGCTAAAAGAGGTGGAGGCAAGATGTCTGATCTGGGATGGAATCCAGAAGATGGGTACACAGATGTACTTCCTGCTGACACTAAATGGAGAGCATGTGTGTCTCCAAATATAGGGGTTTCATGCAACCGGTGCCTAATCAAAAGGGCAGCTTGTGAAAGACAACTTCTGTCAGACCAGGGAAGGATTATAGGTGGGATAAATCAGAGATTGTGATTCTATCAGTTGTGGAATTCCTGCAGACTAAGCTTCTTCCAGACATCCAAGGAAAGCACATTCTGCTGGGCTAGACAGCAGGGAGTGCACACCTTCAAAAATGGGCTGGTGTGCTGTTGGTGCCAGATACACAATGGCTTATTATCATGATCTCAGTCTGGGTAAGGATAGGTCACACAAGAACACTCTTAGCCGTCTGGCAGGGGATTACAAGGGACAATCTATCCCCTGATCACCAGGAAGGTATGGGGCACATTGGACCTTTCTTGTCAGCCAGCCACTAATGTTGGTGTTTCTGCAGTCCTGGGTTCCTGTTGTTGTTATGTGTCATGAAGTCAACTGTGACTCATAATGACTCTAAGCACGATAACTCTGAACCCTGCTCTATCATGAGCTAGTCTCACTGTTTCTGACACGCCTACCCCATTATCTTACTTATCGTATCAATTCATCTCATTCTACCCAGTTCTTCCTCTCTTGAGTTGTACCTACATCCTTCCAAGTATGAGGGCACTCCTGACAATATGCCCAAAGTATGTGAGATGGAACTTCATAATTCCTGCCTCCAGAAACAAGTTGGCTTCACCTCTCCAGAACAGAATTATTTGTCTTTTTGGCAGTCCATGATATATTCAATACTCTTCTCCAGCACCACAACAAGGCATTAATTTTACTTCTGTCATCTTTATTCATTGTCCAGCTTTCTGACAGATAGCAAGTAACTGAGAAGACCATGGCCTGGATCAGGTGCACCTTAGTTGCTAGACTGACACTGTTGCTCTTTAGCACCCTGAAGACATCTCTGACAGCAGATTTTCCCAATGCAATTTGTCTTTTGTTTTCCTGACTGCTGGTTCCAAGGGTGTTGATTGTAAAAATTAGTAAGTTCACCTTGTTAACAATTTCATGGTGCTGCTAATTGGCCCAGTGGTGAGAATCTTTGTTTTCTTGATGTTGAGATGCAATTCATACTCTGGCCAAAAAGCTACTTGCAAAAGTTCAAAATGACTGTGCTGTGTCTTGTCTCTTCATAATTCACTTCTCCATCTGTCTCCTTATTCAATGTTATCCTTTAATTTCTTTTTTATTATTAACATTTTTAAAATTTATTCATTTTTACACATTTCCCCCTTCCCTCCTTTTCTTCTTCCCCCACACAATTCTCCCCCTTGTTCCAGATTATTCTCATACATATAATGCATAATTATATAATCCTTTCAAACAGGACTTCCCCTCATCTGTCCCAATGCAATGTTCATTATCTATCCACCTCTTCCCCATTCTCTTTCCAACCGCCCAGTCCCATTTTAAAACAGCAGTGCTATGAGTTATTTGTCCTTTTGTGACTGAGATATTTCACTTAGCATGATGTCCTCAAGACTCCCCCATGTTGTGTAATGTTTTACTATTTCATTGATTTTCTTTTTTTGGTTTGTTTTTCTTTTAATCATAAAAAACATGTATGGAGATCCAAGGGGGTAAAGGGTGGGAGCAGAAGGGTGAGGATGGGTAGGGATGGAATCACAGGGTTTCACAATTTGGTAGGTTAAGGAAATGAGAAAGATCTAGCAGGGAACAGAAATGACAGGGTAATAGTAGGCATAGTCCAATGGTGATTAATTTTCTTTCTTTTTTTTACAAAGATATTTTTTCATTTGTGGGTTTCTCATTGGGGATCGGGGTGCAGACTCTGACTGTTTCATGGTGAACAAGAGTGTTGAGATGAAGGCGAATGGGAGCCCACTTTAACACTTTACTGGTGGTCTTGAGTTGAAGCTACATGCATTCTTATTCACTTAGAACATATTTTCATGATGTTTTTTGCCCTCTGGTCTGCAAGGTGTTTGTGTGAGTGAGTCCAGTGGGAGTGGCTGACTGAACTTGGAGGCTCCATCCACCTTGGCTTCCTTAGCTGGCAGTTATATTTCCATTTTGTCTCTGGAACTGGCTCAGGGTTCAGGTTTTGGAACAAGAGTCAGTGTTCATGTTACCTATAGGAAAGAGAGCAAATCTAGAAAGAATAAACTTGTGAGTTCTAAAGAAAAGGGCTTTGGAGGTGTTACTTACAGGTGTGCTGGAGGAAGAGATGGATGAAAGTGGTTTAGATAAAGTTCCTCATTCACACCAGGCAGCTCTCTCCAGGGCCTGAGTGGTGCTCCCTTAGCAACCGGTGGTACTCCCCAGGGGCCAGACATCCCTCCACCCCAAAGCTCTTCTGAAGTCCGGACCTTGAGCTCTATCAGTGACCACGGACAGGAACAGCACTTCTGCCTTTAGCACTGCCATCGTTGCCCACTTCCTCTCAGCCAAGTGGTCTAATTGTAACTTGAAGTTGTTGTTGTTGTTATGTGTCGTCGAGTTGCTTGCGACTCATAGCGACCCTATGTACAACAGCCCTAAACTCTGCTCCGTCCTGTGCCAGTCGCGCTGTCTCTGACACTCCCATCCCAATTATCCCAGTCACTGTATCAATCCACCTCATAGAGGACCTTCCCCTCCTGTGCTGTCCCTCCACCCTCCCAAGTATGATGTCCTTCTCCAAGGACCGGTCTCTCCTCACAACATGTCCAAATTATGGTAGACGAAGCCTCAGAATCCTTGACTCTAAGGAGCCACCTGGTTTAACCCTTTCCAGGATGAATCTGTTTGTTTTCCTAGCAGTCCATGGTATTCTCAATACTCTTCTCCAGCACTACAGCTCAAAGGCATCAATTCTTCTTCTATCCTCCTTGGTCATTGTCCAACTTTCTGATGCATAACAAGTGATTGAAAAGACCATGGCCTGTATCAAACGCACCTTAGTCTCCAGAGAGACACCATTGCTCTTCAGTACTTTGGGGAGGTCCCTAACAGCAGACTTTCCCATGGCTACTGGTGCCAAGAGTGTTTTCCTCTTCCACAAATGGAAAAGGGGCTTCTAGAGTGGTGAATGGACGTGCTCAAGGTTGAAAAAGTAATAAAGACAGTAGAACAAGGATTCAAAACAAGGTTGTCTGAAGGCAGGCTGTGAGGGGGCAAAGCTCCGCATGACACTCAGGTTAGCCATCTCTTGTCTTCCTTTGCAAGCAAAATCCTGCTGAGGGCATTTTCAAAATGGCTAGAAGTGTACACTCAGGCCACATTCAGGGGCACTTCCACCAGCTGGTCACTTGTGTGCCTACTATTTCATTATTGTTCAATGCTGTGTAGTATTCCATTGTGTGGATCTACCATAGTTTTCATGTCCATTAGTTTATTGATGGGCACTTGGGTTGTTTCCTTCTCTTTGCTATTGTGAATAACGCAGCAGTAAACATGGGTATGCATACATCTGTCTGAATTGTGGCTATATTCCTAGCAGTGGAATTGCTGGGTCAAATGATGCTTCTATTTCCAACTTTTTGAGAAAGCACTAGACCACCTTCTGTAGTGGTTGTACCATTTAACATTCCTGCCAGCAGTGAATAAGAGATCCAGTCTCTCCACACCTCACCAGCATTTGTTGTTTGCTGGCCTGTTGAACTTTGCTATTGTTGCTAGTGTGAGATGGCATCTCGTAGTTGTTTTTAATTTCTTTTTCCAGTCAGTACTTGAATACTTTCTTAATAATTTCCCTTGAAACTCAGGGTTCCAGAATTATCATCCATACCTATTATCTTTGTTTTCTGGTTTCTTTGTTGCAGAAGGTCCCAGTCATTATCTGTCTAGTCTGTCATCTTGATGGACACTTCCAATGGTTCCATCTTGATGCCTCACTCACTATATCCTCAGCAATTGGTGGCCTTCAAGACATATTTGTTGAATGAATAATTAATCAGAAGAGACCCTGCTTCCCTAAGGAATAAGGTCTTTGAAAGGCCAAGTTCATTCCACCCAGTGGATGACAGCAGTCTGAAATGACAGAAGAGTCAGTTGAGACCATGGTCAGAGCCACAAGCATTCTCAAAGCCACAGGGAGGAAACTGTGGGCTGCGGGGGGGGGGGGGGGGGGGGAAACGGAATTAACAAGCTATCTCTGGAAAGTTCCATTAAATCATTAAGTGTATACAACAACAACAGTCTGTCTTGAGAATGGGCCTTGACCACAGAGAATGTGTGTGTTCAGAATTCATTCCTGGATAATAAAAACCTCACTCTTGAATTCAAAGTGGATGAGAAGGTGTAGTTGATGAGATAAAGCTTTACCATAAAATGTATTGTTGAAAGATCTTTATGATATCTGTTAAAGGTAAAATATAAATTAGACTTCTGATAAGGATCATGGGAAAATTCAGCAACAGTTGATGCTGATGGTTGAACCATATATGCAAAGATTACTGAAAAGGCAAATGTGTTGTTACTTCCATAGTTACCACAATAAATAAAAATAAACTAGGGGTAAATTATTGAAAACCCTTATTGTCAAAAGTCCCAGTAGACACCCCCACCCCACCCTACATGCCTAGAGACTGAATGGAATTTCTTAACATTTTTCTCAGAGTCTTGTTTCCCTCTTTGTCTCTCTGTACCTTAGTTTAGAATAGAAGTCTGTTTATTAGCAGTTGTATTTATTTGAAGTGATTTGATGCTGGTCAAAAATGTCCTGGTGACACAGCAGTCAAATAGTTTGGCTGCTGAGCAAAGGTCATTGTTTAGAATCCACCAGCCACAAGAAAAATACATGGCTATCTGCTTCTGTAAGATTTACAGACTTGGAAACCCTATGGTTTGGTTCTACGGTGTCCTGTAGGGTCACTGTGAGTCAGAAACCACTTGATGGCTGTAGGTTTTGGATGTCTCATTGTCATTGAGCCAGAATTGACTCGTAACTGAACCACCATTGGATCTCAAAGGCTGTAAATCACCAGGAAGAGGACTGCCCGTCTTTCTCTTGCTGTGCCACTGGTGTTATGTATCGCCAAGTGGCAACCAACCCACAACAGTCCTTTAGCAGATTTTCAGAGGCAGTAAATTGCATAGAAGGAGATTGCCCACCTTTCTCACATGGAGCAGTTGGTGGATTCGAACTGCTGTGCCCTAGGGGGATTCAACCACCCGAGAGGTGTGGCCTTTGGATTAGCTGCACAATTCTCTTCTGACCACACCACTAGAGCTTTTGGATATTAGTCTTCAAATAAAGCTTGGATAAATCAAATGTTTTGAAATATCACTCTCAGAAAAGGAAAATCTAAATGTCCCCAGATGATGTTCTTAAATATTCTATTTTTTCCTGTGGGTTGGTAGCCTTTGGCAGATAAACCATTTGAGTAGGAACCTCTTTCATTTCTGCAACGCCTGTGACTTGATGATGGAACAGATCTGAAGATCTGAACTGAGGTTACTAGTCATTGACCGGATGTGGTCATAAGCGAGTGAGTTTTTAAGAGTTACTTCTTAAGTTATAGGCATCAGCTTATTCATTCTTCCTTAAAACTCAAAACTCATTGCTGTAGAGTCAGAAGTGACTTACAGCTGACCCTCCAGAAGGTGTTCAGAGGCTGGAAATGACACGGGAGAAGACTCTCCACCTCAGAGCAGCTGGTGGATTCAGACTGCTTTGGAGTTGACCGTGCAGCTCCCTGCTGACTAGATCACAAAACTCACTTCATTGTCACATAAACATTAAAAGAAAAGCAATTCCACCAAGATACCTGCAGGGGAAAAGGTTACATGGATGGGAGTCAAAAGCCTCTCACTCTCCCTTGACCTCACAGCTTTGTCTCTGTCCAGCTCAGGCAAGTGTTACAAAGCTCTTTTGGTTCTGCTAATACACACCTCCACTCTGCCAGGAGGCCCAGTCCTAAAGGTGCTCAGCCAAGCTCAGCTATGCCTCACACAAGTTTCACACTTCTGTTGCCACCACTACTAACCAGTGATTCCCCATCTGGACTGCTGTTTGGACTGCCACATCCCAGACTCACTCTGTCTCTCCAAAATCATAGTTTTCCCTCTCTAGTTTGTATACAAAAATCTCAGGTCCAAAGGGCACACTGTACTCTCTGATTCTTTTTTGTGATGGTGTGATCCTAGCATGCAGCTGTCCTGCATTAGCATGGAATCAAGACCAATTTCAATAGACTTGTGGCCCAGGCAGCACTGGTTGGGAGTGAAGAGGTTCCACTTCCAGTAAATGCTGACAGTGTCTCTGACTTAATTCTCAGAACTGCTATTCCAGAAGTACCACAGTGAGTGGGTATAACACAGAGAAGTTTATTTTCTCACTGTTTGGGAGGCTTGAAGTTTAAATTCAGGGTGCTGGCTCTAGAGAAGGCTTTCTTTCTGTTGACTCTGGAAGTAAGTCTTGACTCTTCAGATTTCTGTTTCTGGATCCTTCACGAACATGACCTAGCATCTATCTTTCACTAATATTTGTTCTTTACTGTCTCAAAAGAGATTGATTTAAAAGACCCCAAACAGATATATCCAGGAAAGGGTGCAGTCAGAGTGTTCCTTGGAAATAAGGAAGGCAAAGCCTCATCTTTCATACATCAGACATTATTTGGAATAGGTGAGGCTATTCCTTGGAAAAGGACACCATATTTGGGAAGATGAAGGGTCAGCAAAGGAGAAGACCCCCAGTGAGATGGATTGATGCTGTCACTTCAGCAATGGGCTCTAGTGTCTCAGAGATGATGAAGATGGCACAGGATAGGATAGGGTTCAGATTGGCTGTCCATAGGGTCACTGTGAGTCATACTCAAATTGATGGCACCTAACAACAACCCCCAATAATACCTCTTTATTAAAGAAACTAATTCCCACATGAGTTTATATGGGTATAGCAATTAAGATTTACAACACATCTTTTGGAGGGGACACAATTTAATCCATCAAAATATCATTTGTCTTGTTGGGAGACTTTCAATGAACAACAACCTGTGAATCTGTAAGAAGCTCTTCCTAGAGGTGAGTATCAGCCCAGCATTTGAACTTTGGCAGCAACATTGGTCTGGAGAAAAGCTGTCGGCAGTTGCTGAACTCTTCATAGAATCCATTTTTTAAACTCAGGAAGTATCTGCCAAGTTACATGAGTTATGCTTAATGCCACTCATTCTATTCCTCTCACCCAGGCTCTTCTCTTTCCACCTCTCAGCCACAAATCCACAAAGTCTGCTTATCATTTCTGTGTGCACAAGATATTTTAGGAAACTGTTTGCATGTTGGCAGCTGTCCTTGGCCTGACCAGAGCACACCTCCACAGACAGACACATTCTGCAGATTTCTAACAAAGCAAATATGTTGATTTTGGCACAGGTTGGCCCCAACTTATCAGACTACATTGCTTGGTAGACTGGAAAAAAATATCTAGGGAAAACACATTTTTATGACTTTAGTTGTTATGATAGGTGCTTTCAAAAAATAAATCTGTGACCTGCACTATATTTAAATGAAAGAGCACACATCTGGTTCCAATTAGCTGGGGAGTCCATTGGCTGATTTAGCATGGGAGCCTTTTCTGGATGTAAACGCCATGTCTCAGGGATTTTATTTTCATCCAGAGGCACAGTGGAGACCTTGTTTCTGCACAAAGGCATGAACTGTTAGTGTGACCCATCATGAACACGGCAACACTACCCAAAAACTTAATGGCATCTGAGTCTTGTCCCTGAGAACAGAGAGAGACAAGTCTGAAGGCAGGAACAGAACAGCCTGGAAAGAAGGAGTCACAGAACAGGCCAGCAGACCCGGCCTTGGACGCTGGGCACATTGCCATAGGCCTCCATTCACAAGAAGAATCAATAAGAGCTTTGATACAGTGGCAACTCACCCTCATTTCAGGTTAAAGAATAGGACCAAGACTAAACACTAATGTGTTATTGGGGAAAAGCGTATTGTGCTAATAACACAAAGGTCAGCAGTTCTAATCCACCAGTTGCTCCAATAGATGAAGATGGACATTCTCCTTCCTTTGAGCCTCAGAAACCTGATGGAGGGTCACTGTGAGTCACGATCCACTCAATAGCACTGGGCTTTTTTTGATGATGTGTCTCACCTTGAGTGTGAGCTACATGACACAAGACGTGTCACATCACACGACGTAAGAGCATCTATGATAGTTACCATGTTTGCTTTCTTCTTGCAAGAGGATTACTAGTCCATGTCACTCAGATATGAAAGAGCAGTAATGAATACAAGTTGAGAATGAATCCATTTCATTTTCTTTTTGAGATTAATAATAAACATGATTGAGACAAAGACCATAAAATCAACAGATGCACTGGGACCCACAGTCTCAGAAGGGTCTACAAAGCAATGTCTGGATGAGACCACCCAATCCCCTTTCACCAAAACACTGTGATTTTAGAGTTTCCTGGGAGTGGAAGTCTCTGTCTAACATCTGCATCCCTCTATGGAGGTGAGAAGAATAAGAAAGTCTCTACTTCTAACTCCTTTCTCTCCAAATCACTCTCCAATGAAACCATCCCAGATCCAGGTAGGATAAGGCAGCATTCTATCTTGCTCCTCGGATGTAAAGTGGGTCTCCCTTGGAGTAGCCCACTCTCACTCCCTATCTGCATGGCCCTTTCTCCTCTAATCATATTCTACTCATCCCAAGAACCTCCTCCTTGCTTAGCCACATCCCCATCATCTCTCAAAGGGGTCTAAACCCAACTCATTGCCATCAGGTCAGTTATGACTCAAAGCTGGCCCACTAACAGGTTTTCAGAGGCTACAAATTACTCAGGGGGAAAAATGACATCTTTCTCCTGTGGAGCTTCTAGTGAATTTGAACTAATGAAGAGGTATCACCTTTGGGTTAATAGTGCAGATCTCTATTAGGGAACTGGGAAGAACTTGTGTGAAAAACTTGTATTCAAATTTTTTTTTGTTTTTTATTTTATTATTTTTGTGTGCGTGCACCGTCAAATCAGATCTGACTGGTACAGGAGGAGATTGTCCCTCCTTCCCCGGCAGAGCATCTGGTGGATTTGAACCGTTTGCCTCTGGGATTGTAGTTGCAGCTCCTTGCCACTAGGCCACCAGAGCTCCCCTTTGTATTCAAATTTTGTAAATAGACTAGTATAATAATAATTAAAAAAGAATCCAGGGAGCCCAGTTTCAGTTTTTACCATTTTAGCACTGAACAGAGTAAGGTAATAGTAATGTTGACAAAACTTCATAAGGGAAGGACAATTTCTTTCTCAGTTGCAAGCTATATATAAATACAATGGATTTTAGCTTTCTGAAAACCCACCACCCCACTAAAGTTCTCTGAGTCACTCAATGGTTAGTTGCTTTGCCATAAGGAGGGAACTACCTAGGGGGCAGAATAAATGGCTGCTTCTCTGAATAAGAATTTTTGAAAAACACTTTTAACATAGCTAATACTTACTGAGCATTTGCAGTATATAAACTATTGCTCAAAGCACATTACAAATATTTACTCATTTAATCCTCACAGCATAAGAAAGGTACCATTACAGCTTTACCAATGTGGACATAGTTGCAGGCAGACTAAATCACTTAACCAAGATAGCATAACTAGTTCTAAAACAGTTATTGGTGTTATCTTTAAAAATGTATAGATCTGACAATAAAACCTTATTATAGTCTTTTTAAATTATACAAAGCTCAGAGAGTAAATGAGAATAATGTATCTAAAGATCCAGTTAGGCTCTTGGTTACATTTTCAACTCTGTCTTCCTTTAGCTTTCCAACACTGCTAAGCCTTTGTTACCCCTCAGCTGTATGCCCTCCTTTCCAAATTCCAGTCACCATCCTGTTTGAATCTTTATCCTATCTGTCTTGAAACTCTTCTAATGGAGTCTTAATTGGTTTCCTGACTGTCTGTCACTTCCACACTCCAATTCAGTAATTGCATCACTGTTAGATTAAGTGCACTAACCAGTTCAAAGCCCATACTGATACACATATTCAAGGTCTTTGATGGCATGCCATAGTGAACATTGCCAGCATTGTTGTTGTTATGTGGCATCAAGTCGCATGTGGCTCATAGAGACCCTGTGTACAGCAATTCTGAACCCTGCTCTATCCTGTGCCAATCTTATGATCTCTACACACCTACCCCTACTATGTGAGTCACTGAATTAATCCATCTTGTTGAAGGTCTTCCTCTCTTGTGCTGTCCCTTCACCTTCCCAAACATGGTGTCCCTCTCCAAGGACTTGTCCCTCCTTACAACATGCCCAAAGTATGTCAGGCAAAGCCTCAGAATCCTTGTCTCTGAGGAGCAACCTGGTTTTACCCTCTCTAGGATGAACCTGTTTCTTCTGCTAGCAGTCCATGATATATTCAATACTCTTCTCCAGCACCACGGTTCAAAGGCATTAATTTTCCTTCTATCATCCCTAGTCATTGTCCAACTTTCTGATGCATGGCAAGTAATTGAGAAGACTATGACCTGGACCAGGAGCACCTTAGTCTCCAGACTGCCATTTTTGCTCATCAGTACTCTGGAGAGGTCCCTGACAGCAGACTTTCCGGTGCAATTAGTCTTTTGATTTCCTGACTGCTGGAACCAAGAGTGTTGATGATAGAGCCAAGCAAAGTAAAGGTGTAAGCAATCTCAATCTCTTCACTGTCTATCATTATGCTGCCAATATGCCCAGTGGTGAGAATCTTTTTCTTTTTGTTAAATTTCAGTCCATATTTGAGGTTGCAGTCCTTGACCTTCTGCACCAAATGCTATAGGTCCTCCTTAGTTTTCAGTAAGTAGGGTTGTGTCATCTGCAAAATGCAGATTGTTGATGAATTTTCCTCCAATCCTGATGCTACATTCCTTCTCCTCATAGAGCCTGCCTCCCGGATAATCTGTTCTGCATACAGATTGGAAAAAATATGGAGATAGGACACATCCAGGTGACACAATTTTGAACCATGCTGTGTTTCCTTGCTCTGTTCTTACGACTGCCTCCTGGTCCATATATAGGTTTTATATAAGCATAATTAAGGGTTCTGGGATTCCCATTCTTCTCAGAGTTAGCCACAGTTTGTTGTGATGCACACAGTCAAATGCATTTGCATAGTCAATGAAACACAGATAGACATTCCTCTGGCACTCTCTGTTTCAGCTAAGGTCCATCTACCATTAACTATGATATCCCTGGTAGCATGGCCTCTTCTAAACCTAGCCTGCAGTTCTCTGGCAGTTCTCTGTCAATGTGCTGTTTGATATAACTCTAGTAACGCTAGCCAACTGACTGGAAAAGTCTCCATTCCAAAGAAAGGTGACCCAGATGGATTTTTATTGAATGGCTATCTTGACCCAACGAGCTCTGGTGGCCTAGTGTCAAGAAGCTACACTGCCATGTCATTTTCCCAATTGGTGGCTTCCCTTTTTACCCTGTTGGAGAAGTTTTTGGATGTGCATAGGGTTTTGATTCTTAGAAGGTCCCATTCATCTATTTTATCCCTCCTGGTTGTAGGTTTTTCAGGATGCTTGAAAAACTGTTTATGTTGTAGATTAGGACTTCTAGAGTTTTTCCAAGCTTTTCTTTGATAAAGTTTATAGTCCTTGGTTTTTGTTCTAGGCCCATGATCCACTTTGAGTTGATTTTTGCGTATGGAGTGAGGTGTGGATCTTGCTTGAGCTGTCTGCAGATTGTTTTCCAATTTTTCCAGCACCATTTGTTAAAGAGGCTGTCATTTCCCCACATAGCTGATTTTTCATCTCCTTGTCAAAAATCAGTTGACCATAGGTAGATGGGCTGATTTCTGGATTCTCAGTTCTATTCCATTGAGCTATGTGTCTGTTATTGTACCAGTACCATGCTGTCTTGACCACCACACAATGTAATAAGATTTGAAATCAAGGAATGAGATGCCTCCTACCTTGTTTTCTAGAGGACATTATGCTGAGTGAAATATCTCAGTCACAAAAAGACAAATACTGCATAGTGCCACTGTTATAAAACAGGACTGACGTAGGGATGGGGGCAGACTGAGAAAGATGAGATAAATAATGTATACTGCATTGAAAAAGATAAGGGAGAGAATTGTGTAAAAGGGATATGTGATTGGGTATGATTGTTATATCAGAAGTCCAGAATGAAGGCAGCACAATGGAGTAGACCTGGGGGTCGGAGGGATTGTATAACAATGAAAGAATTGTTCTTTCACTTTTCAAAGAGAAGAAAAAAATGGGTAGAGGAAGTGGGCAGGGAGAAAAGTGCAACAATTACTGAATGGAAATCCAGTCTTTGTAAACTTTGATTAAAATTAATTTTTTTAAAAAGAAGAAGAAGAAGCTGCATTGCAATATCAAAGGCACACCACCAGCTGCTTCTCTGGAGAAGGATGGGCAGTCTCCTCCCATGCAATTAGCTGTCTCTGATAACCCACTGGTGGGTCTGCTATGAGTCAGTTCCCCGTCAATGGTACACAATAACAACAACAATCATGAGTCAAAAGGCTTATACTTGCCTTGCTAATCAAAAGGTTGGCATTTTCTTTTTTTCTTTTTTAAGGTTGGCATTTTCAACCCACTCAAAGGTGCCATGAAGGAAAGCCCTAGTAGTCTACTTCTGTCAAGACACAACTGAAAAACGCAATGGAACTCAGTCCTGCTCCAATATTCAGGGACACCATGCGTCAGAATCAATGTGTTAACAATAGGGGGGTTTATGTTGGTTTGGTTTTGGCCTTGAGTCAAAGTATAATGGCAAATAATGGGAGCACAAAGTTGAGAAAACATAGGCAGGCACTGCCTTCAAATATTATGTCATAGAAAGGAAAGACCTGTAAATAAATTCAGTATAATAAAGCAAGTGTTTCAGCAAAGGAATATATAAAATACTGTGGGAAAAGTACCTCCCGCCATCTGCCCAGGGGCATCAGAAAGTCTTCTTCTCACTCTCCGTCCCCATGGTGGCCAAAGAAGCAGCCAGAAGAGACAGATAAAAGCAATGGAAGCATGAGCACAAGTGGCAGAGGGGCAGAGTGTGGGTATGTTTTTGGCAGGGCAAGTGGTAGGCTAAGTCCAGTTAAAATGGACAGTTTTATGGGAAGTGAAGAAAGTTGCACGAACGGTGCCCCATAAAAACCCTTTGTTATTTGTATTAATGCATGCATGTAATTCCAACTTCAAACAACAAAAGGGTTTTAAAGGTTGTCTGGAAAATAAGTGTGAGAATCGCCAAAGTTATGTTAAGTTCTATTTTCTAAGCCCCTCAAAGTTAAAGAGGAAAGGAAAAACATTACTTTATTAAATAGTACAAAATATTAACAGATTATAATAGTTGAGATGTTGAAATTGTGTTAGCTGATGTGGGTTAGAAAGAGAGAAAAAAAGAATAACACAGAAAATACAGATATAAATCCAAGTATAAATTATAAGATATGAATATTAAAAGTGTAGCACCTCAATCTTGGAGCAAAACGAAGAGTCTAAAGAAAATGTAAGAAGAGACACCTAAACTATTTTAGGAAAAGGGGGGGGAAATTAGCTGTATTTTCAACTCACCTTCATAATTAACAAAATAAATTCCATGTCAGAACTGTTTAATAGTATTTTTTTTACTGATGGGCATATTCTTCACAATAATTAACATAGTATACTGCTCAATATGGCAAATATGGTAGCTCTTAGTAATATGTGATTACCTAGGATTCAAAATGTGCCTGGTATGACTGACCGACTAATTGGAGTTTATTAATGAGAAATGTAAATGGCTAGTTGTGGATTGTGTTTGCCATATAGAATAGCACAGTTCCAGATGAACTGTATTGTTGCCGTTAGAAGCCATCAAGTCAACTACTATTTATAGCAACCCTATGACCAACCGGTCTGCAACGTACTCGTGCTGCACCACCCTCACAATCTCTGTCATGCTCAAATCCAGTGTGGTAGTCATCATGTTAATCCAAATGGGATAGAAATATAAATATAAGGAAGAAAATAATGAAGCTAGCAGAACAGATTATTTGGGAGGCTGGGCTCTATGAGGAGAAATGTGAAGTCAGGATTGGTGGAAGATCTTATCAACAATCTGCCGATGACACAACCCTGCTTGCTGAAACTGAGGAGGACCTGAAGTGCTTGCTGCAGAGGGTCAAATACTGCAGCCTTAAAAAAAAAATTAAATACTGCAGCCTTCAATGTGGTTTCAGGTTCAATGTCAAGAAGACAAAGATTCTCACCACTGGACCAATTGGCAGTATCAGGATGGATGGTGAAGAGATTGAGAGTGTTAACAGCTTTAGTTTGCTTGGCTCCACAATCAACACTCTTGGCACCAGCAGCCAGGAAATTAAAAACATATTGCAATGGGAAAGTCTGCTGTTAGGGACCTCTCCAAAGTACTGAAGAGCAATGGTGTCTCTCTGGAGACTACAGTGAATCTGATACAGGCCATGGTCTTTGCAATCACTTGTTATGCATCAGAGAGCTGGACAGTGACTAGGGAGGATAGAAGGAGAATTGATGCCTTTGAGCTGTGGTGCTGGAGAAGAGTATTAAGGGTACCATGGACTGCTAAGAAAACAGATTCATCCTGAAAGAGGGTTAAGCAAGACAGCTCCTTGGAGGCAAGGATTTTGAGGCTTGGTCTAACATACTTTGGACATGTTGTAAGGAGGGACTGGTCCTTGGAAAGGGACATCGTGCTTGGGAGGGTGGAGGGACAGCGCAGGAGGGGAAGGCTCTCTATGAGGTGGATTGATTCCGTGACTGGGGTAATCGGGATGGGAGTGTCAGAGACAGTGTGATTGACACAGGACAGAGCAGAGTTTAGGGCTGTTGTACGTAGGGTCGCTATGAGTCGCAAGCGACTCAATGGCACATAACAACAGTAGAATTACCTAAAATCATAAATTCTTCAACTAGAAATCATAAAGGGTTCAACTACCTCAAAGTGCAAAACTTCTGAATACATGGAATATAATAAAATAAGGACAAAGACAAAGGAATATATTTACTCCACATAGGACACATAAGGCACATATATCTTTGATATAGAAAACAAAACCCACTGTTGTTGAATCCCTTCTGGTTCATGGTGACCCTCTACTTGGTTTCCAAGGCTGTAAATCTGTATGGGAGGAGACAATCGTCTTTCTCACAAAGATCAACTGGTGGATTTGAAGCACTGACCTTCCAGTTAGCATTGCAACATGTAAGGCACTGTGACAACAGAGCTTCTTTTGAAATGTAAATATTGTAAATGAATGCAATTGTAAATCGATGTTGTAAACTTGTAAAAAAAATTAAGATGCCTTGGAAAAATTAAGAACATAAGTAAGAAGATCACAAAAAAAGAAATGCCAATGGACAATAAATACAAATCTTCAACTTCACCAAAAATAAATTCAACAGTGAAGGTTTAGGACTGCAGACTTGATGACCTTGTCAGCTTTTATAATAATGTATATAAAGTTTATATTTTATATCTTAGTTTGGTAAGTAGCATCCAAAGACTTAAAAGCATGTGCAAAACCATCTAAAATATGGCTACTATTCTCTATACATCAAAAAAAAATAACCCCCATTAATTCCAAATCATAGCAAACCTACAGGAAAGATCAAGCTGCTCTACAGGTTTCTAGGGCTGTGAATCTTTTATCAGAACACACTGGCTCATCATCTTCCTGCTGGGTTAGCACCCCAACACCAAATTTCTCTACACCACAAATTCTCCTATATGTTGCAGTAAAAGAGAACAAAGGAAAAGAAAGCCTTAGGAAGAAATTAGGGTACGGGACTAATCATATATACAAACTACATCTACCTTGAGATCTAAAGAACTGGATGGTGTCTGACTACTTCTGATCAGGAGCACAGTGGACTGATTCTGACAGAAGGCAGTCATAATGTGGAGCAAAACTCAAATTCTTTAAAAGTCCAGACTTGCTGGACCTTTTGAGACTAGATCATTCTCTTCAATGTTTGCCTTAAAATACTTATAAATCATGAACTAAATCATGTGTTAGTCATTTTTATAAATAACAGATTGAGTCACAAAATAAATACTATGTTATAACACATCCATATCATAGAGAAAGTTACCTGAGATTTGTCAACATTTACTCAAAGAAGACAAAGGGACAGAGAAACTACATTACTAGAGACAGCACAATCTGAACAGGAATAATGAAGTTTATAGACCGCAAAAAAATGTCACCAATATTACTAAAAAACTTATATGGAAATTGATCAGTGGAAAGCTAATTTACTGTGTACATTTTCACAAAAAACAAAGTCAAATCTTTTTTTAAAAAGAAATAATTTACTAGACTTTAAAAATGTTGCTCTGCCTATTGCTGGTGAACTCGACTCATTGCCAACTGACTCAGCTAACTCTCCAGTGGGGTTTTGTAGGCTGTAAATTGCATGGAAGCAGGTGGTGGATTTGAACCATCAGAGAAGCACCACCTTCAGGTTAACAACACAACTCCACACCGATTGTGCCATGGAAGCTCTTCTCCTATACTGTAGGTGTAAGTGTAAATTGATTCTGACTTCCTAGAAAACAACTTAGCAGTATCAACCAAATTGCTCATTATTGAACCAAATTCAAGTGTTCTTCTAGTTCTCTTGTTTCTCTTATATGAAAAGCCATCAATTGAAGTCTCTGGATGCCTGTCTTTATGTAGGCTGTGTAATAGTCATTGGATTGAAGAAATGGTTAACTTACTAGGTTGTCAAAAAGGTTGGCAGTTCTAGTTCACTTAGAAGTGTCTTGCGGGAGAGCTCTGGTGGCCTAGTGGCAAGGAGCTGCAACTACAATCCCAGAGGCGCACGGTTCAAATCCACCAGATGCTCTGCCAAGGAAGGAGGGACAATCTCCTCCTGTACCAGTCAGATCTGTTTTGACGGTACACTCACACAAAAATAATAAAATAAAATAAAAGCAACAATTATAAAAAAAAAAAGAAGTGTCTTGTAAGAAAGAGCTGTTGGTCTACTTTGGGGGGAAAAACAATCATTGAAAATCATACAGATTTTCTAACTCATATGGAGTTACAATAAGTCAGAGTCTACTCAGTGAAAACCAGTTTGGCTTTTGGTTTAAGCTGAGCTTTGGCCAGATTAAATTTCAGTGTTGTGACCAAGGGAAGACATCAGAAGGTAAAAGAGTTCAGCGACAGTGCAAAGAAATACACTGTTATTCCCTGAGCATTTAATTGTGTGTGCCAAGCACTTTACTTACAGCATCCTATTTAATTTTTCACAGCAAGTAAATACTGTAATCCCTATTTTACAGCTGGGAGACTCAACACTATCATTATACAGCCAGGAAGTCAGAATTTGCACCAAGGTTTGCTGCAAGCAGAAGGCCCATTTGGGATGAGCCAATAAGACCCCTGTAAACTAGCAAGCTATGGCCTAGAATCTTCTGATCTGGATCAGGGACCTCATCAGTGAGCCTGGCAGACAGTCAGGGTTGGGGGACAATATAACTAGTGGCCTGTCGAGCTATCTCTTCGTTACCCTCCTGTCATGATTTGAAATAAAGAAAATTGTCATATAGTTGGGTAGAGAAGAGCCAGATTTCAACTAGTTTGGAAATAATCTAATTTGCTGGGGGCTGAGGCAGGGTAGAGCTCTCAGAAAAGGAATTTGGGGAATTGAGTGTCCTCAGACTTTTCCATCTGCTGTTTGACAAGGATCTGCCAAGTGACGAGGGAATGCTGTATGTGTGCCCAGCCTTGTCTCGGTTCATCCGTCTCATCACACACGCTGGGCTGGGGCAGCAGGTTCTCCAGCAGGGGTAGGTGGGGATGAGCTCCTCAGGGAGGAAGGGCTTGGAGGCTGCCAGCTTCCTCCCGCAGCATAGTTAAAACCTGACATCGTCTGTGTGCTCCGAAGGAAACAGGGTGGGGGGAGAAAGCCAAACACCATTTGGTCTCCGTCAACACTCAGAACGCAACACTGCAGGCACAGTTGGGTCTATAGCAGAAAGATGGCAGCTGGGATGTTTTCCAAGGTGACTGGGGCTGTCCAAATGGAAAAGGCAAGAACCAAGAAATCTAGGGAGGGTCGTCTCTACTGGGCAGGAGGGAGAGATGCAGGGTAGGGCTTGCTGAGATGAATAGAAGGCAGCATGTAGACCAAATTTTGTATTAAAAATAACAGGCTTGCTTCTAGTCTTGACCTTTCCTTGAGGAAATGAGTGCTTTGCCATTGTTTCTGTTTTAAAGGCAGTCAGAAAAAATGGCTCTGTGAAGTTGGGCGATCTGTTCAGTTCTCTGTGATGTCTGGGAAAGGAAAGAATGGAACCAGATGTTGTTCTAAGGTGCCTCTTAGTGTTAACATCTAAAGTTCCTGGAAGATGAGATCACCTGGGATGCTTTAAAAAAAAAAAAAACAAAAAACACTGAAATTTCCCGAACTTTTCCATAGGCCAAGGGCAGAATCTCCAGACAAGGGATTGGCATCCGTATTTTTTTTTTTTTTTAAAAAAAGCATCATATAATTTATTAACCGAATTTCCATATGACAATCCTCTGTCTTTCAAGAGAGCAAATATAAAAATCTTCCTCAATAGTTAGAATTTTGAGTTAATTCACTCTATGAATCTCTTTCTTCTGCACCATATGAAAAGGTGGCTAAATATAATCAGAAGAGACCTCTTTTTTCCCTGGCATCTGTATTTTTGAAAGTACCCTGAGGAGTCCTTAGAGACAAGGATAGAGCAACTCCATCTCACGTAACTGTGGGCATATTGTTAGGAGGGGCCAGTCCTTGGAAAAGGACATTAGGCTTGG
The DNA here is from genome assembly GCF_000299155.1 of Elephantulus edwardii. Taxonomy (NCBI): domain Eukaryota; kingdom Metazoa; phylum Chordata; class Mammalia; order Macroscelidea; family Macroscelididae; genus Elephantulus; species Elephantulus edwardii. The sequence goes on from NW_006400036.1 coordinate 2,713,071, forward strand.
AAAGGCAGAAGGGCCAGTGAAAGAGAGGAAGACCCTCAACAAGATTGATTGACACAGTGACAGTAGCAATGGGCTCAAGTGTGCCAGTAATGGTGAGGATGGTACAGGATAGGACAGGGTGCAGAACCAACATTCATAGGGTCATTAGAAGTCATACTTAAATCGAAAACACCTAACAACAACGACAACGGATTAGTCTTAGCATGAGGAAAACTCAAGAATTTCTGGTAGGTGATGAACTAGGGGGAAAGGCCCTCATTAAATATCAGTCCATGGAAACCTTATGGGCTTATATTGATCTAATCCATAATGATCACAGGAACGACACCAGATTGGGAAGCATTTTGTTCCAGAGCCGTGTTCAGAGGCTGAGTCAACAGCAGGTAACAGCAACAACAAAGAACAATTCAATGTCTGTATCTTACATCTTCACTTTTTACTATTGAATATTAAAATACCTACTTCTATTGTGTTCTGTTGTACATAGGGGTTTCAGAGGCCTGCTATTTCAGAAGTGGATGGCCAATCCTTCTTCCTAGTCTGTCTTAATCTGAATGTTCAGATTTAGAGAACTATCAGACAGACCAGCATTTTACAGAAAAAGTGAAAGATATATCCCTTATTGTGGAGTTAACTATTAGTATCAGTGTTGTCCCTGCTTTTGGCACACGTGTCTTTACCTACTTATTTCCCTGCTCCACCATCCACGAGGATACCCATCCACTTCTACTCACTCCCTTTAACATACATCTCCCATTGTCCAGCCCTTGATCTGATAGCTTCTATCTGAAGCTTCGTTGGCTTCTGTGACACCAAACACGTCAGCTGCTGATAGTTTCTTATGCTGTGACAGTGTCTCTTAAGTTTAGACTGCAGCCTCCAGTATGGATTGAGGCTCAACGTCAAGAAGAAAAAGATTCTCACCACTGGACCAATTGGCAGCATCAGGATGGATGGTGAAGAGATTTAGATTGTTCACAGCTTTAGTTTGCTTGGCTCCACAGTCAACACTCTTGACATCAGTAGCCAGGAAATTAAAAGACATATTGCAATGGGAAAGTCTGTTGTTAGGGACCTCTCTAAAGTACTGAAAAGCAATGGTGTCTCTCTGGAGACTGAGGTGCGTTTGATACAGGCCATGGTCTTTGCAATCACTTGCTATGCATCAGAGACTTGGACAATGACCAAGGAGGATAGAAGGAGAATTGATGCCTTTGAGTTGTGGTGCTGGAGAAGAGTATTAAATGTACCATAGATTGCTAAGAAAACAAACAGATTCATCCTGGAAAGGGTCAAACCAGGCAGCTCCTTAGAGTCAAGGATTCTGAGGCTTTGTCTACCATAATTTGGACATGTTGTAAGACGGGACGGGTCCTTGGAGAGGGACATCATGTTTGGGAGGGTGGAGGGACAGCGCAGGAGGGGAAGGCCCTCTATGAGGTGGATTGATTCAGTGACTGGGGAATGTCAGAGACAGTGCAATTGGCACAGGACAGAGTAGAGTTTAGGGCCATTGTACATAGGGTGGCTATGAGTTGCAAGCGACTCGACGGCACGTAACAACAACACCACAACAACTTTTATTGTTGTCATTGTTGTGTACCATTGAGTTCTATGCTTCAGGATCGAAACACTTTGTGGGTCATTCTTTTCATCTCACAGTTGTCCTTTAAGATGCCAGAAATCTCTAAACCCACTGCCATCAAGCCATTTCCAAATCATGGTCACCCCTGGTGTCACAGGGTACAATTGCCCACTGAGATTTTCTTGTCTGTAATATTCATGGCAACAGATTGTCAGCTACTGTTCTGGGGACACTAGATCAGTTCCAGTTACCAGACTTTAAGGGAGCTCTGGTGGCTCAGTCGTAAGGAGTTGTTCTGCCAACCCAAATGAACATGATTTGAATCCACCAGCTGCTCCGCAGGAGATAGATGGACAATCTCCTCCCATGCAATTTACTTACTGCCTCTGAAAACCTGCTGGAGGGTCATTCATCGGTCAGTTGCGACTCGAAGGTATAAAGCAACAACAGCCATCTTTTAGATTAGAAAATGAACCCAAACAATCTCCAGGCCTCTTCCTATTTCAGTCTCTCCCTTCTCTGCCAGCCTGCTCAACTGCCAGTGGGGAAGAGAAAACTGTGTTTCCTCCCACTTTCCTATTGGAAGACAGGATTCCCTTTTCTCCCACCATTAGAATCATAACATGGAAAAAAAGACAAGATTAGTTGCATATGTTTGTCACTATGCCACTAACGATGAGCCCCTGGAACTACCCTTTCCCCATGGGAGAGAAATAGTTTTCTACTTTTCATCTTCAAAAGTAGAGTCTCCCTGCTCCCAAAAGGACTCTTTAGCTGCTACTTGGATCTTAAATATAATAACCAGGTTTATATATTAAGCAAGCTTTGCCTGGTTCCCTTGGCAACAGCTCTAACTTTGACAGCTTGCCATAGTCGTTCCAAAAGAACTTGCACATTTCATTATAATCATATCCCACTGATCCGGAAGGGAAGAAACCTTAACCTTTCAGAATGATGAAAATCTAAAATTAAGCCACAAAGAAAAACAAAAAACCCCATACAGCCCCTAGAGTAACCTTCCAAAAGCCCCATACTAAACAATGAACTCTAGATGTAAGAAAAAGCTTTCTTTTCTTTAGACAATTCCTACTGGTATTATTGATGAACTATCACACAAAGGAAGGCGCACTCCTTGGAAAAAAGACATCATGTGGGGAAAGGTAGAGGTCATTAAAAGAGAGGAAGACTCTAAACAAGATGGACTGACGTAAGGGAGCTCTGGTGGCCTAGTGGCAAGAAACTGCACTACAATCTTGAAGGCGTGCAGTTCAAATCCATCGGATGCTGCACTGGGCCTCCTGTGCCAGTTGGAACTGACTCAACAGTACACAATGGGGGGGGGGGGAGAAAACCACTAAAAACAAAAGATAAGTTGATGTGGTGATCACTATTCTGGCCTTGAGCATGACAGAGATCTTGAGGATGGTGCAGGATAGGGCAAGGTTCAGATCTATTGTCTGTAGGGTCACTAGGAACCATAGTTGACCAAAGGACCCAATAACAATAACAATTGGATCAAAACCCTGAGACACTAATTCCTTTTTTGGAATAAACCATTCTCAACAGTAAGCTAAAACAGAGGTTCATCCTTACTGGCATAGGGACACATATGTGATGAATCTTTTTTCTGTACTTAACGTTGGTGGGAGAAAAGAGAACACTATTTTCGAATAGGAAAGTGGGAGGAAATACATCCACAACCATAGACACTTAGCAGATAATATTTCTATATAAGGTTCTGTTATGTGCTGTGAATATATATATATATATATATTAAAGAAAATACAGAAAAAATGTGAAAACATCTTAGCCATAACCAAACTTCTTGAAAGAATGAGCCACTCTACCTGGAAGCTCAGGACCAGAGTTACGGGGGACTGGAAGGTCAATCTCTGTAACTTGGTCTACAATGACACTGTTCTACATCCTACTTTGGTGAGTGTCAGCTGGGATCTTAAAAGTTTGAGATCAGCAAACTGATCACAAAGTTGCAACCATTACTCTCCACTCAGAACAAAGTAATGAAGAAAACCAAAGACAATTATTAGTTCAAAAGCTTAATGGACCACATGAACATCAGCCTCCACAATCCTTTATTGTTGTTGTTATGTGCCGTCGAGTCGCTTGCGACTCATAGCGACTCTATGTACAACAGCCCTAAACTCTGCTCTGTCCTGTGCCAATCGCACTGTCTCTGACACTCCCATTCCAATTATCCCAGTCACCGAA
>NW_006400036.1:2718593-2726287 GCF_000299155.1 Elephantulus edwardii
TTGAATTCTTCCCTGTGCTTTGGCTTCTCTGCGCTCCAGTGCAATTTTCAGAGTCTCTTCTGACATCCATTTTGGTCTTTTCTTCTCTTCTGTCTTTGCAATGACCATTTGCACTCTTCCTGGATGATACCCTTGATATCCTCCCACAACTCATCTGGCCTTCTAGTGTTCAAAGCCTCAAACCTGTTCCTGAGATGGTTCTGAAATTCAGGTGGGATGTGCCTAGCTACCCCTACTGACCAAGAACTCAATAGAAGATCCCTGATAAAGAGGGAGAAAGATACGGAACAAAACTCAAAATCATAGAAATATCAGGCTAACTGGTCTAATAGAGACTGGAGGACCCCCAAGTCTCTGGTCGTTAGTTACCCTACAAGCCTGGACCTGAAATCTCCCCCACGACCCAATTTCCAGTTGAAAAATAGACAGGCCTATAAGGCAGGCAATTACAAATACCTGAGAGGAACTCACTTCTCAAAACAAATAACTGTGCAAGACCAAAACTGCAAGATTTTCCCAGAGATGAAGTTCAAAAGGGAGCTCTGATGGCTTAGTGGCAAGAAGCTGTGTTGCAATCCCAAAGGCTTGCAGTTTGAGGCCACCAGCTGCGCCACAGGAAAAGGATAGGCAATCTCTTCCCGTGTGATTACTACCTCTGAAAATACACAGGAGGGTCAGCTATAGGTAGGTTCTGACCCTGCAATACACTACCACCACGAAGTTCAAAAGGCAGGAGCAGAGAAGGAAGAAGAGATGGAAACGGGTGGAACACAGTACTGTTGTAGTGCAGATACTGTATATCACAAAAGTCATGTGTATGAATTGTTGAATGTAAAACCAATTTTCTTTGTATAAGACAAGAATAAAAAGTCAAAAAGAAAAACAAAAACTAGAAAGGGAGCTGCTAGAGATAGCCACATTAACTGCAGCATTAAGCTACTTGATAGCCTAATAACAAAAGTAACAGGAAAACTTCTTTAAAAATAAAAATGGGGGCAGAGAGGAAAAAAATGAAAATGGAAAAATTATCTGTATGTACATATAAACAAAAGTGTGTCTGTGTGTATTTATTTTACTTTATTTATTTTTTTACTGTAAGGAGCCCTGGTGGCATAGTACTTAATATGCTGTATTGCTAAACAAAAGGTCAGCTATTTGAATCACACCAGCAGTTCCAGGGGAGAACGCTGGACAACCTCCTCCTGTGAAGATTCACAGCCTCAGAAACGCTCTGGAGGGTTGGAACTTCCTTGATGGCAGCAGGTTATAGGACTAGCCTATAGCATATTCAAAAATGTCTAGTCAAAATCACTAAAATGAACAAAGCTTTGGCTTTTGTAGAGAACAAATCGTCTCTAACAGAATTGCTGTCAAGTCGGAACTGACTCATAGCTGATCCTCCAGAAGGTTTTCAGAAGCTACAAGTGACACGGATGATTGCTCATCTTTCTATAAACTTGTGCAGCTGGTGGATTCAAACCATGTGCCTTTTAGGCTGACAGTGAAATTCCTTACTACTAGACCAGCAGAGCTCCTACTGTTGTTGTTAAGTGCCATCAAGTCTGAATATTTTATTTTATATATAGGGATAATGTGATGCATTGCACTCGGAAAATCTGCAGTTAGGGACCTCTCCAAATTATTGAGAAAAAATGGTGTCAGTTTGAGGACTAAGGTACGTCTGATTCAGGCCATAGTCTTTCCAATTACGTGCTATGCACCAGAGAGCTGGACAATGAATAAGGCTGACAGGAAAAGCCTTTGAGATGTGGTATTGTAGTAGAGCACTGGACATCCCATGGACTTCCAAGAGAACAAACATGTATGTCTTGGAGAGGGTGCAGCCAGAGTGCTCTTTGGAGGCAAAGATGATGAGGCTTCACCTCACATACTTTGCTATTTGTTGTTGTTTTACCATCGGGTCAGATCCGACCCATAGCTGACCCTCCAGTGGATTTTCAGAGGCAGTTAAACTCACGGGAGATTACCTGTCCTCCCTCAGAAGGCTGATGGCCTCGAACCGTACACCTTCAGGATTGCAGGGCAGCTTCTTGGGCATGTTGCTAGGAGAGGCTATTCCTCGGAGAGGGACATGATATGGGAAGAGTAGAGAGTCGGTGAAGAAGAGGAAGACTCGTTAACCACGTGGATTGACATGTGACTGCTGCAATGGACTCTTGTGTATTAAGAGGTACAAGGATGGCACAGGATAGAACAAGGTTCAGATCTTTTGTTCATAGGGTTGCTATGAGTCATACTCAACTCAACAGCACCAATAACAACAACAACAACAAACACCCAAATATTAGCAGGGCATTCAAACAATCAAAGAGTTTATCAACTGGATGAATCCCTCAAGATGGGGGGTGGGGGTTAGGAAAATGAGTGGGATCTCTTTTGTTTTGTATAGGAAACTCTGGTGCTGTGAATGCACGCGCAGTCTTCGTCTTCAGCTAACAGTACATGCTATCAAGTTGATTCTGACTCCTTATGACCATTGTGAGCTGCTCCAGAGGGCTTTCATAGCTGTGACTTTTCAGAAATAGATCAGGATTTTCTTCCATGATGTCTATAGGTTTTTGAACCATCAACCTTTCAGCTAGTAGCTGCTTAACTGTTTGTGTTTCCTGGGAACTCCTTAAGGTTAAGTCTCATTGCTGTTGAGTCAGAACTGACTCATAGTTGACTCTTCATTGGGTTTCTGAGGGTGTAAATCCCACGGGCGGAGATTGTCCATCTTTCTCCCTTGAAGTTACAGAAGGATTTCAACCACTAGAGAAGCACACCCTTTGAGTTAGCAAAGCCGCTCCCTACAGACTAAGCTGGAATTCTCAGCCTTCGGGGAGTCTATAAAGGTGAGATAAACATCCTGCTCTGGAATGGGGAGGGAGGGTGGTGTTCTGTATAATGTTAAAGACTGTCTCCCCAAGGACAGGGCTGCATTACAAGGCTGCCCTTGAAACTCTCGTTTCTTCTGGGGGGGATGTGTGATGTGATCTTGCCCAGGGACAGGAGGATGAAGATTGCCTTGCATCCTGGACTCTCCTGCCTACATTCCAAAACAGCATGCAACTAGTCTGCGGAAATGTGCTTAGATCACTGCATTGTTTGGACGCCCTAGAGGTCAAAGGGCAGGACCACATTCTTGGGGGTGGGGCTTCCCCCTGAATGGAATGGATGTTTCTATTATCAGCTAGCCTGAGGCCAGAAATGGGACTTGGAAGTAGCCTTACTTAGACTGACTAGAAGCTGCTTCCTGTTCTTAAAGCCTTGAAGAATGAGAAGTCTGGACTCCTGGAGAACCAGGGGTTTCTCTAGGACACTTCTTCCATCATGGGGGAAATTGGGCTCTGTAAGTGAGACCTACAAAGATCTAGGGACAGTCTTAACCCCCAAAAAAGGGTAGAGTTGCCAGATACAATATCAGGTACACAGTTAAATTGGAATTTCAGATAAACAACACTTTTATAAAATAATATGTTGACATGAAATTCACATAAAATAATGAAACCTTTTTAATTTATACATTAACTGGTACATTCAAAATGTTGCACTACCAACATCCGTATCCAAAATATTTAACAAACACTTTTAAAAATAGAAATATGTTTCTTAATATTGTTGTTGTTGTTATGTACCATCGAGTTGCCTGAACCTCATAGCGACCCTATGTACAACAGCCCTAAACCCTGCTCTATCCCTTGCCAATCTTAGTGTCTCCAACATACCTATTCCCACTGGCCCAGTGACTAAATCAATCCTTCTTATCAAGTGTCTTCCTCTCCTGCACTGTCCCTCCACCCTCCCAATCATGAACATCCCTCTCCAAGGATTGATCCCGCCTTGCAACATGCAACATGTCCCTAATACTATTGTTGGATTATGCTATTACACCAATTCTGACTCATAGCAAGTCGATAGGACAGAGCAGAACTGCTTCCAAGGCTGACAACTCGACAGCTCATAGCAATAACAACAATCCTCACAGAAGCAGCTTGTCACATCTTTCTCCCTGCACCACCACGGCTCCAGAATATTATATGGAACAAATTGGTGACATTTGGGAGTATCAGTGCTAACCCAAAGTCCAAAGCCTCTGGTGGTTCAAATTCAATAGTCACTTGGAGGAAGAAAGATGGGCAATCTCCTCCTGTGTGATTTATAGTTTTAGAAAGTGGCTATAAGTCAGTTTCAACTCAAAAACAGTAAGATGAGACTAAAAAGAGTATTTATTTGTTGTTGTATCTGAAATTCAAATAAGATTGTTGTTGTTATTTGGTGCTGTCAAGTCTGACTCCCAGCAGCCCCATGAACTGCAGATCTGAACTCTGTCCTATCCTGTGCCAATCTCACAATTTCTGACACACTCAAGCCCATTGCTGTAGTCACTGTGTCCATCTACCTGGTTGAGAGTCTTCTCTCTTTCACTGTCTCTCCACCTTTCCAAGCATCATGTCTCTCTCCAAGAAATAGCCTCAAAGTATGTGAGACAAAGCTTTATCATCTTTGATAAAGCTCTGATGGCCCAGGGGTAAGAAGCTATGCTGTAATTCCAAAGGCACACGGTTCCACCAGCTGCTCTGAAGGAGAAGAATGAGAAATCTCCTCCTGTGCTACTTAGTGCCTCTGAAAAACCGCTGGAGGGTAAACTAAGGATCTGTTGACTTGATGGCACACAGCAACAAATGTGATTATGTACCTTGAACTTTTTTTTTAAAATCAAATTTTGACAACTTTAAGAAAGGGACGACTTTGAAGGTCATCTGTATGTTCTTTCTGTTCTCTGCAAGCTTTCAATAAAATCAGCATAAAATAGTAAAGTCTAGCTCAGCTTTCTGTGGGCACTTGAGAGCAGGGTCTGTGTTCATGCTTGGGATGATGTCATTGCTAGAGGACTACAGCTCTAGAAGAGGGGGTTGTTAGTGATCCCAAGTTCCTTGACTTACTGAGGTGAGAAGTGGAGATCAAAGTCAAGCTATAGTTTCTACCAGAATTTCTTATGGAGTCCTAGAAAAGTCACTGTGGAGACTGGGGGACCTGGGCTGATGTGATTTTGGGCATTAAGAGATGGCATTTCCACACATGGAGACCCTGCGTGGTACACATGGTTAATGAACTCAGCTATAAATGGAAAGGTTGGAGGTTTGAGTTCCCCCAGGTGAACTCTCGGAGGAAGAGTCTGGTGGCCTACTTCTGTAACATCAGTCATTGACAAGACTCTCCTGACACACACAGGGCACTCTGGGTTGGAGCTGGCACTGATTTGATCTCACAAGCTGGGGAAGTCTGGGGCATTACGGTTACAAATGCAACTGGCGGCATTAGAGTTAGGAAAAATGGCATTTTTCCTTTTGTCTTCACTCCAGCTAAGGCTCTCTGCTGAAGGCATAGGGTGCAGGGTGTCCACTGTCCACACACTGTAATAAAAGGCTCCCAAACACTGACAAGTACAGAACTCACTGAAAAGTGGTCCAGGAAAACCAGTGTGGGAACTCAGAGCATCACCCCCTGCAGGGTGTCCTGGGGGCTGAGATGCTCACTGTTGTTGTATAGTCTTCAGTCATATGAAACTGACTCAGAACTGACCCTCCAGCGGGTTTTCAGAGGTAGTAAATCTCATAGGAGGAGATTGCTTATCGTTTACTGTGGAGCAGCTGGAAGATTTTAACCTCATGGCTTTGGGTTGGCAGTGCCATTCCAGAGGGAGGTCTGGTGGCCTTAGTGGTAAAGGGCTAGTACATCATAACAACCCCAAACCACCAGACTGCTATTGTTAAGCACCGTAGAGTCAGAGCCAACTCATAAAGCTGACCCTCCAGTGGATTTTCAGAGGCTGCAAATCACATCAGAGGAGATTGCCCATCTTTCTCCCAAGGAGCAGCTGGTGGATTCAAACCAGTGTCTTTGGGTTGTCACTATAGCGCCTTAACACTAAGCCACCAGACTGTTATGTTGTTATGTTCCATCGGGTCAGAACCAACTCATAGCTAACCCTCCAGCAGGCTTTCAGCAGCAGTAAATTGTGTGGGAGGAGATTGCCCATCTTTCTTCCTTGGAGCAGCTTGTGCATTTAAGTCATATCCGTACCTTTGGAGTGAAAGTGCAGCTCCTTACCACTCGACTACTAGACCTCTCAGACTAGGCATTGGAAAAGGGTCCACAGATATTTTTTTTCCCTGCCTCAGGATTTATTCGTATAAATAGGAGGACACCAGCCCCATGCAGGGGGTCACACCCATCCTCTTCTTCTCAGATGGGAACTTGAATATGCAGCGTTTGTGGGCAACTGGGCACCTTTAAGAGGCTGACTTGGAGCAGGAACCTGGGTTGAGACCTTAGATGGCTCCTGAGTTAAGGACTTTGCTGGCACTTTGGCCTTATTTTCAGCCTTGGCTTTGAATTTTGGTGGGCAAAGATGGAGCTCCTTGACAGTGCGGGCCTGAGCATGCTTCCCGAGCCTGGGTTGGGTGATATAGGTGACTCGGCTAAGCTTGCAGTTGACACCCGCTGGGATCCTGGGCTTGACAAGAGCCTTCTCACCCTCAGCATGTTCATCCATGGTCTTGGCATTGTTGGCCTGCATCTTCTTCAGACCCTTGTGCTTCTTGACAAAGTGCATGTTCCTCAGAAATTTGGGGTCTATCCAAAGTAAGAGACTCAGATAACTATGATTGGGGCTTTTTGATGCCATTTCTGTGCCAATTCCGGGACTGGTTGTGTGTGGTGTGTGGCTTTTAGACTTAGCATGTCTGCACCGTCATCTCAACTCCTGGAGCCTGTTTTAAAGAAGACAACTTTGTTTTCTTACAACTTACTCAAATTACACTGCCCAGAGGGTTGTAGCCACACTCTTCTTCTAAGAAGCTGATAATTAGTCAGCAGCTCTGGTGGCCTAGTGGTAAGAAACCATGCTGTAATCCCAAAGGAATGCAGTTCAAATCTACCAACTGCTCCACTGGAGAAAGATGGACAATCTCCTTCCGTAAGATTAACTGCCCCTGAAAACCTGCTGGAGGGTCAGCTCTGACTCAGTGGTGGAATGGAACACAACTACAGCAATGACAGCAGCCGGAGACTTAACCATGAGCCACCAAGCTTCCTCTCTCTTTCCCACCATAAACCAAAAACCACACCCACAGCCACAGTTCATTACAACTCACAACAACCCTCCACTGGGTTTCTGAGCTTGTAAATCCAAGATTGCCCATTTTTCTCCCCTGGCACAGCTGGTGGTTTCAAACTGCTGACCTTTCAGTTGGGAGGCCAGCACACAGCATATTACATCAAAAAGTCTCCTTTCTCACAGCTTCAGAGGCTACAGGACAAACTCAGAGCTTTGGCTCTAGGACAGGTTCGCTTTCTCTGTTGTCTCTGGGGAACATTTCCTTCGGTTTCAGTAGTCCTTTCCACATTTCTCCATTCCTTAGCAATCTCTGGAGGTGACGTGTATCCTCCCTCCCATCCGTGCTTGCTTCTCTCTGTGCCCATGCTGTTCTAATCCCTACTAACTGGGAAAAAAACATTTGGCAATACCATTTCAGACAAGGGTCTCATATAGAAAGTTTACAGAATTTTTTCTGTAAACTTTCTATATGAGAATTTTTTCTGTAAACTTCCTATATGAGAATTTTTTTCTGTAAACTTTCTATATGAGAATTTTTTTCTGTAAACTTCCTATATGAGAATTTTTTTCT
>NW_006400036.1:2726387-2730196 GCF_000299155.1 Elephantulus edwardii
AATTTTTTTCTGTAAACTTTCTATATGAGAATTTTTTTCTGTAAACTTCCTATATGAGAATTTTTTTCTGTAAACTTTCTATATGAGAATTTTTTCTGTAAACTTTCTATATGAGACCCTTGTCTGAAATGGTATTGCCAAATGTTTTTTCCCAGTTAGTAGGGATTAGAACAGCATGGGCACAGAGAGAAGCAAGCACGGATGGAAGGGAGGATACACGTCACCTCCAGAGATTGCTAAGGAATGGAGAAATGTGGAGAGGACTACTGAAACCGAAGGAAATCTTCCCCAGAGACAACAAAGAAAGTGAACCTGTCCTAGAGCCAAGGCTCTGAAATAAAAAAACATATTGCGATGGGAAAGTCTGCGGTTAGGGACCTCTCTAAAGTACTCAAGAGCAACAGTGTCTCTCTGGAGACTAAGGTCCGCCTGATACAGGCCATGGTTTTTGCAATCACTTGTTATGCATCAGAGAGTTGGACAATGACTAGGGAGCATAGAAGGAGAATTGACACCTTTGAGCTGTGGTGCTGAAGAAGAGTATTGAATGTATCATGGACTGCCAAGAAAACAAACAGATTCATCCTGGAGAGGGTTAAACCAGGCTGCTCCTTGGAGGCAAGGATTCTGGGGCTTCGTCTGACATACTTTGGACATGTTGTAAGGAGAGACAGGTCTTTAGAGAGGGACATCATACTGGGTAGAGTAGAGGGACAGCGCAGGAGGGGAAGACCCTCTATGAGGTGGATTGATTCAGTGACTGGGGTAATCGGGATGGGTGTGTCAGAGGCAATGAGATTGGCACAGGATAGAGCATGGTTTAGGGCTATTGTACATAGGGTCGCTATGAGTCACAAACGACTGGATGGCACATAACAACAACAACACAGGGCCTCCACCAGTAAAAGACTGATAACACAATTACAAAATGGGCAAGAGACATGGAAAGAATTTTCACAGAGGAAGGTACATGGATGACCAACAGACACATGAAGAAATGTTCAAAATCATTGGCAATAAGAGAGGTGTTAATCAAAACCACAATGAGATATCACCTCACCCCAGTAGCAGTGGCAAAGTTTAGCAGGTCAGCAAGTAATAAATGTTGAAGAGGATGTGGCAAGATAGGAACTCTTATTCATTGTTTGTGGGACTGTAAAATGTACAACCACTCTGGAAGGCAGTTTGACACTTCCTCAAAAAGCTGCACACAGAAATTCCATATGACCCAGCTATTTCACTGCTTGGAATACACCCTGAGAGAATGAGAACTGAGGCACAAACGGAGACTTGTACACCAATGTTCATAGCAGAGTTGTTTATCATCACAAGAACATGAAAGTAGCCCAGATGTCCAACCACAATCAAATGGATTGAGAAATTATGGTACATCCATCCACACAATGAAATTCTACGCAGTACGCAAGAATAATGATTTTTTTACGTTACTACCTAACTTGGAAGGGACTGGAGCTCATTATGCTGTGTGAACGAACTCAGTCTCATACAGACAAATACTGTATAAGACCATTATCGTGGAACAAGTATGAGGATCCAAGGGAGGCAGGAGGGGAGCAGAGGGGTGAGGGTGGGCGGGAAGGGAGGGTTATTCATAGGGTCACGTAATCTGATGGGTGGAGGAGGGTGTGAAGGAAATGGGAAAGATCCAGTGAGGAAAAACTATGTATATGAACTTTTTAAAGGAAGCAGTATAAAATCATTTTTTAAAATAAACTAGTAGAAAAATTTTTAAAAAGTGATTAGTTCTGAAGCACACCTTGCACTGACAGGCCTTCATGCAAGCCTTCAAAGCACAACTCGGAAAATCCCATTTCCTAATGAGGTTCCACCCATTAAGTGTCAGGACTCCAACAGGCATTTTTTTTTCATGTTGTTAGGATTCTATCAACAACAGATTGGAACTTGAGCCCATTGTTACACTGGGTCAATCCAGCTGGTCGGGTGTGTCTTCCTTTCTCTGACCCATCACCTTTCCCAGCATGATGGCTTTTCCCAAGGACTGTCCCCTCCAGACAACATGTCTGAAGTATGTCAGACAAAGTTTCACCATCCTTGCCTCTAAGGAGCACTCTGATTGTGCTTCCTACAAGTGAGACTTGTTTGCTCTTTGGGTAGTCTATGAGATATTCAGTACTCTTCTCCAACACCACAACTCAAAAGCATCCAGTCTTCTTTGACCATCTTTATTCACTGTCTAACTTTCAGATGCTTAGGAAGGAATTTAAAATTACATGTTCTGCAAGGATGCGATTCAGTTCTCATCAAGAGGCCTCTCCTCACTCCCTCACTCCCTGACCTCATTCAAAGTGAAGGGGCCTTCAGGAGAAGTGCTTGAAGAGCCTGGCCTGCATCCCCTAGTGTGGAATGAATTTACACTGGAGCCTGCCACACCTAGAGAATCTGAGCCAGCTCAAGCAGCTCCCTGCACTGGAGTGGGTTGCCCTGGCACCATGTGACAGAGCATGGGCTGGTGGCCTTGCCCACGGGCCCCACAACTGGGCTGAAGTTACCTTGAAAAAGAAGACCCTGTGGTGAAATGAAAAATAATTATGTTGAAAGAAGCCAGAGTACATGCTGTCTGATTTTATTTATATACAATTCCAGAAAATTCTAGAAAATGCAAACAAATCTGTTGAGGCAGAAAGCAGATGGAAGCTGCCTGCTGATGGGGGAGGCACAGGGGTAAAGGAGGCAGCACAAAGAGTGTAACTTTTGAGAGAAGGTAAGTTCATTATCCTGATAGTGGTTTCAAATCACACATGTTGTTGTTGTAGTTATGTGCCATCAAGTCCCTTGCAACTCATAGCAACCCTATGTACAACAGACCTATACTTTGCTCTATCTCTGATACAACTACTCCCAATTACCCCAGTCATTGAATCAATACATCTCATGGAGGGTCTTCCTGTCTTGCACTGTCTCTCCACCCTTCCAAGACGTCCCTGTCCAAGGACTAGTCCCTCCTTGCAACATGTCCAAAGTATGTCAGACTAAGCTTCTGAATCCTTACCTCAAAGAGCAGCCAGGTCTCACCCAAAACGAACTTGTTTGTTCTCCTAGCAGTCTATGGTATATTTAATACTCTTCTGTTGCACCACAGCTCAACGACATCAATTTTCCTCCAATCATTGGTAGTTACTTGTCAAAACTTATCCAATAGGACATTTTAAATAAGTACAATTTGTTACATGTCAACATGTCTTTTAAAAGTTGCCATCCAGTTGATCCTGCTCATAGGTGTGCCAGCATAGAACTACAAGACATAAACTCTTCAAGGCTTGACTTTCAGAAGTAGATCACCAGGCCTTTCTTCCAAGGTGCTTCTGTGTGGTTCAAACTGTCCCTAATGGGCCAGAGACAGAGTTCCGCCACCAGAGACGGAGTTCCGCCACCAGAGACGGAGTTCCGCCGCCAGATGAGCCGGGAAGAGACCCAGGAAGAGCAATAGTCAGCCATCCACCGCGGAACCCCAGAGGAAAGAAGACTACCCGCCACTGTGCGACCCCCCCCTGCAGCCCGCACCTGTGTGACCCCAGACCAGCAGCACCCAAGCCCCGCCACCACCTCTTGGTGGTAGTGTCCGAGGCCTGTGCTCCTTACCCCCCTAGTCCCTTGCTTCCACGCACCTCAGCCCCCACCACAGCCCTGTGACCTCAGGGCGCCACCGAGGATCCAGCCATCACCTGGAGCTATCAACCGAGCTGTTGTGGAACTAACCCGGCAGAAGAAAGGCCGGTAGGATCTTATCTGTGTTTACTGGGGCTGATTATCTGGGAGAGCACCTAAGG
>NW_006400036.1:2737376-2749290 GCF_000299155.1 Elephantulus edwardii
AAAATTTAATAATAAAAAAAAGAAAACAAAACAAAAAAACAAAACCAAACCAAAACTGTCCCTAATGGAGGTTTTCCTTCCAGGAAAAAGAGATTGTATGTAAAGTCTGGAGGGGAGGAGAGGTTAAGTCACAGAGGTTAGCCAGATAACATACTCCCTGAGCCAAAAGGGAGTCCCTGGCAGAAGACAAAATACAAAAGAGGACCTACCCAGATGGGCTAAAGTCTAGTAGAACTTCTCCTGCCTCCTGTGTCCCCTACTCAACGCCCAACCCCCATTCTGCAGGTGGCTTGATGCAGAAATGTGGCAGAGGAGGTGAAAGAGTGGAACAGGTATTCCTCCTTCAACACCCACTGTATGTTCTGTGAAGTAGGACATTATATGATATCTCTCTCTCTCTCTTTCTCTCTCCCTCCCTCTCTCTCTCTCTCTCTCTGCTGTTGAGTTAGTTTTGACTCCTAGTCAACCCTCCAGGTGATTTCAACGCTGTAAATTACATGGGAGAAGACTGTCTATCCTTTTGAGGAAGAGCGGCTGATGGATTCGAACCACCGAGAAGCAGGATCTCTTCAGTAATAGCACACAACTCTCTATGGAACTACACCACCTGAGCTCAAGTCCTGGCAGAGTCTAGCTATTAAAATCTTATGAGATATGCTTTGTAAACTTGCACTCAAATCACAATGCGGAAGTGGAAAAACAACACGCTACCTCCATAGCTAAACCAAACCAAAAACCCTAATGAGAACCCCCTAGGCAAAGCTGAGAAATGAATCCACTAGATGTAGGACACCTGCCTGCCCAAGTGTGCAGCAGAGTCTGCCAGGAGCAAGGGGAGGCCTGGAAAGGGTTGAATTAGGCGGACAGGGGAAGGTTCAGAGGCCTGGGGTCCTTGTGTGTACATGGTAGGAGCTCCCTTATGGAGTACAGGCAGCCCCTTTCTGGAGCTCTGCTAAGTGCCCCAGGCCAGTGCTTTTGGCCACTGCCCTGAGGGGCCACAGTGGCTGCTGCCCTGACCAAATGCTTTTCCACAGCTGGAAAGGCTGCAGGTCTGCAGAGCCTAAGAATGAAACCAGGAGGGGGGAAGGAGCAAGCTAAAGAGAAGGTAGTGGGGAGCCTGGGATGCACGCTGAGGCCCCATTGCTCCTTCATTTTAGGGAATTAGGGTCTTTAAAACCACTAGAGGGAAATCATAAGTTAAAGAAGAGCTATTCTCCCTTTAAAAAACAAAACCAAAACCTTATGGGACCACAGACATACATGTGTCAGCCATTGCCAGATGGACCTCAAATAAATCTTGAGAGAAGTAAGGAGGAAGCCAGCCGTGACTCCTTTCCCTGGCGCAGATTTCCAAACCCAGGCAGGAAAGCAGCTTTCAAACAGCTGAGAGATTGGAGCTTTGGTATTTTATTTGATCTGGGTTTTTAATTCTCCAATGATGAAATTGTTAATTGCTGAAAGATAGTGATGTGGAAAAAAAAGTATTAACTTCCTGCTTTGCATTCCAATGAGCCTGGCTCACTATATGTTGTTATGTTATGTGCTGTTGAGTCAGAACCAACTCATACTAACCCTCTAGGGGATTTTCAGAAGCTATAATCACACAGGAAGAGATTCCCCATCTGTCTCCTGTGCAACAGCTGGTGAACTCAAACTGTGGACCTGTGGGTTGACAATTCAACTCCTTACCACTAGGCCACCAGAGCTCCCAGGCTCACTCCTTAGCTAGACCTATTTTATTATATGGACTTTATCTGTTGGGTCTAGTCTACCTACTGAGAATCAAGCAATCCACTGATTATTCTTAATTACCCAACTAGGAAATGAAGAAAAATCACTTCAGCTGTGGTGCTGGAGAAGAGTGTTTAACATACTCTGGACTGCCAAAAGAGCAAACAGATCTGTCCTGGAAAAGTGAAACCAGGATGCTCCTTGGAGGCAAGGATGGTGAAATTCCATCTGACATACTTTGGGCATGTTGTCAAGAAGGAGCCAGTCCTTGGAGAAGACGATCATGTTTGGGTAGAAAGCCAGTGTATGCAGAAAGAACCTCAATGAGATGGATTGACACAGTGGCTGCAGCAATGAGGTCAAGTGTATCAGAGGTGGTGAGGTTGGCTCAGGACAGGGCAAGATTCAGCGCTGTTGTTCATCAATTCAAGATGAGCAAGTTTCTGCTCTCACCACCCACTCTGCCAAAGACCCCCTTCTCCTTCTGGGCCTGCTGCTGCCAGCTCTGCCACTGAGACTTTTCCAGGCCTCTTGCTAACTTCAGTATTACAGCCCTAGTTATTTCAGGAGATTCCTTGTTTCCTCTCTTCTCTTGTCTTTTCCTCTTAACTTTTTCTGAAACCTCTCTGTGGTTGGCTACATAGGTACACAAACTGCTTATTGATTTTAAAGCAAGGCTCTCCCAGCAGGGCCACAAATTGACCAATTCTTCTGATGAACCATGATCACTTTCAAGTTGACTCTGCCTCATGAGCGACCCTATGACTAACAGATCTGAGCCTTCCCCATCCTATCCTGCACCATCCTCAGCGCCTCTGATACGCTCAAGCCCATTGTCATAGGTTGCACCGGCTGTAGTATAATCAGAATGAGTCCTAGTGGCACAAGTGGTTAAGTGCTCCTCTGTTAACCAAAAGGTCGGGGGTTCAAATGCACCAGCTGCTCTGTGGAGAAAGATAAACAATCATCACCTCCTATGTGATTTACAGCCTCTGTGAGTCAGTTCCGACTTGATAGCAGTGACTTGAATTTGTTCATTCTGCCTATAGAGTCAGCCACCAGCCAATGACATTGGATTATATAATATAGTGACCAATCCCAGGACCAAACAAAAAGTACCAAATCATCAAAATACTTACAGTTTACCCAGGAAGTATCAATCAACCTGGGCAAAAGGAACAACAAACCCTTTAGGGTAGAAAACTAGGATAAAGCGAAACCCCATCAAGGTAAGGGAAAATTTTTCCCAAGCTGTTTTTCCAAGAACCAAGGTAAAAGATCATATAAAGAAACTCTTTTGACCACAGACCTTGTTTGGAAATAGAGTCTCTGAAGATTTTGTCACTTAACATGAGGTCATCCCTGATCCAATCTGAGTGGTGTCCTGATAAAGAAGAGACACAGAGTAATTCCTGAGGGACATGGCTGTGTGAACACAGACAGAGATGTGGCAGTATCTACAAGCCAGGGAATGCCAAAGAACATTGATCATCACCAGAAACCAGCAAAGAAATCTGAAACAGTCTCCCTCAGTCTTCAGAAGGAAATATGGCTGGCACTGCAATTTCAGACTCCCAGACTCCAGGACTATGAGGCCATAAACTCCTGTTTTTATAAGCCACCTAGTTTGTAGTATTTTGTAACAAAAGTCCTAAGAGACTGATACTCAGGAGGACATTCCCAACTGAAGGAGCTTTATAAGGAAATAAAGACCCCTTGAGAGCTTCAGAGGTAGTATGATGAAGTGCTTAAGAGTGTGGACTCTGAAGGCAGACCACCTGCACTGGAATCCTAGTTTTCCCAGCTCCTGGTTGTATAACCTTGAGCAAATTGTGAAATCTCTTGTGCTTTGGTGGTCTCTTTTGTGAAATGTGGAAGATGATGATCATCATCTTAGACTAAGCTGTTTTACAAAGACAAACAACTTTAAAAGCTCACGGCTTACAAACAAAGCTATATTTCTTCCTTATATTGTGTGTCCGTTGGTGATTGGCTTCTGTACTCCTCCTGAGGACCAGACTGAAGGAGAAGTCCTTACTGGGGCATTGCTGGTGTTTGGAGAACAGGAAGAGTGACTGATGGTGTATCTAAGCAATGACACTTTTAAGGTTTTTTTCCTTAGAAGTAATGTGTCACTTCTGTTCACATTTCCTTGGGCAAAGCTTGCCAAATGTCTACAACTAATGTCAAAAGGGCTTGTTGTTGTTGTGTGCTGTTAACCCATAGCTGACCCTCCAGAGAGTTTTCAGAGGCAGTAAACCGCACAGGAGGAGATTATTCCATCCTTCTCCTGTGTAGCAGCAGGTGAAGTTGTTAAAAGCCTTCAGATCAGTTCCAACCCAAGGCAATCCTTGGTACAACTGAAGCAAACGTTGCTCAATTCTGTGCCATCTTCACAGGCTCTACTATCCTTCACTCCACTGCTGTAGTAACTGTGTCAGGTTCATTTTATTGAGAGTCTTCCTCTTTTTCATTGACCTTCAACTATTCCTGTTGTAAAAAGAGCAAGAGCAACATGGGAATGACTATATCTGACCAGTACTAACTATACAAAGGGTAACAGTCCCCAATATCAACATCCACAGGAAACCAATCCGCATTATCCCCCATGCTCCCTCTTTCTGCTAATTCCAACACTATTCCTACTGCTTTACTGAGCCCCAAACCCATTGCAATAGCTTACAGAGCACACAGAAGCATACTCACAATTAATAGGGTGTTTTTAGAGAAGTCAAAACTCAGGTTAACAGCAGGAAACACTCATTCAGGACAGCTTCTGAAGTGTGCTCATGAGCCCTTCAGCCTTCAGTCTCATGGCTTTAGATCAGTGTCACAAAGCTCTTAGTTCTGCCAACTATGCTCCCTCACCAAGCCCTCCAACAAACTTGGGTGAAGGCTCCTAGCTCTGGTTCTGTGGGGTTGTTGTTGTTGTTGCTATGTGCCATTGAGTCAAGTACAACTTCGAGCAACTCTATGACCAACAGATCTGAACTGTCTCTTACCCTGTTCTATCCTCATCTCTGACATATTTGAGCCCATTGCTGCAGTCACTGTGTCATTCATCTGGTTGAAGGTCTTCCTCTCTTTCTCCACCCCTCTACCTTTCCAAGCATGTTGTTCTTCTGTAAAGAATAGCCACTTCCAACAACATGCCAAAAGCATGTAAGACAAAGCTTTATCATCTTTGTCTTCAAGAAGCACCCTGGCTGTACCTTCTCCAAAACATAGCTGCTTATTTGAGACATTCAGTATTCTTACCCAACACTACAGCTCAAAGACATCAATTCTTCTATCATTTTTATTAATTGTCCAGCTCTTGACAGCAAAACATGTGATTAAAAAAATCCAACCCTGAATCAGGCTCAACTAGGTGCTCAAAATGACATCATTGCTCATCGATAATTTAGAGAGGCCCCTAACTACAGACTTTCCCAGTGCAATATGTCTCCTGGTGGCCTGATTACTAGTACCAAGTATCTTGATTATGAACCCAAGTAAGATGAATCTGTTGACAATCTCAATCTTTTCTCCATCTGTCATGATGGTGCCTATTGGTGAAAATTTTTGTCTTGTTGACATCGAGATGTAATCCGTATTTAAGGCTATATTCTTAGATTTTCTGCAGTAGCACTTTAAGTCCTCCTCACTTTATCAAACACGGTTGAATCATCTGCA
This sequence comes from Elephantulus edwardii, assembly GCF_000299155.1. Lineage (NCBI taxonomy): Eukaryota > Metazoa > Chordata > Mammalia > Macroscelidea > Macroscelididae > Elephantulus > Elephantulus edwardii. Next base: position 2,742,783 of record NW_006400036.1, read on the forward strand.
GAACAAAGGCTATTGATCAGTCTTCCTCCAATTCTGGTGTCATATTCTTCTTCATAGACTCCAGCTTCTCAAATAATTTTCTCAATATACAGATTGAATAGGTATGGAGAAAGGATACAACCCTGACATACAACTTTCATAATTTTAAACTGAGTAGTGTTCCCTTGCTCTGTTTGCCTCTTAGTCTAGGTAAGTTTCACATAAGCACAATTAAGTCCTCTGGGATTCTCATTCTTCTTAATGTTAGCCAAAATTCATGATCCACATAGTTAAATGCCTATGCATAGTCAACAAAGCACACATAGACATTCTACTGGTATTCTTTTATTTCAGCCAATATCAACCAGGCATCAGCAATGATATCCCTGATGCCATGGCTTCTTCTAAATCTGCCTTGAACTTCTGGCAATTCTCTGTCTGTGTACTGTTCTAGCCATTTTTAAAGTGATCTTTATCGGTATTTTGCTTGCATGTGATATTAATGATATTGCTTGATAAGTTATACATTCCGATGGATTATTCTTCTTGAGAATGGGAACAAATGTAGATCGATCTCTTCCAGTCGGTGAGACAGCTGTCATCCAAATTTCCTGACATCGTCTTGTGAGCACATCCAGAGCTTTATCTGTCAATTGAAGCATATCCGTGAGTATCCCATAGATTTCTAGGACCATTTTTTTTCCCAGTGCAGAGAGCTAGAATCAGAGAATACAAAGGGAAGAACTCACTTGTTATTTCTTTTTTTTTTCCTTAAATTTAGGTTGTTTATTTTTCATTTCAATGAACATCTACAGAGATTTTGGAATTCCATTCAATCATTGTTGCACCCTTCTCCCTGCACAAACCCCTCCCCCCTCCCCCCCCATTTGCTCCTCTCCTTGAAAAGCAAAAGAAAAACTCCCTCATTGGTACACAATCCCCCCCCCCACACCTCCCCAAACCCCACCCCCTACCCCCAAATATAATCCACTCTACAACCCTCATTGCATACTCCTACGATAAAAATAATGCCCTAAAATATAATACTTTTAGACTATTCTCTCCCCCATAGACTTCAATGCCGTAAACATATTTCATCCAGTTTTTCTCAGTCTTACCCCCACCCCAATGCCAGCCTCATTCTACAACAGTGGCACCATATAGCATTTGTCCCTTTGTGACTGAGATACCTCACTCAGCATAATGTCCTCCAGGTTCACCCATTTTGAATAATATTGCATGAGTTCCTTGTTTTTCAATGCAGTCACTTGTTATTTCTTAAGCTGCAAGAACTGAAAATCAAATTCAAGTCTCAAGTTGCAATACTTAGAGATGCTATGGGTAGAATTTTTAAAGGCCCAGGAAGCATCAAGGGAAGAAGGAGGGAATACACAGATGCACTATATCAAAAAGAATTGGCCAACATTAAAATATTTCAGAAAGTACCATATGTTCAAGAGCCAATGTTAATGAAGGAAGACATTCAAGCTTTACTGAACGCATTGGCAAAAAATAAGGCCTCCAATTCCATGCGTTAGCAGTCTCAAAGTCAGCTTCCTCTCATGTCAGACCTCTGGTTCTCTGCTGCAATTGCTTCTACTCTCCTGTAGGTGTGGCAGGCATGAGAGTCTCTGCCCCTGAAGGGCATGCTGCATTCTCATGATTCTTCTTTGTTGGCAGTGAGATTCTCAAATTCTGCTACTGAATTTAATGGCAAGACTAGTCTATCTCATTGTGGATGGATTAATTTGTTCTACGCACATATTAGGGAGCTCTGGTGGCCTAGTGGTAAGAAATTGTGCTGCCATCCTGAAGTCAGACAGTTCAAATCCACTAGCAACTCTGCGGGAGAAGTATGGGCAATCTCCTCCCATGCGATTAACAGCTTCTGAAAACCCACCAGATGGTCAGCTATGGGTCAGTTCGAACTTGATGGTACACAACAACAAGATTCACATATTACCACCTCTACACATGGCAAAGTCCAAACTGAATTGCTGTTGTTGTTATTAGATGCTGTCCAGTCAAGTATAACTCAGAGTGACCTTATGAACAACAGATCTGAATCCTGTCCTAGTATCTGTCACACTGGAGCCCATTGCTGCAGTCACTGTATCTCTCCATCTGGTTGAGAGTTTTCCTTTCCTTCACTGTCCCTCCACTTTTCCAAACATGATATCATTCTCCAAGGAATAGCCTCTCCAAGCAACATGCCCAAAGTAGGTGAGATGAAGCTTTACAACTTTGCCTCCAAGGAGCACTCTGGCTGCACCTTCTCCAAGACATGTCTGTTTGTTCTTTTGGCAGCCCATGGGATATTCAGTACTCTTCTCTAACACCACAGTTCAAAGACATCATCTTTATTCATCCTTATCCATTATTGAGCTGTCAGCAGTATAGCAAGTGACTCAAAAGACCATGACCTAAATCAAGCACACCTATAATCTTAGAATAATGGTAGTGCTGAATGTCTATTCAGTACTCTTCTACTAAAAGGCAGTACTCTTCAGCTAAAAGGCAGTAATTCTTCTTTGTCATCCTTAGTCATTGTCCAGCTCTCAGACACATAGCAAGTGACTGAAAAGACCATGGTCTGAATCAGGTGCACCTTAGTCTTCAAACTGATATCATTGCTCCTCAGTACTTTGGTAAGGTCCCTGATTACCACCTTTCCCATTGCAATCTGTCAATAAACCCTAACACCACACACCAAGCATGATATGCTTCTGTACAGACTGGTCCTGCTTGATAACATGCCCAAACTAAGTGAGATGAAGTGTTTTCATCATTGCTTCTAAGAGGTATTCGTATGGCACTTCTTCCAAGACAGACTTGTTTGTTCTGTTGACACTCCATGGTATAGTCACTATAATTTGCTAATAAGGAGAGCCAGGAAATATTTGGGACAACAACAATGTCTACTCCAATACACAGAATAGGGTCTAGTAATATATATGTGTTGTAACAAAATCCCCCAATGCCATCAAGTTGATTCTGACTCACGGTGACCCTTCCTTCACCTAGTTTCAGAGGTAGGAGATGGTACATCATTATGGGAAGAGACTGCTCATCTTCTTCCCAGGGCAAAATTTGTGGATTAGAACTGTCAATCAACGATATAATCATCATTATAAACACCATACCAGCAATGTTCTTGGTATTGTTATGTGGCACCAAGTAGACTATGACTCTATGAACAATACCTCTGAACCCTGCCTTATCCTGAGCCAAAAAAGTGTGTCTCTGACACACTTGAACCCATTGCCACAGTCACTGTGTCTTGACTCATCCATGCAGGGCCTTCCTCCCCTGCACTGACCATCTACCCCTCCAAATGATGTCACTTCTCCAAGGACTGGCTCCTCTTGGCAACATGCCCAAAATATGTGAGATGGAGTTTCAAAATCCTTGCCTCCAAGTTGCAACCTGGCTTCACCCTCTCCAAGATGAACCTGTTTATTCTCTTAGCAGTCCATGATATGTTCAATACTCTTCTCCAGCACCACAACCCAAAGGCATCAGTTCTCCTTCTGTAATCCTTAGTCATTGTCCTTTTCCTCTTGAATTTGTCTAGTTGTTTTCCTAATGAGGCCAGTGGCTCATAATCTCTGAGGGGAACAGGCCTCAAATCAGAAATTGCCCAATTCGGTAAAACTTAAAAAAACCCAAAACACACCAGTTATTTCTGTTGTTATGTACCACCAAATCAGAATTAACTCATAGCTGACCCTCCAGCAGGTTTTCAGAGGCAGTAAATTGAATGGGAGGAGATTGCCTATCTTTCTTCTGCAGAACAGCTGATGAAACCTAATCAACACGCCTTTGGTTGACAGTGCAACTCCTTACCATTTAGCCACCAGAGCTCCCCAAAATACCAGAGAGAAAGCCAAAAAGGAAGGTGGAATCTGAATCCCAAAGTCTGAAACATTCTGATGACAGGAAATATATAAGGATACACATTAATGGGCTGTTCTCTGCAAGTCTTTCCTAACAGACAAGCAGTACAGTATCAGACCATCGCTTCTCGACTATTTCAGGATGTTGAGGTTTATAAATCTCAGCTCCTTTAATGTTATTCTTAACTCACTTGTCTCCAATGCAGAATGCAATATAGCTCCGTTCTGTCAAGTGCTGAGCCCGCAGAGGGACCGGGCTGGGCCTTGGGCCAGCAGTCATTTTCTCTGAGTGCTTGGAGCAGTATAGTCTCAGCCCAGCCAGCCCTAGTGGTCAATGTCTCTGTGAAGCTTGGTGGAGATTGACTGCTGCACAGTGAGGTGTGGGGTGTCTGACACAGAATGTCTTTCTGAGGTATGTTTGTTTGGAGTTTTTAACTGGACAGGCAGAATCTACTGCTGGGGGTTATCATGAGGTCAGAGAGAGGAGAATTTTTTTTATCTCCCTTAAGCCTCAAAGCCAGAGTTGCCTCAGGGCAGGGGCCATTCTTGGGTTGCAAAAACACTTCCGAGTTCCTCAGAGCAATCCAATAGTCAGAGTTCTGGTCTCTTGTATGGGGGATAGTCACTCCATATAATAGGCCAGAACTCTGGTCATTATAAAGGTCACTTTTGAAAAATAAATTCTCATTATAATTAGCCTTAAAAAATAAAAAATAAGAGGCCACAGAACTCTGACTATTGAAAAATCAAAGTGGACAAGCTATAGAAGAACAGAACTATATCATGTTTCAGATTTCATTTGTTGTTGTTAGGTATTGTTGAGTCAACAACTTATAGCTACCCTTTGAACAATGGATGTGAACCCAGCTCTGTCTTGTACCATCCTCGTCATCTTGGCCACACTTGAGCCCATTGCTGCGATCACTGTGTCAGTCCATCTCACTGTGGGCGGGTCTGCTCCTCCTTTGCCGACTCTCCATTTTTTCTGAGGAAGATGTCTCCTGACGACATGCCCAAAGTATGTGAGATAAATATTCACCATCCTTCCCTCTAAGAAGCACACTGGCTTCGCCTTCTCCAACACATACTTGTTTGTAGTCTTGAGATTCCATGGGATATTCAGTACTCTTCTCCAGCACCACGACTCAAAAGAATCAATTCTTCTTGTGTCATTTTTATTCATCGTGATTGAAAAAGCCATGGCTTGGATCAGGTGCAGCTTACTCTTTAAATTTACATCCTTACTCTTTAGCACTTTAATTTGGCTTTCTTTTCTCCTCCTGTGTGATTCACATCCTCTGAAACCTACTGGAGGGTCAACTATGAGTCAATTACAACTTTGTGGTACATAACAATAAAAACAACAACGTCTTAAAGACTATTCCAGAGTATGTTACATAACTATACCTTTCCCTCCCTTAACTCCTTATAAAATGTAATTCAAAATGACAAATGTTCTCAGACTATTTTTTTAACAAAATAGGCACTGACCGAGGGCTTTGAATCAAATTAGTAAAGTCACAGGGTTCAATACTGCAAGATGAAATGTGCTAAGACTGGAGACAGAGCATGGACACTAAATGTTGGTGCTGTTGGGAGATGGTGGAAGCCTCCTGGAGGAGGTGGCATTTGAGCTTGGCTTCAAAGGATCTGCTGGACTTTGAGATGGAGGAAGGCATTACACGTAGTCATCTGATGTAATTAGAGCAAAGGAAGTAGTGAGGAGGAAGGAGATGAGCAAAGCAGGAGAAGGCGGCTTTGGTCATAGAAATTCTATCTTCAATGTAGGAGGTCTGGGTTCAATTCCCGGCCAGTGCATTTCAGGCACAGCCACTGCCCATCTATCAATGGACACTTGCATGTTGCTACTGTGCTGAACAGCTTTCAGAAGATCCTACTGAATCTGGATCCTAGAGTGAGGAGAAAGACTGGAGCTCACCTTTCAAAAATCAGCCACTGAAAATCACGTGTGTGCCAATGACTGCCAGTCAATCTGGGGATGGTACAGGGCCAATAGCACTTTGTCCCATCATACCATGAGTCATCGAGGGTCTAGGGGCTGACTCAGTGGCAGCTGACAATGCCATGATAGAAGGTGATGGTGGAAATGTGCATTGGAGTCCTTCATACTACTTGGACACTTGGATTTTATCTTTCACAAACTAGAAAGTCACCGATGTTTTCAATCAGAACCTGAGCTGTGCTTGAAAGGAATTAGTTTCATTAAGTAGAAATAGGAGCTCACCATCACAGTTGAGTTTCTTCTCACTCTGCTCATTGAGTTTAGTCCTGGCTCTGGTGGCTTAGTGATAAGGAGTTGTGCTGCCAACCCAAAGGCACGTGGTTCAAATCCACCAGCTGCTCTGTGGGAGAAAGATGAGCAGTCTCCTTTCATGCAGTTTACTGCCTCTGAAAATCTGCCAGGGGTCGGCTGTGAATTGGTTCTAGCTCGATGGTACATATGACAACTACATTGTTGTATGATCTTTGGGTTTGGTTTGACAAGGATGGATGGATAGATCAAATTTGTCTCTGTAATTATAAAAACAAGAGCAGAAATAAATGAAATAGAAAACAGAAAAACAATTGAAACTATCAACAAAACTAGGAGTTGGTTCTTTGAAAAGGTCAAC
>NW_006400036.1:2752490-2765783 GCF_000299155.1 Elephantulus edwardii
AGGAGGGTAGAGAGAATAGTGCAACAATGAATGAATGGAAACCCAAAATCTCTGTAAATGTTTATGAAAATTAATAAAATATAGAAAAACAAAAAATAATAATAAAAATTTGTCTCTGTGTCCTCAGCTCAAAGTGTCAATGCACGTGTGTTATTCAGAACTTCAGCCACAAGTAAAAAGCGTACTTTGACTCGAGCACGCAGAGAATTCAATGGCTCACAAAATGGAAGAAGAAGGATTACTCTTTAGCTTCAGGTGTGCCTGGATTTAGGACCTCAAACAATTTCACCATGGCAGCTTAAAGATAAAAGTAGACGGTGATGGGATAAGGAAGTGCTAGTAAACAGCTCATGTTCACTAATGTTAAGATGGATAGTCTTAGAGATTGAACTGTGTCTCCAAAAAAGAGATGTACCTATGAACAAGGCAAGAGAGGTACCTACGAAGGAGAAGATGCTATGGGTTGGGCCAACATGAGATCGTGGTGAAGTTGAGTGGCTTCTAATCCTATGTAACTGATATCCTTACAAAAGCAGAGATACACAGAGACAGAGAAAGAACTCCGTGTGACTTTTCAGCTTTAACCCAAAGAATACCTAGAGCTACTTGAAAATATGATCGGGTTATAGAGCAGTTTCTCTCACACAGTCCTCTGAAGGAATAAATACAACTGATAACCTGATTTGGACTTCTGGTCTCTAGAACCATGAGACAGTTGACTTCTATTTTTGTAGGCCACTCGGTCTGTGTATTTTAGTCTCAAGAAGCAAACACATGTAGTGAGGGCAGAAAAGATGAGAGTAAGACATGACTGAGGAGAAAGAGAGATGCAGAGAGAGGCTTGACGAGGAGCAAGGATGGGGTGGGGAGGCAGTGACAGTGAAGTGGGGTGTTTATGGACCCTGGGGGCCTTGTTACCTGGTTGGGACAGGTTTCTTTACAGGGTCCAATAAGAAACAGGTACCCCACACCAGGCTGCAGGCAAAGTACTCTTTCTCTGTGGTGTCTGGTGTCTCCCGCCAGCACACTGTTGACAGTCGTCCTCAAGTTGTTCTGCCTCATGGAGACACTGCACATGGAGTTTTTAAGGCCATGACCTTCCAGTAACAGGTCATCAGACCTGACTTTTTGAGACACCTCTGGGTAGATTTGAAATGCCAACCTTGCAGCAAGTCATCTAGCATGTAATCATTTATACCACATAGGGTTTCCTCCTACCAGAATGAATGAAATGAAATCTATTCTTCCTCTGGGAAGACTCAAAGTCATTGCCATTAAGTCAAACTGACTCAAAGCTGACCTGTCAGCAGGTTTGTGGGTGCTGTAAATCACACAGGAGGGGTTTGCCTGTCTTTCTCCTGCAGAGCCTCTAGTGGATTCAAAATGCCAGAGAGACACGGCCTTTGGGTTAGCAACACAAGACTCTATGGGCCAACATCACCGGAGCTCCTGTCTTTGATAATAACATCACTATTTTCTGTTGTAAATATCATCACGACTACCTCCAACTCCAATCCTTGGAGTCTCCAGATAACCAACCTATGTAAACAGACCTATTCTCTTGGCCTCAGTAATTGGCTCAGGGACAAGACTCCCTGTAGCTACTCCAAAACTCAATGCTATGACTCTTAGCAACCTATAAGGGGGGGTAGAACTGCGCCAGGGTGGCCTAGTGGTATGAAGCTGTGCTGCAATCCCAAAGGCACATGGTTCAAGTTCACCAGCTGCTCTGCATGAGAAGAATGGGCAATCTCCTCCCATGCAATTAACTGTCTCTGAAAATGCGCTGAAGGGTCAGCCATGGGTCGGTTCCAACAGCACACACAATTGTTGCAGAAACAGACCACAGTGTGTTTCTTCTACAGAGTGGCTGGTGGGTTCGAACCGCTGATCTTTTGCTTAGCTGCTGAGTACATAATCACTGCACTACCAAGCCTTCTCCATAACATATCTAGAGTCTTAATCAGTAGGCTTTTTTGGGAACTAGTCTGTGAAAGAGAAGTTCTCCTTTCCACTGGGGTTGCTGAATTGGTGGGATGTGAATGTGAGGCCGCCCAGGACCATCTGTGCCATCACATGGGAACGTCTGTCACTGAAGAAACCAAGATAAAAACACAGAGCTAAGAAATGGAGACTGAGAACCTGAGCCCAGGGACATGGTGGGAGCAAATGTGGCTGAACCACCGTATCTTCCTTTGCCCTTTCCAGTTACATGAGCCAATGCACTGCCTTCTCTGCTTATATCTCTTTAAGTAGGATTTATCTTTCTGTATGGGAAGAATAGCTGGGAAGGAGGAGTGGCATCCACTTCCATAATAGCTTGCCTCCGGAAACCCTACGAGCCTGGAGAGAGGATGAAAGACACTCAAACGTTGAGGACTCTCCTTCACAGGGTTGTTATGAGCTGCCTGCGACTCGACGGCACTTAACAACAACAACAACAACATGGGAAGAATGTGGTATAAGAATAGAGAAGGACTCATTAACAATCTGCATTAGGCAGATGGCACAACCTTGTTCACCAAAACTGAGGAGGACCTGAAGTGTTTGCTGCAAAAAGTCAAGGACTGTAGTCTTCAATTTGCATTGAATCTCAACATCAAAAAGACACAGGAAGACATTCAGACACATGAAGAAATGCGCAAAATCACTGGTAGGAGAGATGCAAATCAAACCCACAGTAAGATACCATCTCAACCCAGTAGCAGTGGCAAAGTTTATTAGGGCAGCAAGCAATAAATGCTGGCAAGGATTTGGAGAGGTAGGAACTCTCATATACTGTTGGTGGGATTGTAAAATGATACAACCACTCTGGAAGGCAATTTGACATTACCTCAGAAAGTTGAACATAGAAACCCCATATCATACAGCTATTTCACTACTAGGAATATACCCCAAGGAAATTAGAACTGAGACACAAGCAGAAATCTGTACACTAATGTTCATAGAAACATTATTCACCATTTCAAGAACATAGAAACAGCACAGATGTCCAATCACAACTGAATATATTGAAAAATTGTGGTACTTTTACACAATAGAATATTATGCAGCACTCAGGAGCAACAGTTTCAAAAAAATACTACATAACCTGGGAGAGAATGGTGAGCCTTATGCTGAGTGAACAAACTCGGTCTTACAAGGATAAATACTGCATAAGACCATTATTGTAAAAATAGAAAGATAACTAGTAAAACATGTATGGGAACCCCGGGGTAGGGGGAAGGGATAGGAGCAGTGGGATGAGTGAAACCACAGGATTGCTCAGTTTGGTGGGTGGAAGGAAGTGGGGGGTAAAAAAAACCAAGAAGGATCCAGTGAGGACTTGAAAAGACAGGGTAATGATGGGCAAGATACAATGGTGATTATTTTTATAAAACATAATGCATAGGAATGGCTATATGAAACACACAATGTGAATAAAGAATAGTGTGAAACACAATGTATATGAACTTTGTAAGCAAATCAATATATATATTTTTAAATGCATAAATTAGAAAAATCGGAAGAAAGCAAAAGATCATCACTACCAGTCAAATAGGTGGCATCATGATAGATGAAGGAGATTGAGGTTGTTGACAATTTCATCTTGCTCAGTTCTACAATCAATGCTGTTGGCACCAGCAGTCAATAAACCAAAATATGGATGGTATTAGAAAAATCTTCTGTCAAGTACCTCTCCAGAGTGCTAAAGAGCAATGATGTAAGCCTAGAGACTAAGATGTGCCTGATCCAGGCCATGGTCTTCTCAATTGCTTGCTATGCATCTGAGAGCTAGACAATGACTAAGGATGACAGAAGAAGAATTGATGCCTTAGAGCTGTGGTGCTGGAGAAGAGTATTGAGCATACTATGGACTGCCAAGAGAACAAACAGTTCTGTCCTGGAGACAGTGAAACCAGTTTGCTCCTTGGAGGCAGGGAGTTTGAAGCTCTATCCCACATAATCTGGGAACCAGTAGGAACCAGTCCTTGTAGAAGAACATTATGCTTGGAAAGATAGAGGGTCAGCACAGGAGAGGAAGACTCTGGATGAGATGGGCTGACACAGTTACTGTGACAATGGGATCAGGAGTGTCAGAAACCGGGAGGTTGGCTCAGGATAGGGCAGGGTTCAAAGCCATTGTTCATAGGGTCACTATGAGTTGTAGTCGACTGGGTGGCACATAACAGCATGGGTTGGATTGTGTCCCCAGAAGACATGTTAAAGCCCTAACCCATGCACCTGTGCATGCAGCCCTTTTTGGAAATACAGTTTGCCTTTGTTATACTAATGAGGCCACAAAGGATGGGATGTATCTTCATTCTTTCTGCGTAGTGCATGATAAAAAGGGGAAATAGGCATGAACAGTGATACACACACAGGGAGACAACTGATACCCTGTGATGAGATGATGGAAGTGGACGACCTTCAAGTCTAGGAATACCAAAGGTGCTCCAAGTGCTACACACTGAAGGAGACAAAAGAGGATCTTCCCTGAGCCAATGCCCTGAATTCAGACTTCTAGACTCCCAGATCTCTGAGAAAATAAATCTCTGTTTTTTTCCAGGCACTCACTTGTCATGTTTTTTGGTACAGCGTCACAAGGAAGCCAAGACATTCTCACCTACAACCAAGAGTCCAGACTCCACAGATCTTCTTCTCTAAAGTACATCAACCTCGGGTCGGGACATGATCCAGGCAGCAAAAGGCCCTGGCATGTGACACCTCCAAGGAGTTGAGGTAGACTGTTGTAGACTAATCCTGACTTAAGGCATGATCTTTTCTATCACCTGCCATGGATGTAAGAGCTGGATAAATACTAGAGGACAGAAAAGAGAATTGATGCCTTTGTGTTGTGGTATTGGAGAAGAGTACTGAATATCCCATGGACTGACAAAAGAACAAACAGATATGTCCTGGAGAAAGTGCAGATAAAATGCACCTTAGAGGCAAGGATGGAAAAGCTTTGTCTTGCATACTTTGGGCATGTTGCTGGGGAGGGGCAATTCATCAGAAAGGGAAATCATGCTTGGAAAGGTGGAGGGTCAAAAAAGACCGTCAGCCAGAAGAATTGGCACAGTAATGGCGGCAATGGGCTTAAGTGTGTCAGAGATGATGAGGATGACACAGGATAGGACAGCATTCACATTTATTCTACATGGCGTCACTATGAGTTATATTTGACTCAACAGCACCTAACAACAATAACTCAAATGTTTTGTGGGGGAAAAGCTGAGGCTAGATCTGTGATCCCTTACCTTGTTCTATTTTTCCCTAGTAATTTTAATTAATTGTGCCCTCCTAAAAGATATGCTGACATCAAATCCTAACCCTTGGTACCTGTGAATGTGACCTTGTCTTAACTCAAGGGTCTCCTGAGTATTGGAGTAGAGTGGGCCCTAACCTAATATGGCTATTTTCCTTGTTCTGAAAAAGACCCGCAGGGACAGAAGCAGAGAAAGAATGGTCACTTAGTGGTGCAACTGTAAAGTTGGGGGACATCAGAAACCACTAGAACTGAGAGAGAGAAGAATCTTCCTTGGTGAAACTTCTTTTCATATGCTTTGGCCCTGTTGTTTAGAAAGGTCAGTCTTTGGGAAAAGCCATTATCCTTGGAAAAGTAAATGGTCAACAAAAGAGAGGAAGGCCGTCAACAAGATGGACTGGCATCATGCTTGTAACAGTGTTTAAAGCACTCAAGTAGAGCAGAGATGATGAGGATGGCACAGGATAGAACAAGGTTTAGATTCATTGTTCATAGGGTCGCTGACATGATGGCCCCTGACAAGATGGTCCAATTAACCTATCGATTAGAACCTCTAGCCCAAAATTGTGAGGCAATAAATATCTGTCTTGTAAGCCACTCACTTGGTAATGTTCTATTATGGCAGCTCTAGGAATTGGAACTTAATTAACTCATTGCCCCAGAGTCAGAACCAACTCATAGCTGACCCTCCAGTGGGTTCCCAGAGACTGTAAATCACATGGGAGGAGACTGCCCATCTTTCTCCCAAGGAGCAGCTGATGGACTTGAACGAGGAACCTTTGGGTTGGCAGCACAACTCCTTATTCACTTGACCACCATAGCTTCCTCTCATATACTAAATTTATCTGGACTTTTCCCAGGCTATGGTTGTGCAGATCCCCTCTGAATTTTCTCTGAACTTCCTACTCTGCTGTAGCTAAGGAATCACATCGTCACCTTTACTGAAAATAAATTATGATCTATGTGATGTGGTCCCTTGGTGTTAAGTCCATTTGGGTATCTAATTAATTAGGGCTTTTTGTTTTACATCTCATTTGGTCTCCGCAACAACCATATGCAGAGAGGCTAGACTAGTGGTATTATTCTTCCCACCAATCTACAGGCCAAGAAATAGAATCAGAAGCTTATACGTGCCATTGGTGTTACTGTTGCATTAGTGTTACTGTTGATGTTATGATCACAGAGAAGGGAAGGTGGACTCAATTCATTTATTCACCATTTGTTCAACAAGTATTTATTCAAGGTCTCCCACATTCCCCATATTTCCATGGAAGAATTGTCCAAAAAATGCATCTTCATCTTTAATTTACCACAAATAATAACAATGAAATTGGTCAGAGGATGATCAAAGGCAAATTCTAGAGGGAGTAGCGTCAGACTTGGCAACTGCTTGAATTAATTTATTTCTGAAATATTCAGTAAGCAAGTATTATGTGTCAGGCAATGTTGTAGACACTGAGGATCGCAGTGAACAAGACAGATAGAAGTCCCTGCACCCCTGGAGCTCACACACCAGTGGGTGGGAGAGTGAAAGGTGGCAGGAAAGATTCCACTGTGGTTTCATCAGACCTAAGGCTTATTGTTGGGGGAAAAGGTAATACATTGAGGTTTGATATTATAACCAAGAAACTAAGTGCTCAGTTCTCTTGGCACACCAGTGTGTAATCTCAACCACAGCCACAGCCTCCTACTCCAAGCTTTTGAGGAAATCCAGGATTTCTCTTCCAACCACAGGCAGCCAAGAAAGCACTTTAACAACCTGTTTGATTTCCTTCCTTGCTTGGGGAAGTATGTGGAATCATTGCAATCCACAGTTCACAGCACAGTTACACTCTAGTCAACAAGGAGGGACTCACAGTGCAGCAATGGTTAAAGCACTCAGGAGCTAATCAAAGGGTCAGTTTAAGCCAACCAACTGCTCAATGGGAGAATGATGTAGCTTTGGAAACTCTGCAGGGGTAGGTCTACTCAGAATCAACTTGATCACAGTGGGTTTATATTTACATTATTGCTGTTTTGTGACATGGAGTCAGAACCAACTCATAGCTGGCCCTGCAGTGGGTTTTCATAGCCTCTAAATCACACAGGAGGAAATTGTCCATCTTTCTACTGAAGAGCAGCTGGTGGGTCCAAACCACCAGCTGCCAGAGCTCCCTAAATGCACATATATACATTCTCATACAGGGAGCTCTGGTGGCCTAGTGGGGAAGGAGTCGCACTGCCAACTCAAAGGCAAGTGGTTCGAATGCACCAGCTGCTTTGAGGGAGAAAGAGAGGCAATCTCCTTCTGTGTTGTTTCTGGCTGCTGAAGACCTGTTAGTGGGTCTGCTAGAAGCTGGTTCGTGTTGACTGATACTCACATGAACATAGCTATATACCATATTTGCCTACATATTTTTTTATTGCTGTTTAAAGTTATATACATCATATAGTTGTTTCCAGGTACAGGTGAGCTGGCACTGAGTCATGGCGACCTGCTGTCCAACAGGACAGATTCTGTCCAACCACATGCCATCCCCAGTCTCTGCTGTGCTAGAGTTCTTTGTCATAGCCACTATGTCTGCTCTCCCGTTGAGAGTCTTCCTCTATTTCACTAACCCTCTACTTTACGAAGCACATTCTCTTTCTCCAGGGACTGGTCTGTCCTGATACAGGCCCAGTGTATGAAATGGAGTCTCACCAGTCTTGCTTCTAAGGAATTTTCTGGCTACATTTCTTCTAAGACAGATTTATTTATTCTTTTGACAGTTTATGACATTTCCAAAAGGTCCTTTTTCTTATGTGCGCTTTCATTTTTTTTAAGTAAAATTTTAACTGTGATTTTAACAAATGTTTACAGAGAAGTTAGATTTTCATTCATTGCTGCACATTTTACCCTCCTCTCTCCCTTCCCCCTCCTCCAGTTCACTTTTTTAAAATATTTATTCATTATTGCACAATTATCTACCTCTCACTCAACCCCTAGTCCTCTTTGCAATGATATAGCTCTTATTCTGGTCTGTTGTCATACCTGTAATGCCTAATAATATATTTCTTTTAGACAGTTCTTTCCTTCATCTATTCCAGTTCAATGGTCATTATCTATCTATTCTTATCCTATTCTTCTCCCACCCCCACCCCGATGTCAGATCTGCTTTATAACAGTGGTGCTATTCAGTATTTGTCCTTTATTGACTGAGATATTTCACTCAGTATGATGTACTCCATCGTGTGCTTTTTCGTGAGATTGTTTGGTTTAATCAAACTGTGCACACTTCACATTCATTCAGTTTGAACTATTCAATCACCACAAATAACAAATACTTACTTTCTAAGGAGTAAATCTCCCTTTCTTCATTCTTCTTTTTTTTTTTTTTTTTGCAATAACACTTAAAAGTTTACTGGATGACAGCACACACAGGAAACGCAATTAGTCGAGGAGCCTACTATCCGTTCCCAAAGGGATCATCCTAAGAATTGAGACCCAAGAGGCGAACCCCGGCAGAGGCCTGGTCCGCCGCCGTGTCGCTCGCGGTTAAAAGGGCCGCCTGCAGCGGGCTGGGGCCCCAGTTATGCGCGAACTCATGCTCTTGCGCAGCAGCTTAACCCCTGGCACCAAGGGCAGGCGCGCCGGGGGCTCAAAGGCAACGCGTTCTTCATTCTTCTGATACCATTAAGTAGTGTTGTTGCTATTAATTAGTATTAATTTCTGTATATTTACCTACTCATATAATTTTATAAAAATGAAAACATGCAACATTTTGAGAGAAAGATGGATTTATTTTGCTCAACATAATGTCCTCTTGGTTCATCCATGTTCTGAGATGTTTTAGGAACTTGTTTTTCTTGTTGCATTGTTGTTGTTGTTATTATGTGCTGTCAAATTGGTACCAATCCATAGTTGACCCTCCAGTGGGTTTTCAGAGGCAGTAAATTGCACAGAAGGAGATTTCCCATCTTTCTCCTGTAGAGAAGCTGGTAGATTCAAACTGCATACTTTCATGGTTGAGTCTGTTATATGTATGCATCACATTTTACATGCCCATTCATCTGCTGATTAGGCAATTGATGCCCTTGAACTGTGGTGTTGGAGAAGAGTTCTGAATACCCCATGGACTCTCAAAAGAACAAACAGATAGGTCTTAGAGAAGATAAAGCCAGAGTGCTCCTTGGAGGTAGAGATTATAGAGCTTAGTCTCACATACTTTGGGCTAGTAGAGCCCAAAACATATTTGTTGCTAGAAGAGGCTATTCCTTGGGGATGGACATCATGTTCAGAAAGGTGGAGAGATGGCGAAGGAGAGGAAAACCTGCAGCCCATGGATTAACACAGTGACTTCAGCAATGCTTAAGTGTGTCAGAGATTGTAAGGATGGCACAGATCAGGAAAGGGTTCAGATCTGTTGCTTATAGAGTTGCTATGAATCATACTTGACTCAATGGCACCTAACAATAACAACATCTGTCGATGGTCACTTAGGTTGTTTGAATGT
Organism: Elephantulus edwardii; assembly: GCF_000299155.1. Taxonomy (NCBI): domain Eukaryota; kingdom Metazoa; phylum Chordata; class Mammalia; order Macroscelidea; family Macroscelididae; genus Elephantulus; species Elephantulus edwardii. The sequence goes on from NW_006400036.1 coordinate 2,762,211, forward strand.
TTTTGCAATGAACGTATGCATATGTCTCTGTGTCACTTCCACTGGATTCTTAGGTTATATTTCTAGTAGGAGTATTGCTGGATCATATGTTCAATGTCCATGAGACAAAGTCTCACCCTCCTGGTAAGGAGCACTCTGATTGTCCTTTTTTCCAAGACATTCCTTGTTCATGGTTCATTTTCTAATGCATACATATGAGATTATTAAAATTACCATGGTTTGAATATTTTCAACTGAGGACCCGAAGTTCTTGCTGCAAAGGGTCAAGGACTGCAGTCTTCAATATGGATTAAGGCTCAATATCAAGAAGACAAAGAGTCTCACCACTAGACCAATTGGCAGCATCAGGATGGATGGTAAAGAGGTTGAGATTGTTTACAGCTTTCGTTTGGTTGGCTCCACAGTCAACACTCTTGGCACCAGTAGCCAGGAAATTAAAAGAATTATTGCTATGGGAAAATCTGCTGTTAGGGACCTTCCCAAAGTATTGAAGAGGAATGGTGTCACTCTGGAGAGTAATGTGTGGCTGATACAGGCCATGGTCTTTGAAATCACTTGCTATGCATCAGAGAGCTGGACAACGACTAATGAGGATAGAAGGAGAACTGATGCCTTTGAGCTGTGGTGCTGAAGAAGAGTACTGAATGTACCATGGACTGCTAAGAAAATGAACAGGTTCATACTGAAGAGGGTTAAATCAGGCTGCTCCTTGGAGGCAAGGATTTTGAGGCTCTGTCTGACATACTTTGGACATGTTGCAAGGAGGGATTGGTCCTTGGAGAGGGACATCATGCTTGGGAGGGTGGAGGGACAGCACGGGAAGGGAAGACCCTCCATGAGATGGATTGATTCAGTGAGTGGGATAACAGGGTGGGTGTGTCAGAGACAGTGAGATTGGCACAGGACAGAGCAGGGTTTAGGGCTGCTGTACATAGGATCAATATGAGTCACAAGCGACTTGATGGCACATAACAACAACAAAAAACGAGTTGCACCTTAGTCCTCAGGTGAGATTTTTTTTATTTTCCATCACCTTCTAAAGAGTCTTTTGCAGCAGATTTGCCTAATGTCACAACATTACCATCTCCGACAGGATTACTGAAAATAGTGTAAGATTTTCTTTTTTTCATTTGCTTTCTTTTTCTTCCTTTCTCCTTCTTTTTTGCTTCTTTCTTCTCTTTCCTGTCTTTTAAATGTCTCACTGAGATATACATACAAGCATCTACACTTTAAAATCTCTTGACTTTACCAAAAAAGATATTCAGGGGGCAAAGAAACACATGAAGAAATGTGCAAAATCCTTAGCTATCAGAGAGATGCAAATAAAAAAAACTATGAGATATCATCTCACCCCAGCAACAATAGCTAAGTTCAACAGGCACAAATGCTGACGAGGTTGTGGAGATATTGGAACTCTTACTCACTGCTGGTGGGAACTTAAAGGGGTACAGCCACTATGGAAGGTACTTTTGTGCTTTCTCAAAAAGTTGGAAATAGAAATATCATTTGAAATACCATTTGATCCAGCAATTCCATTGCAGGGAATATACCCTGAAGAAACAAGAGCCATAACTCAAACTGACATATGCACATCCATGTTTATTGCTGCATTATTTACAGTAGCAAAGAGATGGAAGCATCCCAAGTGCCCATCAATAAGCAAATAGAACCACACATCCACACAATGGACTATTACACAGCACTGAAAAACAATGAAATAATAAACTATTACACAACATGGGAGAGGCTTGAGGACATTATGCTGAGTGAAATGTCTCAGTAACAAAAGGATAAATACAGCAAATACTGCTGTTATAAAATAGAACATATATGGGATGGTTGGGGGAGGAAATGGGGAAAGAGTGGATAATGAGCACTGCATTAGAATAAATGAAGGGAAGAACTGAAAGGAATATATGATTAAGCATTTAATGTATGAGAATAACCTGAAACAAGGGGTACATTGTGGGTGGGCTAGGGATGGGGAAGGACTAGAAGAAAATGTGCAACAATGCATACATTTTTTAAAAAAGAGATACAATGACTTCAAGAAAAAAATAAAATCATTTGAAATATGCAGTTATTCCAACAATTAGAGAGTTCATTTGTTCATTTTTTTTATTTGCTTTAGAATTTTAGCCATGGCTCTTTTAAAAAACTCTAGTTTTAAAAAAAAATCTCAAAAAAACCCTTTAATTTTGTTGTATTTGTATAAAATATTTATTTGGTTTTGAAGACAAAACTTCAAAACAAAGTATACTCAGAGAAGTGCAGCTCTTGACCTCTTTCCTTTATTCTCTCTTTCTCCCTATAGGTAATTAATTATCTTTGTTATCTAGTGTTGCTCTAACAGGAATACCCCAAGTGGATAGTTACACAAACGTCATTTTTTTCCCCTTTTTTTCCATTTCGCGGTTTAGGAAACTAGAAATCCAAATCCAGGGTACTGGCTTTGCCACTATGTTGGTTCAGAAGGAAGTCCCGAGTCTCTTTTCAGCATCTGTAGGCCTGGCATCCCTTAGAAATCTCCACCTGTCCTGGATCTTTTCCTGGGTTTCTATAGAAGGTTCACTCTATCACTCATTTGTCAGTTTTTCATATTGTGGGGGCTTTTGTGTTGCTGTGATGCCAATCAGTATTTCAAATTTCTGCAGTGTCACCCATGGAAGACAGATTATGGCGGAATGTCCAGACTAAGACAGACGAGAAAGCAGGGTTAGCCTTCTACTTCTGACTTAGGAGCCACTCACTGACAGACAGCCTTATGAACAGCATCAGAACACGGTCTAATACAGGGATGCAAGATGAGTCTCTCAGATTGGAAAGCTGTCAAAATACTGGAAAAGAGTTCTTTCCTTAAAGTAGTTGTTGTTTTTGTGTGCCTTTCAACCAGGAAAACCTCACAGGTGACCTTCCAGCAGATTTTCAGAGGCAGTAAATTACATGGGAGGAGATTGCACATCCTTCTCTTTGCAGAGCAACTGGGGGATTTGAACCACATGCCTTTGGGATTGAAGGGCAGCTTCTTGTTACTAGGTGACCAGAGCTCCGTCCTTAAAGTAGAGGCTACCTAAATATCATGGATGATGTGAAGCTTCCAGTCAATGAAAAACTGATGTGACCCAACTCAAAATGAGGAGAAACAACTGCAAATATACTTTCAACAATGAAGTTAAGCACAGCAGAGATCATGAAGATAGCCCAGGATGGGGTGGAAAGTGGGATGGGGAGGTACTCCGATGGTTTGTAAGCTCACTGTGAGTCAAAGCCAACTCTATGACACCTATTGACAATAGGAGATGGCCCATTCAGGGACAGAGGGTCCAAAGGACACACCCACTCCTCACTCTTTTTCTTGGTGGGACTGAGGTCTCTCTGATCCCTTCTTTATGTCTCAAAAGAGATAAGTTCAAGATAGAATCTAATCGGATAGATTGCTTCTTGCCTTATTATCATAAATAACTGCTACTAATCATCCTCTGCATATAGGTTGAAAAGGTATGGAGATAGGATGCATCCCTGGCGTACGCCCTTCCCAATTTTGAACCATGCAGTGTTCCCCTGCTCTGTTCT
>NW_006400036.1:2767378-2792949 GCF_000299155.1 Elephantulus edwardii
GGATGGGAGTGTCAGAGACAGTGCGATTGGCACAGGACAGAGCGGAGTTTAGGGCTGTTGTACATAGGGTCACTATGAGTTGCAGGTGACTCGACAGCACATAACAACAACAACAACAACAAAAATCATCCCTCATTTACATCATACCAATTAGATTTACAGTGTTGTTATTGTGTACTGTCTGGTTGCAACTGGCCCATAGCTGACCCCTCCTGTGGATTTTCAGAGGCAGTCAATGAATGGTGAGTTGACGGCTCATCTTTCTCTCAAGGAACAGCTGGTGGATTCAAACTGCATACTTCTGCATTGGCAGCGCAATTTCTTACCACCTCCCTAGATTTACAACACATAGTTGAACACATAATTGAATCAAATCAGAAATGGAAGGCTAATTACATCAAAACTTGACCAAAATGACATATATTTTGGGATGATACAATTCAATCCATAATAGTATTTTAAAAAATATTTATGACTCCTTTTTTAAAAAAGTAAACAAATTACATATATATGTATTTATAAATTTAAAATAGTGTATAGAATTGTATGTGTGTGTATATGTACACACACAAACATACACAAATGGAAGGTTTTGATAGTGTAGTCTGTAAGATGATGGGCTTCTAACTCTACGGTAGCATCTCTCTGGTGGTTCAGATCCACTTTCTCCAAGGGGAAAAGATGGGGTGAAATACCCTCCCTTGCAATTTTAAATCCTGAAAATCTGCTGGAGAGCCACTGAGTCAGTTCAAACTCCTAACAGCAAGTTAGGGAGTGAACTATACACCACACAATTAAAAATGGTGATCTGAGTCAAAGTTTGTAAAGCACATTGGTTTTCCATATATGGTTCTCCCTAACAAGCCCAGAAGACACTCTGAACACTGAGCCACAGGGGTGGTTTTTGTGATACAAGCACACATGCATATTTAAATTATCTGTGCAGACCAAGATTTCCCTTGGATTAGTCACTTAGTCATTCTGCTCCCACAGCACACGCATGGGAAGAGCCTCAGGAAAAAGGCCAGGTTTGTTACAGGCAAAAGAAAACATTTCTACATAGCTCAGTTGTTATGCTAAAAATGGACCCTTGTTTTCAATTCCTGTTGGAAGGATCCTTCTGTTGGTTTGTAATTCTGTGGTAACCTCTGTGTTGCCACTGTTGTGTGGGAAGCTCTGACACTGGCATTTCAAATGTCAGCAGGGTCTGTGATGTGGAGACATCTCAGCGGAGCTTCCACACTAAGACCAAACCCACTGTTGTCAGGCTGACTCTGATTTATGGTAGGTTTCCAAGATTGAAAAATTCGAGGATGACTCATGCCTCATCTTTCTCCTAAAGGTGACTGGTGGGCTCAAATCTCAGACCTTTCAATTAGGTGCCCAACATGTAACACACTATGTCACCAGGGATCCTTCCAGACTAAGGCAGATTAGGGGGAAAGAGCTGGCTCTCTACCTCCAAAAATTAGCTAATGAAAAATGTCATAGATCTCTCACTCACTCACTCACTCACTCACTCACTCACTCACTCACTGCTGTAGGGTCAGAACCAACTCATAGCTGATGGGTTTCCAAGGCTGTAAATTGCACGAGAGGAGATGCCCATTTTTTGATTGCTTGCTTGGGCACATCAAAACAGAGACCAACTGCTGGAGGAGGGCATTGTGTTTGGTGGAATAGAGGAGCAATGAGGGCATGAGAGACCCTTGGTGAGATGAATGTCCCAGGAACAGCAAGGGTACACTAGGATATGCCAGTGTCGATAAGGATGATTCAGAACAGGCCACACTCTGTTCTGTTCTACACAAGATCTCCATGAGTCAGAGTCAAATCAACAGCAACTATCACTGGAATGATCACAAGAGATAACACTTATAGAAGGTTATGTAATGTAATGTGTGTGCCAAGCACATAAAAGGCACTGTTAGCCATTATATATTTTTTAAAAAGTGATTAAGGGAGTGAGTGAATAACTAAATCAAAAGATGACTGAGTTGGTGGGAACAGCATTCAGGAATAACAATAAAAATTCTGAGGGTCACAGGAGCTCTGTGGTCTATGCTCTCCTTCTGAAACCCACCACTGCCATCCTCTACACAGACCCACGCTGTCTCAGGCAGGAGCCAGAGTTGGCCTGGCACGCAGATTGTTTGGCTGTGTTTCTTTGACAATTATAACTGAGGAATTCAGCTTATTTTGGGTGAAATCCCTGGAAGTCCAAGTTCAGATCTCAATCTGGGCAATGCAGCCACATTTTCCAGTGAGTAACTCCCTCCAATATAACTCCTGGCAAAAGACCCTGCGGGCACTGAGAGAATGTGCCATGTGCCGTCATGCGTAAATAGTAAGACCACTGCATAGAGGTTGACTCATGGGTCAGAGAAGGGGTATTTTGAAAGCTTGACCTCATTTGCAAACATGTGTTTGCACATACCTTTTGTCAGATGCAAATTTTCCGTTCTCAGTTTAGCTCCTAGAAATATTCCCTGAAATGACCATGAAGAGAAATAGTGAAACTCCAACTGGCCCTTCACTCTAGGTACAACTTCTAGTTGACTCTGGAGTCTCAACTACAAAGGGATACAGAGGAGAAATGTACAAAAAGGATTGTTGTTGTTGTTGTTATGTGCCATTAAGACTGCAACTCATACTGACTGTATGAATAATAGTCCTGATCCCTGACTTCTATTGAGCCACTCTCGCTGTCTTTAATTCACCTGGCCCCATTGCTACAGTCACTGTATCAGTCCACCTCAGCCATAATCTTCCTCTCCTGTGCTGACCTGTCACCTTTCTAAGCACGATGTCCTTCTCCTGGCCACATGCCCAAAGTATTTGAGCTGGAGTTTCAAAATCCTTGCCTCTAAGGAGCAACCTTGTCTCACCCTCTCCAAGGGCGAACCTGTTTGTTCTTTTATCACTCCATGGTATGTTCAATCTCTTTTTCAGCATCACAACTCAAAGACATTGATTATTCTTCTGTCATCCTTTGTCCAGCTCTCAAATGCATAGCAAGCAATTAAAAGACCATGGCCTGGATCAGGTGCATCTTTATCTAGACTGAGAGCATTGCTTTTTAGCATTCTTGAGATGTCATTGACAGCAGACTTTCCTAAAGCAACTCATCTTTTAATTTTTTGACTACTGGTCCCAAGAGTGTTGATTGTGGAAAAAACCAAGATGAAATTGCTAGCAGCTTAAATCTCTTCTCCATCTATCTTGGTGCTGTCAATGGGCTCACTGGTGAGAATCTTTGTTTTCTTCATGTTGAGATACAGTCCATATTGATGACTGCAACCATTGACCTTCTACAGCAAATGCTCCAAGTCCTCCTCAGATTTAGTGAACACAGTTGTGTCATCTGCATATCTCAAGTTGTCAATGAGTCTTGCTTCAGTCCTGATGCCACATTCTTCTTCATAAAGTCCAGCCTCCCAAATGATCTGTTCTGCAAATAGATTGAAAAGGTATAGAGAAACCATCAAATAAAATACAATTCATAGTGATGCTATGAACAACAGATCTGAACTCTGTCCTGTCCTGTACAATCCTGATCATTTCTGACATACTTGAGTCCATTATAGTAGTTACTGTGTCAATCCGTCTTTTGATGCTTCACTGACAACCCTCCACCATTCCAAGTATCACTTCCCTCTCCAAGGAATAGCCTCTCCTAGCAACATGCTAACAACACTAGCAAAGTATGTGAAACAATACTTTGTCTTTGTTGCCTCTGAACAACATTCTGGTTTCACTTTCTCCAAGACATATCTGTTGGTTTGGTTGATTGGTTGGTTGGTTGATTGGTTGGTTGGTTGGTTGGTTGGTTTGGCAGCCCATAGGATATCCCTTAGGATATCTCTGACACCACAGCTCAAAAACATCAATAGAATTGAACTCTATTTAGAAGAACGAGGTATTGGAATTTGTAGAAGGCTCATCAACAACATGCATTATGCAGATGACACAACCTTGTTTGCAGAAACTGAGGAGGACTTTGAAGCACTTACTTCAAAAGATCGAAGACTGCAGTCTTCAATACATTTCAACATTTCAACAAGAAAACAAAAATTTTTACCACTGGCTTGATAGGTAACATTATAATAGACGGAGAAATTATTAAAACTGCCAATGATTTCATCTTACTTGGGTCCACAATCAACACACTTAGTACCAATCATTAGGAGAGCAGGAGACAAATTGCATTGGGAAAGTCTGCAGTCAGGTATCTCTTTAAATTGCTGAGGAGCAATGCTGTCAGTTTGAGTACTAAGGTATGCCTGGTTTCAGTCACTCCTTTTCACTTTTACCAGAACAATAATAGATGTCAATTACTGAAGGTTACTCTATGCCACTGTGTCAGTCCATCTTGTTGAGGATATTATTTTTCTTTTTTGCTCTCCTGCTGCTTTACCAAACATAATGTCCTTCTCCAGAGACCGGTCCCACCTAAAATCATGTCCAGAGTTAATGATTTGGAGTCACCTTCTCCAATCTAAGGAATCTTCTAGCTTATGTCTTTTGCAGAAAGTTTGCCAACGCAATACCAAAAAGAAAGGTCTTTTGTTGCACAATGCAATCCATCATTTGATTTCTTGACTGGGCTTCCGTGGGCATTGATTGTGGATCCAAGTAAAATGAAATCCCTAACAATTTAAATATTTTCTCCATTTGTCATGGTTGCGAGTGTAACACAAGACTAGTAAGGTTTCATTCTACTGTTACATGGAGTTGTTTGATATGAGTTGGCACTAACTCAATGGCATCTAACAACAACACCACAACTCTGTACCAAGCACTATGTCACTCACTTTACACACTGAGACTCTTTAACTCTCATCTTGACTTTGATACATGGAAACATGGAGAAATTAAGTGATTTGCCCCAAATCATGAGGCAAGGTATGAACTCAACTTGCTCATTTCCATGAATTATTGAACCAAGATATGAATTCAATATGCTCATCTCCAAAGGATCATTGTTTCACAACTCTACTAGACAGTAAATGAGAATCATTGTTATTAGCTGCTGTCAGTTTGGCCTCTGATTTATGGGGACCCCACATGTAATGGAATAAAATCCTTGATTGCTCTGCATTATCCCCATGATCAGTTGTAGGATGAACTGTTGGAATCTTTACAGTTTTCTAAGGATCATTGTCAGTAATATATTGCCAGATCTTTATTCCTAAGCTATCTTGATTTGGAAGCTCTGCTGAAGCCTGTTCACCATCACAGAAACACTCTAGTGTCTACTGATTGAGGAGTGGTGGCTGTGCAAGAATACATTGTACTCCCTCTGTAATGGACAATGTCAAATATATGTAAAAGTAAAGCAGTATAACAAACTTCCATTTATGTATCCATCAACAACTTTAGCTTTAACTAACCCAATTTCTTTCAACAGTACTTCCTTCCCCTCTCCTGTACAATTTTGAAGCAAATCCCAGACATCACATTTTCCATCCACCAATATCTCAGTATGCCTCTTTAAAATAAAAATTTTATTTTAAAAATGCATTGAAGCTCAACATTAAGAAAGAAAGATTCTCACCACTGGGCCAATTGGCAGCATCATGATAGATGATGAAGAGATTAAGATTGTTAACAGCTTCAATTTGCTTGGTGCCACAATCAACACTCTTTTTTTTTTCTTTTATATTTTTTTAAATTTATTATTAATTCAATGAAAATTTACAGAGACTGGATTTCCATTCGTTCATTGTTGCACTTTTCTCCCCTTCCAACCCTCTCCGCTAGTATACTACCCTCTTGGAAAAGTAAAAGAAAAATTCTTTCATTGTTTTACAATCCCTCCCCCAAGGACCACTCCACTATACAGCCTTCACTCTGGACTCCTGTCGTGACAAAAATACCTAATAATTTTCCCTCTTAAACAGTTTTCTCTCTCATCTGTTTCAATGCAGTATACATTATTGAATACATCCTTCCCAGTCTCCTCCCAACCCCGAGGTCAGTCCTGCTTTATAACAGTGGCACCATGCGGTATTTGTACTTTTGTGACTGAGATACCTCACTCAGCATAATGTTCTCCAAGGTCACCCATTTTGAATAATATTGCATGAGTTCCTTGTTTTTTAATGCAGCATAGTATTACATTGTGTGAATATACCACAGCTTCTCTATCCATTCCTTTGTTGATGGGCACTTAGGTTGTTTCCAACTCCTTGCTGTTGTGAACAATAAAAGGTTGTTTCCAACTCCTTTCTATTGTGAACAATAAAGCTGCGACAAACATGGGTGTGCATATATCTGCTTGGTGTCAGTTATGACATACTCTTTAGGGTATATTCCCAGTAGTAGAATTGCTGGGTCGAATGGTATCTCTATTTGCAACTTTTTGAGAAAGCACCATACTGCCTTCCACAGTGGTTGCACCATTTTACACTCCCACCAACAGTGAATAAGGGTTCCAGTTTCTCTGCAACCTTGCCAGCATCTGTTGCTTGCTGTTCTGTTAAATTTTGCAATTCTGACTGGGATGAGATGATATCTCATAGTTGTTTTGACAATCAACACTCTTAATACCAGAAGTCAGGAACCCAAAAGACAAATTGCATTGGGAAAGTCTGCTGTCAGGGACCTCTCTAGAGTATTGAAGAGCAATGATGTCAGTCATAGGGTGCACCTGATCCAGGCCATGGTCTTCACAATTACGTATTATGCATCAGAAAGATAGACAATTAAAAAAAAAAGATGGACAATGACTAGGGATGATAGAATGACAATTGATACCTTTGAGCTATGGTGCTGGAGAGAAGTATTGAATATACCACAGATTGCTAAGAGAACAAACAGATCTGTCCTGAAGAGGGTGAGACCAGGCTGCTCCTTGGAGGCAAGGATTCTGAATGAAGCTCCATCTGACATTTGGGCATGTTGCAAGGAGGGCCCAGTCCTTAGTTGCCATGCTTGGGAAGGTGAAGGAACAGCACAAGAGAGGAAGACCCTCAATGAGGTGGATTGACTCAGTCACTGGGGTAATGGGGCTGGGTGTGTCAGAGACAATAAGGTTGGCTCAGGATAAAGCAGGGTTCAGAGAAATTGTACATAGGGTCGCTATGAGTTGCAAGTGACTTGATGGCACATAAGATCACATATCTGGGGGCGGGAAGAAGAACGAACTGGGGAGGAGGGTAGAGAAAACAGAACAACAATGAATGAATGAAAACCCAAAATCTCTGTAAATGTTCATTAAAACTAATAAAATGAAATAATAATTTTTTAAAAAGATCAAATATCTGTACTTAACTGTGGTACCACTGTTACACATAAAAAGAAATAATAATTCCTTTTTATTATCCAATAGCCAGTCAGTTCTCCAATTTATAAGTGTCTCATTTTAAAAATATATGTATACATACATATACATATGTGTTTTCAAAGATAAGAAGCCTTCGTAATACAATCGTTAAACAGTTGGTTACTAACGTTCCAACTCACTTAGTGGCTCTGCAGGAGAAACTCATGGCAATTTGCCTCCATATAAAGATTAAAACCAAGACTACAGCCAAAAAATTCACAATGTGACAGTCTACATGGGTCATTATAATTTGGGATTAACTTGATGACATACAAGAACTATATGTTATTTGTTGTTATGTTCCTTCGAATCACTTTTGACTCAGCAACACTTTGTACAAGAGCCTTAAACCCTGCTCTATTCTGTGCCAATCGCACTGTCTCTGATACACCCATCCCCATTACCCCAGTCACTGAATCAATCCACCTCATAGAGGGCCTTCCCCTCCTGTGCTGTCCCTCCATCCTACCAAGCATGATGTCCCTCTCCAAGGATTGGTCCCTTCTTACAACATGTCCAAAGTATGTTAGACGAAGCCTCAGAATCCTTGCCTCCAAGGAGGAGCCCGGTTTAACCCTCTCTGGGATGAATCTGTTTATTTATTTTTTTTTATTATTTTGTGTGCGTGTACCGTCAAATCAGATCTGACTGGTACAGGAGGATATTGCGCCTCCTTCTCCGGCAGAGCATCTGGTGGATTCGAACCGTGTTCCTCTGGGATTGCAGTGCAGCTTCTTGCCACTAGGCCACCAGAGCTCCCTTATTTTCTTAGCAGTCCATGGTACCCTCAATACTCTTCTCCAGCACCACAGCTCAAAGGCATCAATTCTCTTTCTATCTCCCATAGTCATTGTCCAGCTCTCTGAAGCATAGTAAGCAATTGTGAAGACTATGGCACAGTTTAGGCGCACTTTAGTCTCTAGACTGATATCATTGCTCTTCAGTACTCTGGAGAGGTCTCTGATAGCTGACTTTCCCAATGCAATTCATCTCTTGATTTCTTGGCTGCTGGTGCCAAGAGTACTGATTGTGGAACCAAGCAAATGAAAACTGTTAACAATCTCAATCTCTTTACCATCCATAATATTGCTATCAATTGGCCCAGTGGTAAGAATCTTTGTTTTCTTGATGTTGAGCTTCAATCAATATTGAAGGCTACAGTCTTTGCCCTTCTGCAGCAAGTACTTCAGGTCCTCCTCAGTTTCAGCAAGAAGGGTTGTGTCATTTGCATAACCTGATTCCACATTCCTCCTCATACAGCCTGGCCTCCCGGATGATCTGTTCTGTATATAGATTGAAAAGGTATGGAGACAGAAGAAAGATAGATGATAGATAGATATAGATAGAAAATGGATGATAGAGATACAGATCTATATATATACATATATAGAGAGATAGCATCCTACATAAATTCACATGTTGATTTCAGTTTGTTGGATTGTTTGAATCAGGATCCTAAAGACATTGACACAATAGTTGATTGTGATGTCTCTTAAGTTTCTTATGATCTTTGTACATCACTTATATATTATTTGATGAATAAATCAAGTTCATTGTGATGGCATTTGTCATCGTTTGCATCTTGCTGACTGAATTTCTTTGGTATGGTTCAAGATGTTCCTCTGCCCTCTCTATTTTCTGTAAATTGGTAGTTGGATCCAAAATCCTAATTATATTCAAGTGTGAACACTTGAATAGTTATATTTTATTGAGAAGACTTTGCAAAAGGCAGATTCTGAACAAACCTCTGAATATATTTTCTTATTTAATAATTTAAAAAATCCTATTGAATATAAAGAAAATTAAATCAAATCCACAAGAACCAAAGTTTGACCTTGAGTCTAACCTACCAGAATTTAAAGATCATTTCAAAAACAGGTTTGAAGCCTTGAGCCCTAATGAGTGAAGACCAGATGAGCAGATATCAAGAATATTATTCATGAAGAATGCAAAAAGTCATTACAAAGACAGAGGAGAAAGAAAAGAAATGGATGTCAGAAGAGACTCTGAATATTGCACTATAACGCCGAGAAGCCAAAGTAAATGAAAACAATCAAGAAGTTAAGGAGGTGAACAAAAGATCTTAAAAGGCAGGTCAGGACAACAAAGCAAAGTATTATAATAAAATGTGCAAGGAGGTGAAGTTGGAAAATCAAAAGGAACAAACTAATCTGGCACATCTTAAGCTGGAGCAACTGAAGAACAAATTCAAGCCTCGAGTTGCAATACTTAAGGATGCTGAAGGCAGAATGTTCAATGACCTAGAATGTATCAAGAGAAGATAGAAAGAGTACACAGAGGCATTATAACAAAAAGAATTGGATGACACAAAGGATTTAATGAAAAAATATATGATCAAGAGCCTATGGTAATGAAGAAGGAAGTTCAAGCTGTTCTGAAGAAGTTGGCTAGAAACAAGTCCTCAGGAATTGATGGAACACCAATTGAAATATTTCAGCAAACAAGTGCTTCCTTGGATGCACTCACCAAGTTATGCCAAGAAATCTGGAGGACAACTATCTAGCCAACTGACTAGAAGAGATCTATATTTATTCCCATTCCAAAAAAAGGTGACCCAACAGAGTGTGGAAATTATCAAACGATGTCACTAATATCACACACAAGTAAGATCCTGCTGAAGATTATCCAGAAACAACTGGGATAATACATCAGCAGGAAGCTGCCAGATGTGCAGGCTGGGTTTAGAAGAGGCCGTGGCACTAGGGACATCATAGCCAACACTGATGGAGCGTGGCTGAAAGCAGAGAGTACCAGAGGAATGCCTACCTGGGTTTCATTGACTGTGCAAAGGTATTTGACTGTGTGGGTTACAACAAATTGTACCTAACCTTGAGAAGATTAGGAATCCTAGAACAGTCAATTGTGCTCATGTGAAACCTATAATGGACCAGGAAGCAGTAGTAGAACAGGGCAGGGAATGCCACATGGTTCAGGATCAGGAAAGATGTGTGTCAGGGATGTATCCTATCACCATACATTTTCAATTTATTTGTAGAACAGATCATTTGGGATGCCAGACTTTATGAAGAAAAATGTGGCACCAGAATTGGAGGAAGACTCATCCACAACCTGCACTATGCAGATGACAAAACCTTACTTGCTGAAACTGAAGAAGACCTGAAGCTCTTGCTGCAGAAGGTCTAGGACTGTAGTCTTCAATATGGTTTGAAGCTCAACATTAAGAAAACCAAGACTCTCACCACTGGGTGAATTAGAAGCTTCATGATGGATGGTGAAGGGATTGAGATTGTTGATAACTTCAGTTTGCCCTGTTCCACAATCAACATTCTTGGCATCCGCCATCAGGAAATAAAAAGATGAAGTACATTGGGGAAATCTGTCAGGGACCTCCCCTAAGTGCGAAAGGGCACAATGTCAGACTAGAGATTAAAGTATTCCTGATCCAGGCCATGGTCTTCACAATTGCTTACTATGCACCTGAAAGCTGGATGATAACCAAGGATGATAGAAGAAGGATGCCTTTGAGTTATGGTGCTGAAGAAGAGTGTTGAACATACCGTGAATTGCCAGGAGAACAGGTCTGTCTTGCAGAGGGTGAAACCAGGCTGCTTCCTGGAGGCAAGGATTCTTAAGAACCATCTCACAAACTTTGGGTATGTAGCCAGGAGGGACTAGTCCTTGGGTAGGGATATCATGTTTGGAAGGGTGGAGGGACAATGCAGGAGAGGAAGACGCTGAATGAGATGGACTGACTCAGTGACTGGAGAAATAAGATTAGGTCTGTCTGAGATGATGAGGTTGGCTTTAGATAAGCAGGGTTCAGAGCTAATGTACGTAGGGTTACTATGAGTTGCGGGTGACTTGATGGCACATAGCAATAGCATCAACATTGGGTCTGTGCTTTCATCACATCATTTTACAGATAAGAACACTGAGACCTTGAGACGGCATCTAACTCATATACCTGTAAGTAGTTGTTGTTGTTAGATACCATTGAGTCAAGTACTACTTATAAAGATCCTATGAACAGCCATCCTGAAACCCGCCCCATCTTGTGCCATCTGATGATGAATCTCTGAGACACTAGAGCCCATTGTTGAAGTCAGAGTGTTAATCCATCTTGTTGGGAGTTTTCCTCTTTTTTACTGACCCTCCATCTTTCCAAGAATGATGTCTCTTTCCAAGGAATAACCTCATGTAGCTACATGTCCATAGTATGAAAGACAAAGCTTTGTCATCCTTGCCTTCGAGGAGCACTCTGGCCACAGCCTTCCCAGGACACATTTATTTGTTATTTCAGCAATCAATGGGATAGTCAGTATTCTTCTCCAGCATCTCAACTTAAAGACATAAATTCTCTGTCATAAATCCATTGTATAGCTCTCTCATGATTGAAAAGACCGTGACCTGAATCAGGCACACCTTAGACTGCAAACGGACATCATTGCTCTTCAGTATTTTGGAGATGTCCCTGACAACAGACTTGCCTAATGCAGTGTTGTTGTTCTTGTTAAGTGCTGTTGAGTTGTAGATGACCCATAATGAACCTATGAACGAAAGACTTGAACACTTGTATAACTTTCATCATTTCTCTAAGTTCATAGAGTTTTTAGAGGCAAGCTGTTTTGGAAGTGGATGCCACTCCTGCTTCCAAGCTTGTTTTAATCTGGGAGCTCCACCAAACACTGTCCACCATGGATAACCATTATTGCATTTGACACATCAGTGTCACAGTGTTTAGCATCACAGCAAACATGATTTACCTCTGTACAGCAAATAAGTCCACTCATTTCCTGACTTCTGGTACCAAGGGTGTTGACTGTTGATTCAAGCAAGGCGAAATCACTGGAAGGGTCAATCTTTTCTCCACCTGTCATAATGTGGATTGACTGCTGGGCCTGTGGTAGGGATCTTTGGGGTTTGTTTTTTTATGTTGAGATGTAATCCATACTAAAGGCTATCTGTCATCTTTGATTCTCTGCAGCAAGTGTTTCAAATAGCTGTAAGTTGTTGTTATGTGCTATTAAGTTGCCTGCAACTCATAGTGACCCTATGTACACTATCTCTGAAACCTACCCTATCCTGAGCCAGTCCCACTGACTACACATCTAATCCCATTACCCCAGTTACTGTGTCAATCCATTTCATCCAGTGTCTTCTTCCCCTGTGCTGTCCCTCCACCCAAGCATGATGTCCTTCTCCAAGGACTGGTCCCTCCTGGCCACATACTCAAGGTATGTGAGACAGATCTTAAAAAGCCTAGCCTCCAAGGAGAAACTTGGTTTCAGCCTCTTCAAGACAGATCTATTTGTTCTCTTAGTGATCCATGATATGTTCAAGACTCTTCTCCATCATCACAACTCAAAGGCATCAACTCTTCTTCTGTCATCCTTGGTCATTGTCTAGCCCTCTGATGTATAGCAAATAATTGCAAAGACCAAGGCCTGCATTAGGTGCACTTTAATCTCTAGACTGACATCATTGCCCTTTAGTGCTTAGGGGAGGTCCCTGACAGCAGACTTCCCCAGTGTGAATAGTCTTTTGATTTCTTGAGTGCTGTTGCCAAGAGTGTTGATTGTACAACTGAGCAAGCTGAAATTATTAACAACCTCAATCTCTTCTCCATCCATGATGGTGCTGCTAATTGGCCCAGTGGTGAGTATCTTTGCTTTCTTGATGTGGAGCTTTAATCCACATTTATTTAAAACTACAGTCCTTGACCTTCTGCAGCAAGTGCTTCAGGTGCTCCTCAGTTTTGGTCCTTCCCATTTGGTCTAGATGATTAGTCAATGTGTCGTGTTACCGACAGGGAGAGGTAATCAAGGTACATTTTGAAGATCATGACTAACCCATACTCCTTTACATTTCTTTTGCTCAGATATACAAAAGAAGTAGTCCTAAGTATATATATGTGTTTGCATATATATCGAGTGCACCTTATTTAAGTTTAGTATATATTTAACTACACTTGTAGCTAGCATTGCTTTTCCACCTTGTATTTGTTTTTATAAAACTTATTCTCATATTATTTCTTCTCTAGGTTCTGTATTCTTCACATATTATCTAAAATTCCACGCCAGGAACACACTGATTAATAACCTCCCACGTGATTTACCCCTACTGAAAACCTGCTGGAGGGTCACCTATGGGTCTTTTCTGACTTGACAGTACATAAGAACAGCAATGATGGAAAATAATGAAAAAGCACTAAAAACTTCCTATGAGAAGCTGTGTTTCAGTCCTTCCAGAAAAGTAAGTGTAACAGTAAAAATAGAGAATAACACTTATCGGCAGCTAGTTTGCACATGGCTCTGTGTGAAGACTTTTATGAATATTATCTTACTGGGTTTGACCCTTACAGAAACCCTGAAAAGCAAGTACTATTTCTGTTCCTCAGATGAGGAAATTGAGGCTCAGAGAGGGTAAGTAACTGCCCAGTGTCAAGCAGCATGTTTCAAACATGAAAAGCCTTGGATAAAAATATCTTCCAAGAATATCACTGATTTGGATTTTCAAAACAACCTCAAATGAGATGCCCACACACCTTTTTGCCTGAAGAGTCACATCTATTTTCAGCAAATCCAAGGCAAATTATTTCTTTTTTTCTCTACAGCTGATGTGTAGGACTGATACAAAAAAAAGCAAGCAGTCCTGTCATTTAAAGTTGAGGCAACAGCATGTTGCTTCCTGGGACAAGCTTCAGGCTTCATGAAAAATTCAACCTCCTGACACCAACATATTCCCATCAGACCTCTTGTATCAGGGATCAGCAGAAACTCTTGAGACCAACAACCCCAATCTCATTTCTCCCCACCGACCAGATGCATGCTTCTCATACTTTGTGTCTCCAAAGGCCTGTTCCTTTCTTCATCAGCCACCACCGGTGAAATCATACCCCAGACCCTCAACAAACAACCTATCTTTGTGATTTGCCAACATCAACACTAGCAATTGTTATTATCACTTTGCTATGATTTTTTTCTTTCATTGTTATTTTATCCTTTCTGTTTAATGTTATGGCTTCCTCTTCCCTTTTTGTTTACTTCTTAAATATTTACTGAAGGAAATATTTACACTAGAGGCTTGAGGGTCTCCAGCTATATATGGTTTGGTGTTAACGATTAGGAACGTCTGGGATCACTTCCTACCTTTTCTGCAACATGTTTAGTCTGTGCTGTGATTAAACATTAATATCCCCCACCATTTCCTGATAGTACTTTTCCTGGCCTTTGCTTTACCCTTGCTCTCCCAGCCCACCAATCCCAATGGTTGCAATTCTGCCCATTTTTCAAGTTCTGTTGAAATGACTCCCCTTCCCCAAAAATGTGGAGAATCTCTCCATCCATCCATCCATCCATCCCTCCATCCATCCATCCCTCCATTCGTCCTTTTGTCCATTCATCCATCTGCTTGTCCATTCATCCTTTTCCCAATAGATCTTTACTATCTCTATCTACTTGATGTCAGGCACTGATATAATTGCTGGGAATACAAACTAAGCAACATTTGTCCTGTGTGCAAGGTATTTACAGTCTAGACCTGATTGTCCAATATGGTCACCATTAGCTGCATGTAGTTGTTGAGTATGTCGAATGATGCTCTTGTTTTGTGCCATCAAGTCACTTGCAATTCATAGTGACCCTAAGTACAACAGCCCTAAACCTGAGCCAAATGAGCCAATATTATTGTCTCTGACACACCTATCCCCATCACCCCAGTAACTGATCAATCCATTTCATCTAGGCTTTTCCTCTCTTGCATTGACCCTCCACCCTCCCAAGCATGACATCCCTTTCCAAGGACTGATTCCGTCTTGCAACATGTCCAAAGTATGCCAGACAAAGCATCAGAATCCTTGCCTCCAAGGAGCTGCCTGGTTTCACCCTCTCAAGGATAACCTTGTTTGTTCTCCTAGTAGTCCACGGTATATTCAGTACTCTTCTCCATCAGCACAGCTTAAAAGCATCAATTCTCCTCTCATCCCTAGTCATTGTCCAGCTTTCTGATGCATAGCAAGTAATTGCAAAGACTATGGCCTGGATCAGGGGCACCTTAGTCTCCAGACTGACATCGTTGCTTTTTAGTACTTTGGAGAGGTCATTAACAGCAGACTTTCCCAATGCAATATGTCTTAATTTCCTGGCTGCTGGTACCAAGAGTGTTGATTGTGGAGCCAAGCAAACTGAAGCTGTTAACAATCTCTTCATCATCTATTACGAGGCTACCATTTGGCTCAGTGGTGAGAATCTTTTCTTGATGTTGAGCTTCAATCCATATTGAAGGCTGCAGTCTTAAATCTTTTGCAGCAAGCCCTTCAGGTCCTCTTCCATTTCAGCAAGCAGGGTTGTATCATCTGCATAATGCAGATTGTTAAGGAGTCTTTCTCCTATCCTGATGCAACATTTCTTCCCTTCCTAGAGCCCAGCCTCCTGAATAATCTGTTCTACATATAGATTGAAAAGGTATGGAGATAGGACACATCTCTGGCATACACTATTCCTGATTTTGAACCATGCAATATTTCCTTGCTCTGTTCTGACGACTGTCACCTGCTCTGAGTATAGGTTTTGCATAAGCACAATCAAGTGTTCTGGAATTCCCATTCTTCTCAGAGTCAGCCACAGTTTGTTGTGGTCCAAACTGTCAAATGTCTTTGCATAGCCAATGAAACACAGACATTCCTCTAGTACTCTCTGCTTTCAGCCAAGATCCAGCTAACATTAACTACAATATCCCTAGTACCATGGCCTCTTCTAAACCCAGCCTACTCTTCTGGTCAAATACAGCTAGTCTAAGTGAAGATGCTATATGTGTAATACCTATCACATTTCAAACACCATGGGGAATAAAAGTAATATCTTGTCATGATGACTATTTCATTGAAATGATGACAATCTATGTTGTTGTTAGGTATCATTGAGTGGACAGCTATATAGACATTAAATAAAATTAAAACTCTTTTCACTTTTTAAAATGTTTACATGTTTAAAATGTTTAAATGTTGTTGTTGTTGTTAGATGTTGTTGAGTCAAGTATGACTCATAGAAAAGCTATGAAAAAGAGACCTGAACCCTGTTTTATCCTGCTGCACCATCCTCACACTTCCTGACACCCAAGAGCCCATTGTGGCAGTCAGCATGCCAATCCACCTAATTGAGGGTTTTCCTTCGCTGACCCTCCACCCTTCCCAACATCATATCTAACAAATAGCCCCCAACATGCCCAAAGTATGTGAGGCAAAGCATCGTCATTCTTGTTTCCAAAGAGCACTATGGCTGCAAACTTTCCTGTATCTGTTCATTCTCCTGGTTGTCCATGGGATGTTCAGTGCTTTTCTCCAACACCACAGTTCAAAGGTGTCAATTATTTTTCTGTCATCCTTATTCATTGACCAGCTCTCAGATGCATAGCAAGTGTTTGGAAAGAATATGGCCTGTATCAGTCGCACTGTAGTTATCAAACTGACATCATTACTCCTCAATAATTTGGAGACCTCTCTAACTGTAGATTACCCCAGTGCAATGCATCTCCTTAACCAAGGGTGTTAATTGTGGATCTAAGCAAAATGAAGCTATTGACAGTTCAATCTCCTCTCCATCCAACATGATGTTGCCTATCAATCTTGTGGTGTAAGAATCTGTTTTCTTGACATTGAGATGCAATCCATTCTGAAAGCTACATTCCTTGATCTTCTACAACAAGGGCTTCAGGCCCTCCACAGTTTCAGCAAGTAAGGTATCATCTCCGTAATGCAGGTTATTGAAGAGTCTCTCTCCATGTTAATATGTAGATAACTTAAAATTACAGCTGTGTCTTGTATTGTACACTTCTTTTTCCTTTGAAAGTTCTGCACTCCATTTCATATGTAGCTTTCTCTGAAATTATTTTCTTCCTTTCTTTGTCCAGTTAGTGAATGATGATTCTTTTAGATTGTGTTTTCAGCTTTACCTACTTCAAGAAGACTTTCTGAGGTTTCTTCCTATTTTAACCCCTGTCACCATAGTCAGTTAATTGACCCTCTTAGTGTCCTTGGATCTTAGATGTACTTCTCATAATGTGTTATGACACTATATTGTGTTCTCTCAACCTTTGGGGATGAGAATTCTCTCTCTAAATCTGCTGAAAGCTGTAGCTTTTCCTCCTAAGAAAAAAAGAGCACACAGTAAATTTTGCATACAATTTCAGAGAGTTGCAGAACCCCAAAGCCCTTAAGGCAGCTATGCACTCCAAATTAAGTTGTTGTTGTTGTTGTTAGATGCTATCGTGTTGAATACAACTCATAGCAATCCTACGAACAACAAATCTGAACCTCGCCCTATACTATACCAGCCTCACTGTTATGCTCAGGACCACTGCAGTATTCACTATATCAGTTAATATCTTTCTTGGCTCTCTACCTTTTCCAGGATGATGTCTCTCTCCAAGGACTGGTTCCTCCTGAAAATATGCCCAAAATAAGTGAGATGACGTTTCACCACCCTTGCCACGAAGAAGTATTCCAGTTGCACTTCCTTCAAGGCAAATTGTTCTTTTGGTGGTCCATAGTATATCCAATACCCTTTGCCAACACCACAGTTCAAAGACATTGATTATTTTTCAGTCTTCTTTATTCATTGTCCTAATTTCAGATGCATAGGAAGCAATACTAAGAGCTCTGGCTATATTATAATGATCTGCTTATTTCTTTATATCTCTCATTGGATATAAGATACGTGTCTTTAGAGTAGGAACTATGTCTATCTCATTACGGACATTTCCTCAGCACCTAGGTATAGTCCCTAGACACCAGAAATCCAGTAAATATTTGTCACTGGTATTGCTCTAAAACATTAGGGAACTCTGGAAGCCTCATGGCAAGAATCTATGCTGCAATCCCAAAAGCATGTGGTTCAAGGCCATAAGCCACTCCACGGGATGGCAATCTCCTCTCCTGCAAGGATTTTCATCCCTTCATTTTTCATAGTCAAATGATATTTGGTTTAGTCATACGTTACAAGGATGGTGAGAAGTCCTAAATTAATAATTTTTAAAGAATCCCTTCTCAAGCATTATTCAACCACACTAGAGTTTTAAGTGGTCCAAGAAAATTTTTTCTTTCCCTGCCCACTGAAGTCTCTGTTTTTCCATTACCCCTTTTGTTTCAAGACACCACTGCTGAACACTGATGCTGACATTAGTCAAGAATTATTGCTCTGAGCCGGCAGCAAGATGGTTCCCAAGGTCCTGCCACTTATAGGCATCACATTCAAAGTGACCCATTGTCTACACGTCTCCTAGACACCCGTCCTCTTTCATGAGTGTCAGAGAAACAACCCTTTAACTCAAAACATCCTTCTCATCCCTCTGGGATGGTGTGCTATCATGCCTCTCAATAAGACTATACAAGGGACTGGAAATGCAAATGAATGTCTGGAAAGATGAGGCAAATAATGAGTGTAATAGTGCAGCTTTTCATTAAAGAAAAGCTTGGAAGAACTCTAGAAGCCCTAATCCACAACATAAAAAGTCTTCCAAGCATCCTGAAAAACCTACAACCAGGAGAGGATAAAATAGATGAATGGGACCTTCTAAGAATCAAATTCCTATGGACATCCAAAAACTTCTCCAACGGGGTAAAAAGGGAAAAAGTATTTGGTAATGACATGTCAGATAAGGAACTTATACCTAGAATTTATAAAATACTCAGGAACCACAACAAGATAAAGGTAAACAATCCAATTGAAAAATGGGCACAGGATATTAACAGAAACCTCACCAAAGAAGACATTCAGATGACAAACACACACATGAAGAAATGTTCAAAATCCCTAGCTCTAAGAGAGATGCAAATAAAAACAACTATGAGATATCATCTCATCCCAGTAAGAATAGCAAAATGTAACAGAACAGCAAACAGCAAATGCTGGTGAGGTTGTGGAGAAACTGGAACCTTTATTCACTGTTGGTGGGAGTGTAAAATGATGCAACCACTATGGAAGGCAGTATCGTGCTTTCTCAGAAAGTTGCAAATAGAGATACCATTTGACTCAGCAATTCCACTACTGGGAATATACCCCGAAGAAACCATAACTGCCACCCAGGCAGATATATGTACACCCATTTTTATCCCAGCTTTGCTCACAATAGCAAAGAGATGGAAACAACCCAAGTGCCCATCAACAAATGAATAGAGAAGCTGTGGTATATTCATTCACACAATGGAATACTACTATACATTGAAAAACAAGGAACTCATGAGATATTATTCAAAATGGGTGACCCTGGAGGACATTATGCTGAGTGAAGTATCTCAGTCACAAAAGGACAAATACTGCATAGTGCCACTGTTGTAAAACGGGACTGACATTGGGGTTGGGGAGAGACTGAGAAAGATGGGTTTAATAATGTATACTGCATTAAAACAGATGAGGGAGAAAACTGTTTAAAAGGGATATGTGATTAGGTATTATTGTCATGATAGGAGTTCAGAAAGAAGGCTGCACAGTGGAGTGGACTTGGGGCAAGGGATTGTATAACAATGAAAGAATTTTTCTTTTACTTTTCCAAGAGGGTAGTGTTTTGGGGGGGAGGGTTGAGAGGAGAGAAATGCACAACAATGAATGAATGGAAATCCAAAGTCTGTAAATTTTCATTAAAATTAATACTAATAATTTAAAAAAAAATAGGGCAGCTTTAACGACAAGAGTGGTGAATACAACGGTAAACTACAGACCACATGCCTTGATCTAAAAAGCAACATTTATTAACTTCAACAAATTGAACCTGACTCTAAAGCTTTGTCTTATTGGATCACACAATGTGTGATCTATTGCGTACAACTTCTTTTACTGAACCAGTAATTTGGTTTTGGGTTTTTTTAAAGGTTCATTCCTGTTATCTTATTTATCTCTACTTTGTCCCTTTTTTGCTGTCATCCCACTGTATAGACAGAGGACAATTTGGCTATCTATTCATCAGTTGGTGGACATTTAGATTGTTTTCATCTTTTGGCAATTACAAATAAAGTTGCTAAGAACATTTGCATGAAAGTCTTTGTGTTGATATTTATTTACCTTTTTTCCCCTGTAGATACCTAAGGGTAGAATTGTCTGGCCATAAATGAAATGTTTAAATTTATAAGAAACTGCCAACCTATTCTCCAAAGCAGATGCATGATTTTTCATTCCCACCAGAAAGGACTTTCCACATTCTGGACACCAGTTGCTATCATGATCAGCCTTTTATATTATGATCATTTTAATGGGTGTGAAGTGCTATCTCCTTTTGGTCTGGGTTTATATTTCCCAGCAATGATGTTGGACAGTTCTTTATTTTTAAATGCTGGCGTTCATTCAAATGTTTTAAATGTTGCCTATCAGCACTGTACAGATGGAATAGTTAGAACAAAACAGGTTCATGGGCTGGAACTACCCTTAGGAAACAAGCTTGGACTTCTGACCTAGACCTTGCATGGTTAGTGACCTCTTTCTTGGGGGATAAAAGCAATTCAGACCTCCAGCAAAAACTACTCTGGGGAGAAGGGGAAGGCTTTCTTAATCTATTATAGTCAACTTGTAGATTAGAACAAAAACACGTAGCCAGTTTCTCAGTGGATTTATTCATAATGGTACTCCCTTAACCCCTAACTCTGGCCTCGGTAAATCATCTTGTTACATATTTATAGAATGAACCCTTTGGATTTGTATCTCCTTTTTTATAGATGAGGTTAATTAACTAATCAAAGGTTATTAAGTAACTAGTAAATGGCATAGCTGAACTCAAAAGACAGGTTTGCTTGGTTTGAAATATCAAGTTTTCCCCATTGCGATCCGCTTCCTATGTTAGAGAAGTGCATGTTGTTGTTGTGTGTCATCAAGTCAGAATCAACTCAAAGCTAAACCTCCAGAGGGTTTTCAGAGGCTGTAAACGGCACAGGAGGAGATTGTCCCTCTCTGCTGCGGAGCAGCTGGTGAGTTCAAACCCCTTGTCTTTGAGTTGACAGCACAGCTCTTTACCACCAGAGCTCCTCAGAGAAGCCTATCAGGGAACATCAAATGGCAGCAGATTTAGGGATGAAGGTACAGTGTGAGGGTGAAACTGGAGTCAAGAAAAGCTCTCCTGGAAAGGATGATGAAGTGAAGAAGGCTAGATATGGAGAGGTAGAAATCCAAGAAGGTTTAAGACTGGCTTTATTAATAGACAAAGTAGGAAGAGAGCCCTTCGGGGTAATGCAGTGACAGTGAAGTGGCAGGAAACACGAGGTTCTGGGACCAACAATATTTGCAGTTTCCCTCTACTCAAGTAGTGATATCTAGCAGACAAAGGAAAATGTAGCAATCACATCCAAGAGAGGCCAAGGCAAAACATTCATTTGAGGACGTTTTTACTAATTATTTCTCATTGAGGAGGACCTGGAGCGCTGGCTGCAGAAGGTCAAGGATTGCAGCCTTAAATATGGATTCAACAACAAGAAATCAAAGATTCTTACCACTGGGCCAATTGGTAGCATCATAATAGATGGTGAAGAGATTTAAGACTGTTAACAGTTTTTGTTTACTTGGCTCCACAATCAACACTCTTGGTACCAGCAGCCAGGAAATTAAATGACGAATTACATTGGGAAAGTCTGCTGTCAGTGACCTCTCCAAAGTACTGAAGAGCAGCGATGTCATTCTGGAGACTTAGGTGCGCCTAATCTTTGCAGTTACTTGCTATGTATCAGAGAGCTGGATGATGACTAGAGATGATAGAAGGAGAATTAATGTCTTTGAGCTGTAGTGCTGGGGAAGAGAACTGAACATATCATGGACTGCTAAGAGAAAAAAACAAGTTCATCCTAGAGAGGGTGAAACCAGGCTGCTCCTTGGAGGCAAGGATTCTGAAGGTTTATCTAATCTACTGTGGAAATGTTGCAAGGAGGAACCAGTCTTTGGAGAAGGATGTCATGCTTGGGAGGGTGGAAGGACAGCACAAGAGAGGAAGACCCTTGATGAGATGAACTAAATCAGTGACTGGGGTAATGGAGGTAGTTGTGTCAGAGACAATAAGATTGGCACAGGATAGAGCAGGGTTTAGGGCTATTGTACACTCGATGGCACACAAAACAACAACAACAAACATGTTTATGATGCTTATCTCTGGGAGCTTCCTGCCCTTCTCTTCTGACGGCTCAGAGTTTTATTAAAGTTATGAGAAAGCACAGGGCTGCTATGTCCCATTCTCTAAGTATGCAATACTCTGCTTTCAGAAGTGATTGGCTACTGATAAAGCTGAGGTAAGTCATTGTTTGGTGTTCTCTGTAGTTGTTATGTATTGTTGATTTCTACTCATTTAAAAAAAAAGACAAACAAACCGCAAACCCAACCAAACTGGTGCCTCCCAGTTGATTCTGGCTCATGACGACCTTGTACAGCAGAGTGGAACTGGCCCATAGGGTTTTCCTGGCAGCAATAGAAGAGAGCAGATGGTCAAGTCTGTTCTCCCACTGAGCGGCTGTTGGGTTTAACTCATGACTTTTTCCATCAGCAACTGAGTATTTAACCACTGTGCTTGCTACCAGGGCTTCTTTGGTCTTTAAATCTATTTATATTTAAGGGAGCACTGGTGGCCTAGTGGAAAGGAGCTGCCCTGCCATCCCAAAGGCATTAAGTTCCAGCCTCTGACAACCCACTGGAGGGACAGCTATTGGGTGGGTTCTGACACAATGGCATGCAGCAACAATAAACCAATTTAAAAATTCAGAGGAGTAATGGTCCTTATCATCCACATATCACCTTTCACAAGGGTCTACGAGTTTTTCCAAGTGTCTTAGAAAATGTTATACAGTTTTCTGGTATTACATAGTTAACTGGTATTCAGTGGGCAGACTGTATTAAGACAAACAGACCTCTTCTTGGAGCCAAGCCACTAGACACCTGGATGAGGGGCAGCTGTTCTAGTAAGCAGGTGGGGGTGAGGAACCAGAAGTGCCAAGACAAAGGGACAATATGAGACAGATTCAGACTTCCCCAGGAAAGACTCTGCTCAGGCTGGGTACCGTTTCTGAATTGTACCTGCCCTTTCTTGCCATTTCCTGCCTTGTTTTATTCACTCTTTATAAGACTGGCAGTGTCCTATACTTCTGCACTTAATCATACCATTGTATCAAAACACACGCAGATTCTATATTAAATATCTACGTCCAATTGTAAATTTTTGTAATTTTCACTTTACATAAGTGATTTTGATAGTGTAATAGAAGATGTGTTACATCTACATATACTTTATACATATATAAGAGTGGTGTTGCAATGGACTAGATTCTGCAGACATTTATTAATTGATTCCTCTTTCCTCATTCCTTATTTTGGAGTTTTTCCATTTTCCGGTCTCAAACGATTTCTAAGACCCTCGAAAAACTCATAGGCCCTTAGGGCTATGACCAATAGCCTTGCAGAAGCGCAGTCTTACATTCCTAAGAATTCCTTACAGACGCACTTAGGCAATGAGTTCTATTTGAGGAATGAATGAATGAGGTGAACGAAGTCCTTCCTCTCCCCCATCTCTCCCAGGCAGGATCGCCTCTCATTATTCTGGAATTTAGCCCCGCCTGGGGGCTGTGTAGGAAGGCTCTCTTCCGTAACACTGAAACTGCGACAGCAGAGAAACCAGTGCTGGCCGGGTCAGCTCCAGAACCCGGGTTCGGACAGCGGCCTGAGCAGGGCCACCGCAGGCAGCGCCCCGCATAGCCTGTGCGCATGGGCAGAGCTACACCCCAGACCTGCCTCACCTCCCCCACTGCAGGTGAGCCGCACCGAGCAGCCCCTACTCCCTGCAGCCCGGGGGTGACGTAAGGCCTCTGGACCGCGCTCCGGCCCCGCCCCTGCGGGGAGCGCTAGGGGCCGAGGACTCGGAGCTGGAGTCCGTATTGTACCGGGACACGCCGGCTGCGGCAAAGAGAGTGGCCAAAAGCTCGAGTGGGCTGCAGATGCGGTCCTGACGTAGGAATAGTTGCGTCCTGTCAGATCTCGGGGCCCTGAGGTGGCCGCTGCGTTACACCTGACTCACGATTCCCACCGCGGAAGACAGTGCGGAGTGCAGGTCCCTGCAGGGTCTGCACCCGCTGCCTCGCGGGATTGCCAGGCGCCCCGCCAGCCTCAGCTGTCCATCTCCGCGCGAGCCAGCCAATCGCGTACGAGTGCCGCGGCCGCACCTCCCGGAGTCGGTGATGGGCGTGAATGGTAGCCTAAGAAATCTGGTCTTTGTTTGCCTGGGTTGGGCGCGGGAGCCAATGAGCATCATTCAGGTTGGTGGAGGGAGCCGAACTAGGGAGAGGTAGCTTCGTTCGGGTTGCTAACGTCTTCCCTTGGAGATGGGCGCGCAAACGGACCAGTGGGTCTGGGGGCGGCGGTGATGGGCGTGGAGCTGGCCCAATGAGGGTGGGAGTGGGTGGGGCAGAGCCAACCAGCAGTGCTAAAGGATCCCCGCGGAGGGAGCGGTGGGTTTGGGACTGAGACGCTGGATCTGTGGTCGCGGCTGGGACGTACGCCGGCGCCACCATCTTCGGCCGGAGGTGAGAGGTGCGGCTAATCAGGTCCGAGTTCAATGGCTGGAGGTGGGACATTTAAAGAGGAGAAAGAAGGATCCCTGGCTGGGGCCGCTGGGCGGCCTGGGGGGCCTGGAACGGAGCCGGAGCGGGAGCTAGGGGAAGGCAGAAGGGGCTCTCGGTGGGAGGGTTTGTGCTGCTGGAGCTGTGGCTTTGAGCTTGGGGGACCTCGGAGATATTGGGACGGCAGTGGGTGGGGGGACCCCTGAAAGGGCGGGGAATGAGCTCCGCGAGGATGAAGCCCCTGGCTGCAGGGATGGGGCCTGGGCAAGAGAGACTCCTGGGGGTGCTGGTTGGGGATGGAGGTCGGGGGGTGGGGACGTGGGGCCCTGATACTCGGTGTGGAGACTACGGGGGGCGCAGGCTTGGGTGCTCCCAGTGCGGTGGTCGGAGGGCGGCGTCCTGGAATGTCCCGCGGGCGTGTGTTTGCCTCCCGGGAGGGGAGAGGGGATTCCAGGGGCGGACTGGAGAGCGCGATTCTGGGGGGATGCGGCATTGGTCTCGGGGCGCAGGACAGAGGGATCCCCCAATTGGGTCGCTGGGTGGGCTAGGCCAGGCCGAGTGCCCCGCGCCGCGGAGGGTCTCGGCCGGCTGCGGCGGTCCTGGACCCGCGAGGTGGAGGGCTGGGCTCCATGCAGCCGGCAGGGTCGTGGCGCGGAGCCGGCGCGAGCGCGGGCAGGGGCGAACTCGGTGCTGCGG
>NW_006400036.1:2793104-2943390 GCF_000299155.1 Elephantulus edwardii
GGAGGGCCAGCCTCGCCCCTGAGCTTTTATTGTGTGAGTGGTCGGGGACTGACTCGCCGCAGTCTCTTCCTTGCCTTCTGCACTTGGTGTCACACCCTGACCCCAAATAAGATAAAATAGGACTGGAACGGGGTTTGAGGGAAGTTGAAGAGGCCGACTTGGCGGGAGCTTTGTGGGCCTGCGGTGGGCGGAGGCGACCCCGGGACAGGGGAGGTTTCCAGCCTAGGCCTCCCAGGGACCTGGGGCCTTCGGCCGGAGGTGTGCAATACCGCGCGTCCAAGTCGCGGCTGTGAGCCTCGGGTAATGTGGCCCCTGTGACCGTTATCTCTGTTCTTTAGGGCGTCTGCAGCTCCTTTCAAGATCACTGCGGTGGATGGAAGGGGGTGGGGTGGGCCAGGGTGGGGTAGGGAAAGCAGGCGGGGTAGACCCAGACTGCAAATGAAACAAAGACTGCTGTTTTCGCGGAATAATAAAATACTAAATATAATACTTTGACATCACTGAGATTTCCCTCCCCAACCCGCCTCAGTTGAAACTGAGGAATTCTTTGAGTCAAGCTTAATTATTTTTTATAGTATTTCACTCTGGAAAACCGTAATCTATTTATTGTTTTTGTCCCCTGTATGCATGTGCCTTCATTAATGATTTCTTTAGACCCCTGCTTTTCATGTTTAAGTATGCCCCTGCCTCAGATTCTGGAAAAGTGGCCATTTTATGCATCTCTTACTTCTGCCTCTTAAATTCGGTTCTCCCCTCTCCTTATCTGGAGAAAGCATATGGTGTAGTTGTGCAATACAGCACGAGCCTTTGTAGCAAAGGGATGTGACCTGGGAGTACTGGGCTTTTTATTTGGACTCCTGAGGGAGATCATTCCAATGGAGAGAGGCTGGTTGGAAGGTGAGATGGAGGAAAATTTGAAGGACATGTAAGAGACTGTGCCTCAGCCGTTTGTGTATTTTCTTGTCTCATAAGAAGAATTAAAATTCTTAGTTATGTTGGGTTCAGTTTTGACTATATTTTAGCACAAGTGTGAAGGTCTGAGTTGTGGGGCCATAAATACCAAAAGTTTTCTTTTGCATTTGAGTTGTATTGGTGATCATTTGATAAAGAATTTTGAGAGATTAATAGGCTTGACACCTCTGTAATGTAAATGATCTCAATTGTGCTGTTACACAGATTGGGTGATTCTGTTGTAGTTTATCCATCTTTAAAGGATGCTCTATTGTGGATAATTTATTCATCTTTTATATGCATCATACATACATACACACAAATGTGTATATATGTAGTTTCCTTATAGCTATAACGACAGAAGGTACTAGGAGACAGTTGAGAAATTTTGAATTTAACAAATGGCCTGGAGAGGGACTGAGCCTCTCAGTGGGGGAGATATGTGCATGTTTAACCTCAATGAATGGGATGAGAGCTTGGTTAATTCATACTTTAAATGTGTTTAGTATGATTAGGTACTTCAAGTAGATCAAGAACATTCAGATGATCTTTATGTTTATTACAAAGTTTCATATGTATTCCTTTCCCCCCTAAGTTTAGGGTTTTTTTTAAAAAGGAAATAGCCTCTGCCAGATAGTACTGGTATATTCAAACATGGTGATCATTGGCCAAGCTTATCTTCTTTAGTCACAATTGATAGGGTTTTATTTAGTAGAGAGGCAGTCTGTGGTATATCCAACCATGGACTTGTATATCCTACCATGGACTTGAGCACGACAGAGGTAGTACAGGTCAGGGCAAGGTTCACATCTGTTGTTTATAGCATCGTTTTGAGCCCTAGTCAACATGAGGGCACCTAAGAACAATGCCTATCCTCCAGAATTCTCTCCCTCTCACCCTCCCACCATTACAGCTGGTATTCAGATTTAATCCTAGCTGTACTACTAGTTAGGTTTGTAACCTTAGGCCATTTATTGGCTTTGTGCCTCAGATTCTCCCTCTTCAAAATGGAGATATTAATAGTACCTACCTCATAAGACCCTGTGAGTATTAAGAGATGACATATATGTAAACTGCTTAGGATAGTGCCTGGTCATAGTTGGCTGTATAGAATAACAATGTTACTATGATGTTGTTAGGTACCACCAAGTTGGAACTGACCCATAGCTGACCCTCCAGCAGGTTTTCAGAGGCAGCAAATTGCAGTAGAGGAGATTGTCCATCTTTCTACCTTGGATAAGCAATTAGATTTAAACCATGTGCTTTTAGATTCGCAGCACAGCTTCATACCAACCACTAGGCCACCAGAATTCCCTTACAATAACAATACTATTTAATTTTTATGTTTTATTATTCTCCTTTCATCAAGACAGCATTTTGGAATGGTACATTTTTAAACACCACTATTATCCAGATCAAGGACCAAATACACAATAAATTGGAAAAAAAAAAAAAAGCCACCCAAAAACAAAACACCCAAACATATGGTAGTCACAAGTTAGGAGTTAAAATTAACAAAATGATCTTCACTGACTTCATGTAGTCCATTAATTAGACTATTTGAGATGCTACTGTTTACTGTGGAGCTCAGGTGGCCTCGTGGCAAGAAGCTGTGCTTGCAAGCCCTAAGACAGGCAGTTCACGGCCACCTGCAGCCCCACTGGAGAAAGACGGAAAGTCTCCTCCAGCAGGATTAACCGCTTCTGAAAAACCACCAGAGGGTCAGCTATCGGTTGATCCCAGCCATATGGTATACAACAACAACAGTTATCTGTTAAGCACAGTGCAAGGTAGGGCAAGAAGACCGTAGGAATGATAGTATATAACATGCTAAAAATTTAGGTCAGAATTAGAAGGAACTGTAGATTTTGGAATGTGGAGGAGAGGCTGAAGCTCACTCCACAGGCCCGGGACCACTCCTGTAATAATAGTCTAGATCATCTCATGCCCATGCTCTGGGTACAGGGCGGAAACTGTCCTCACAGTGTTTCATCAAGTTTCAGAAAGTTGAGAAAAGTAATGAGAACTGTGCTTACAGTGTTTCATTGTAGAAAAATATAGAAAAGTAATTTATAATGCAGTCAGGAAATGAAAAGATGAATTGTACTGGGAAAATCTGCTGTCAGGGACCTCTCCAGAGAGAAAAGCAATGATGTCAGACGAGAGACTAAGGTGAGCCTTATCCATGCCATGCTCTTTGTAGTTTCTTGCTATACATCAGAGAGCTGGACATTGACTAAGGATGACAGAAGAAGAATCTATGCCTTCAAATTGTGCTGGAGGAGTCTTGAACTGCCAAGAAAACAAACTGGTCTGTTTGGCCAGGGTGAAACCAAGTTTCTCCTTGGAGGCTAGGATTTTGAAGCTCTATCTCACATACTTTGTGTATGTGGCTAGGAGAGACTGGTCCTTGGAGAAGGACATCATGCTTGGAAGGGTGGAGGGATAGTGCAGGAAAGGAAGATCCCAGATAAGATGGATTGATACAGTAACTGAGGCAATGGGGGTTGGGGATTGGTGTGTTGGAATTAGTGAGACTAGCTCAGGATAGATAGGGCAGGCTTCAGAGCTGCTATATTTAGGGTCCCTATGGGTTGCAGGTGACTTGTCGTCACATAACAACAACAGCTACATTAGCAATCATTGGTACAATTGCTAATATACTGAGCACTTTAAAGTCATGTGTATAAAATTTCTCTTCACTAAATGGGGAGCAGTTTGTAATTTTGTGATAAGATTTTTTATTGTAAAATTATAAGCATCTTCCCATTGAGATTTAAATTTAATAGCTAGAGAGAGGATTGGATAATTTAAAATCTGCCAGTTTGATGAAAATGACATTAAAATAGAGAATTTAAGATTGAAAAGAAGGCCTGCCTTGGAAATGAGTTGTTAATTCACCCTAATTCATAGTTGCAAACTAAATATAAGCATGTAATTACCTGCCCAGTGTAAAATTAAAGAAACATGTATGTGTCAGCTGGTTGTGAAAAACTTTCTAAAGTTTAAAAAAAAAAACACGTTAGAAATAATCTTTTCCTATCCTGTATTTTATACCTAAAAAGAGTTATAAGAATAATGTTTTATCATGATATAATTGTAATTGATATTTTCTCTTTCAGTAGACACTCTTCCCCCTAATTATTTTTAAAACTTTAATCGTTTGGGTGAAAGTTTATAGAGTAAATTAGTTTCCCATTCAGCAATTTACACACATTTTCTTTTGTGGTGTTAGTTGCAATACCCTCTATGTACTAGCACTCTTCCCATTGATTGACCTTCTTAAACCAGAATGTATGTCTTGTTCGTCTCCAAAATCAACCAACATGATTCCCACTCAGAACTGTCTTTTTTTATTAGCAGGGTAGAGTGTACAAATTGGAGATACTAAAAACTTGTTAGTAATTTATTAGTGTATTTCCTAAAAATAATGGGCATAAAAAAAAAATAATGGGCATTGGAAACCATTCCTCAGGATTAGGAATTGTCTGTTTCTGAGCAGGTGCTTAAGAAGGCAAACTCAACTTTAGCTATAAAATATGTTAGCATATGCTTTGATTTGTAAAAGCCTTAATGTTCAATTTTGTGATAATTTGTTTTTCATTGCTTTAATTTGTGATTTTTGTTTCATTTATGTCCATAGCACTTAAAACATTAACATAGTGTTAAATAATGTTAGGATTTCTAGATTGTTGGATTTCATCGTTCTTGTTTATCCCATCATGCCTCTTAGTAATGTAGCAACCAGAGAACTATAGTTCAGTGACTGAGTGTGGCTCCAGACCCAGTGCATCACCATCATCTGGGATGTACCCGAATGGGCAGATTCTTGGGTCTACCCGCTGAATACATTTCTCATCCACCCACTGAATAAGAAACTCTGGAGATGGGGGTCTAGCAATCTATTATAAAAGCCTTGTAGGTCTTCAATCACCAGGTGATTACAGTGCCTGTTGAGGTTTAAAAATGGTAAAGCGTGGGTGTTTACAATGCATTACATTGTAGCATATAATTTCTGGAGATTATTTGGAATTCCTGAGTGGTACAAATGGTGAAGCACTAGGCTGTTAAAGGAAGGGTTAGGGTTTCTGACTATACCTACAGATATCCCTGAAGAAAAGTTTAGCAGGCTGTTTTAGAAAAACCTGTCATTTAGACTCTGTGGCACACAGCTCGCTTTGACATACGTAGGTTACCACAAATTGGTTTAGACTCCAGAGCCACTGGTTGCTTGACTTAGTATTAGCTATTTGATTCCAGTAAATGATTCTTAAAGATTAAAGGGCTGATGTAGATATCCACTAGCAGATTAACATTTTAGGACACATATCCCTTTGAGAATTTAAAGATAGCATGATAGAAGAAGAATCGATGGCTTTGAGTTGTGGTGCTGGAGAAGAGTATTGAATTGACAAGTCTGTCCCAGAAAGGTTGAAACCAGGATGCTCCTTGGAGGCAAAGATTTTGAAGCTCTGTCTCACATACTTTGGGCATGTTGCCAACAGGGACCAGTCCTTGGAGAAGGACATCAAGCTTGGAAAGGTGGAGGGGACAGTGCAAGTGAGGAAGATCCCAGATGAGATGGAGTGACTCAGTGACTGGGATAATGGGAGTAGGTATGTTTGAGACAGTGAAATTGGCTCAAGATAGAGCAGAGTTCAGAGCTTTTGTACATAGGGTCACTGTGAGTCACAAATGACCCAACAGGATGTAACAACAAAAGTATTCTTTGCTCCATCTCTCATACTTTGGGCATGTCCTTGGCAAAGGACATCATGCATGGAAGGATAGAAGGTCGGCTCAGTAGAGAAAGACCCAGGTCGGCTCAGTAGAGAAAGACCCTGGATTAGATGGATTGGCAGTGCAGGTATGTCAAAGATGGTGAGGTTGGCTTAGGATATATGCATGTGTAGGGAGAGCTCTGGTTGCCTGGTGCTAAGGAGTTATGCTGCCAACCTAAAGACATGGTTTGAACCCACCAGCTGCTCTGCAGGGGAAAGATGGACAGTCTCCTCCTGTCCAGTTTATTATCTCTGAAAATGTACTAGAGGGTCAGCTATGAGTTGATTCTGCCTTGATGTTATCTATAACAAGAACAACATAACGGCATGTGTAGACACAAAGCATTTTAAGGAGATTGAAATTCATCTCTGGACTCAAGGTTAAGGGTTTAGCAACTTTGAACTATTTTATTATTACTTTCTGACTTCTTATTTACAAGGACCCCCAGCCTTGTGGAGATGGTTCTAGGGGGACTTGATAAAGGAGAGTAGGTACTTAGCTGCCTCCTTGCTTGGTTCGGATGAAGTAATGGAAAATTTTTATGAAACTTTGTAATACCCTGGATTTTTTAATGTTGTTGTTATTATGTGCCTTCAAGTTGCTTGCTGACTCAAAGCAACCCTACGTACAAGAGCCCTAAACCCTGCTCTATCCTGTGCCAGCCTCACTGTCTTTGACACACCTACTCCCATTACCCCAGTCACTGAATTGATCCATCTCATCGAGGGTCTTCCTCTCTTGCGCTGATGTTAATGCTGTGCCCAGAAAGATGAGTCATATCAGGAAGATGAGTGGTGAATATAAAATCCTGTCATTTGATCCCAAAAGCACAAGTATCTGAGGAGAGGTAGCTTAGGTGCAGCATATATAGAACTTAAAGCCAATCGCTCCTTATCAGCTAAGAGTAAATGCTGTTGCTACTGCTGTTATTACTGTTTACTGCTATCAAGTCAGCCCTGAGCCCCTAACAAGTTAGAGTGTTGTGATCCTTGGATTTTTCATTGGCTCATTTTGTACACGTAGGTTCCCAGTCCTTTCTTGCTTATCTCTCTCAGTCTGGAATCTCCATTGAAGCCTATTCAATATCATAGCAACATCCAAGCCCCTGCTTACAGTTAGGTAGTAGCCAAAAGATACATTAGCTAGGAATCGAGCCCTGGCCTTCTGTGTGAAAGGTGAGCGTTCTACCATTGAGTCACCAATGCCCCCAGAGAGGGCTGAATAAACTAATTGGGTCTTGAGAATATGTTAATAGTAAAAGGCACAGGAACAGTCTTTTCTTGACTTGATGTAGCTGAAGGTTAACCAATAGCTTCTTTTCTGCACGGGTCAGACTATTTAGAAAATACCCTGTTGGCTCCTGAACCACACATTCTAAAAGGACAGCACACTAGGTGATGTAATGAACAATGATGAATGATGGAGTGCTAGGCTGAAGAGGAGACCGAGGGAGTAGGAGCAGCTGCAGGAATGGAGACCTGGATGGCCAGGCTAGCGCCTGTCATGAGCTTGAAAGGCTTTTGCGTTGCAGTGAAACCACACTTGCCTTCTATGGCTCCATTTGATCACATAAAGACCACAGGGGACTGTAGAGAAAGCTACAAGGGACTGATTTGAGGCTTTCATTGGGGAAGAACTTGGATGTCTTGTATGATCAAAGGCACTTATTTCTTTGCTCTTCTGAGCAGTCTTAATCTGATTAAATAGCTGTATTCTTGTACCACACCATGATTTTGTTATAAATCTTTTTTCTTAAAAAAAAAAAAAAAAAAAAAAAAAATCTTTTTTCTTTTCCCTTTCCCTTCTTAACTCTTTGTGGTGGAGGGTGTAAGAAGAGATGAAAACCGCACTAATAAACTGTACTCTTACTTTTATATCCTGGACTTTCTTTTTCCTTCTGCTTATTTTTCAGCCCTCAGTAACTGAGGACAGTTTTGAGTGGTCATCAGACAACCAGTCCACACCTGATTTACCTTGGAAGTTCTCTTGGTGTAGCTATGAGAATACTCTAGATCTTTACTATAGAGTTTTTTTTATAGTTTTAGACGTTAAAATAATTTAAGTTTTTAGAAAACAAAAACTTTTGGATTTTTTTATGCTTTTAGATATCTAATATTTTTTCCTTCTCTTTTTTTAGAGGTGCTTGCTGTTAGAGCCTTCTGCTTACAATGGCGCAAAGAACTGGACTCGAAGATCCAGAGAGATATCTCTTTGTGGATAGGGCTGTTATCTACAACCCTGCCACTCAAGCTGATTGGACGGCTAAAAAGTTAGTTTGGATTCCATCAGAACGCCATGGCTTTGAGGCAGCTAGTATCAAAGAAGAGCGGGGAGATGAAGTTATGGTTGAGCTGGCTGAGAATGGAAAGAAAGCAATGGTCAACAAAGATGATATTCAGAAGATGAACCCACCAAAGTTTTCTAAGGTGGAAGATATGGCCGAATTGACATGCTTGAATGAAGCTTCTGTTTTACATAATCTGAAGGATCGCTACTATTCGGGACTTATCTATGTAAGTAGTCCTCCCAACTGGTCATGTGAAGTGGTGATTCAGAAGTAATGTTAATTATGCATAATTATATTATAATCAAATGAGAACACAGAACACTCACACGGTCTGTTTAACATTGCTGTTTTGTTAAAGATATAAGGATTGAGTCCCGAATACCCAAGTCTTACTTTGCTTTAAACCGTAACACTTTATTTTAAATAATCCAATCAGCAAAATAGGTATAATAAAATGATACTTGGAGATTTATGGAAGTCTGCAGGAATGTAATGGGAGAAAGACTATAAGACAATAAGAATGGGCTGAAAAAAATTAATTAAAAAAAAAAAAGAAGATGGGCTGAAAGGAAAAGGGAGCATTGTAATAAGATGCAGACAGCAAGTTGATAAATGCCAAGGAAAGGGCTGTGAGTTTAGAGATTTGATTGCAAAGAAAGTAGTTAAGTCTCCTAGGGTACAAGGAAATGGGAAAGATGAATGCGGAGTTTTTTAAGAGGAAACAGTTAAGGGTGAGATTGAAACTTGAGGTTTTCCTGTGGTTACCAGCCGACAAGTCGTGATGGTGTCACTGAACGTGAACGTATAGAATGCAAAAATAATGTGATATCAGGTAGAGAGGAAAGGTACAAGAAAGATACTGGGGGACAAATCTAGAGGAGTAAAGGAGTTTTGAGGGGATAATAGACAAAGGTGGAATGACTTTGAATGAAAAGAAGTAGAGATAAAAGTTGAGGGACTGATAACTGTGGATTTGAAAAGGGGCAGTTGACTTTTGTGGATGGAGCGTGCCACAGAGTGCTATTATACTTAAGGTTGCTGAGACAGCCGACTTGGAAGAATAGTAACCACCAAACCCACTGCTGTGGAGCTGATTACAGCACAACTCTTCGTGACCCTCTGTTTGCTTTCAAGCCTATAAACCTTTACAGGAGGAGATTGCCCATTTTTCTGTGGTAGAACAGCTAGTGGAGTCAAACCACTGACCTTTTTTTTCACATGGCAATATGTAACACACTACACCACCAGAGTTCCTTCACAGCAACAGAGTATCTCTACAAATATTTACTGAGCATTTTCTCTCTTCTAGGGAGCTCTGATGGCCTAGTTCATAGGGCCACTGCTAGCCCAAAAGTGACGCTTCTCTGCCATTTCAAATCCATTACAGGAGAAAGATGGGCAGTGTTTTCTCATGTACTTTGTAGTCTCAGAAACCCAATAGAGGATACTTATGAGTCAGTTTGACCCAACAGCATTGAGTGAGTTACTGTGTTCTAGGACCTAGGATTGGGTTAATGTGAAGCTGTGCTGTCATGAGGTCCCTCCTATTATGATCAAGATGAGGAAACATAAGTTGGAGAACTTAAGAGAGTGAGTGATTTGTTTTGTAGGAAGTGAAGCAGGGCTGCTGCATAGAGTAAGTCAGTTGGCTTTGCCCAGGCCTCCTTGAGGAGCTACCATGTGATCTGGAATCTAGGAGGGAGATGCTGTCGTGTGGCCTCCAGTAAATTCTGACTCTGAGCAGCCTTGTATAACAGTAGAACTTGCCCATCGGATGTCCTGGGCTATGATCTATGTGGAAACGGATCATCAGGTGTACTTACCCTCTGATGTGGGTGTGGGAGACAAACCTCTTTCTTAGCAGCTGAGCATTTACTCATTTACCATCAGTGTCTTTGGAAGGAGCTAGCTTTGAGAAAATGTGAAAATGAAAAGTTCTTGTATGACCTTTGACAGAACAATTTCAAATCTGATGGTCTCTACCATCTGTTTATCTCCTTAGCTCTGTGAATTCGCTTGCAAAGAAAGCTAGAGGCATTAGGGCTGGGAAGATGGCTTGAGGAGAGTGGAAGAGCTTTGGAAAATAGAAGAGGCCAAGGAGGAGGGCTGACTATCCAGTTGAGGTTGCGTGGCAGAGCGTATAAAAACACCATGTTTTATGTCTATGAGTTTTCTGGATCACTAAATGGATCTAAAATGGTTGTTAGGTCTGTGAATGCAGGGAGATGTTGCTTACTGTTTATTTTAGTCCTAGTGTAGTGTCTGGCACACAGCAGACAGAAAAAGAAAATACCCTTTTTCTTTTTTTTTTTTTAACATCCAGCAAGTTGAAGGGGCTCTTGAGGTTAGTTCAGTG
Organism: Elephantulus edwardii; assembly: GCF_000299155.1. Lineage (NCBI taxonomy): Eukaryota > Metazoa > Chordata > Mammalia > Macroscelidea > Macroscelididae > Elephantulus > Elephantulus edwardii. The sequence goes on from NW_006400036.1 coordinate 2,803,481, forward strand.
ATTTCAGAGTCTGGGCATGCAAAGACAGATGGGAACCATTGGATCAAAGCCTGCATAGAGGTTTTGATGATGTAGAGGGTTGATGACAGTAAGGTAGGGAGAAACTGGGGAATTAAGAATCACTGGATTGTAATGTTAACTTCTCACCCTCTTTACATTTTGAGAGGTGGATCAGTTTTAGATTATGCATGGAGTGGCCAGTTTTGAAAACCTTAACAAGTAAAGCAAGAAAAATAAAAAGGATTTTATTAAATCTGAACCCTTGAACGCAAGTCTGTCTTACCTGTGGGATGAAATGGGAAATATGTATAATGCACTTTTGCTGCATATAAAGTATGGTGGGTTCCTTGAAGTAAAGATGTAAGTAGTTGTCAGAATGGCAAGGTAAGGTAGCTACTTTGTTTTTAAACCAGACAATCCTTTAGTGGCATCTTTCAACCGCACTTCTTACCTAGCTGGACATTCCACAGCACCACTGTGGATGTCATCTGTGATGTCATGAAGGTGGTGGCCCTCAGCACTGAAGCTCACTCCTGGGTTCGAGCAGTTCCCAGGATCTCTTTAATAGTCCTGAGAGTTTTCTGGCTTAAGATCTGTGTTGCATCTGATGAGCAATACTGATAGTCTCATCAAAAGGGAAATTCCCATTGTGTTTAAGATTTTTCTACTCCTCTCGGCCACTGGGTGGCTTCTTGAGGGTCTTGATGACCAGAGCAGAGGTGGAAGGCACTACCACCTCAGACTGGTCAGTTTCATGTTAATCCTGCATCCTTTACAGACACTACCAGTGGCCTTGGCAATGCCGTCATCAACTTGTATTTGAGATAAACCCAGCGGGCTGATCTTGGGGGCCAGAGTGGACGTTGCACTAACTTCCCTACTGGTACACCTCAGGTACATGGCTTTGGTCTCATTGAGGTTAAACTTGAGCAGCGTGGCAGAAGTGGCTGGTAGCGGGATGACCAGGGAAATTTGTACCTATGCTTCCTCCAAGCCACAAGCCAAATCGTGAAGCTGGCTACATCTTTTTAAAATTCCAACACTTTTTATTCACTAGACTAACTGATATAAAATATGCTTAACTAAACTATTTGTCAGACAGTGTTAAAAATAACATCTGTAGGTGGTGTAAAGAGTTAAATGGGCTTAGCTGCTAACCAGAAGATTGGAGGTCTGACACCAGAGGTACCTCAGAAGAAAGACCTGGCAACTACTGAAAAATCATCCATTGATATCACCATCTAAGATGCCGTGATTGTTCTCTGTCTACTTGCAACAGGAAAGAGAAAAGGAAAGATGGATAGACACAGTCAGTCTCCAGGAAAAATGGGCTGTGCAGATGTCAACGTTTGTGACCCTGAGGCCTGAAGAACTAGGTGATGCCTGGCTACCACTGCTTACCTCTCTGAAAAGGATCACATAGTGATCCTGGACTGGGGGCGGAGGAGGGGGGGTGGAGATATGGAACAAGTTACAAAAATGGCCACCACCAAGACTGTTGCCCTAGTCACCCTTCCAGCCTGGAACTAAACTCACCCTGGTTGTTCAACTTTCATCCAAGGAATAGACAGTCCTAAGAGGTGAACTTATATAAATATCTAGAGGGTAAATCCTTACTCCTTAGAACAGTCAATCATACAAAATCAAAGGGGCAGCACTTTCCCAGGAGAAAGCCCACAGACAGGAAGGGATAGGGTAGAAGAGGTAGCAGAAATGTGAACCACAGGAAGGATGAGGAGTTAATTGACTCAGGGGCAGCAGGTACTGGTGTTGGTTCTTGTAAATAGACAGTTCCATGTGGGTTTTCAAGACCATGATCTTTGTAAAGCACATCTCTTGGTCTGTCTTCCAAGAAGACACTTTTGGACAGTATCAAGCCCCCAACCTTTCTTCAAGTCATTGAATGCTTAACTATTTGCACCACCCAAAGACTCCTATAGAGAGGGTTTGGATAGGATTTGGAGACAGTGGTGGTTCAGTGGTTGAAATCTTGGGTTCACATCCCAGTGAGTATGCTTTATATGTGCAGCCACAGCCCATTTGTCATTGGAGGCTTATGTGTTGCATTGATGAAGAGTGGTTCTTTCAGACTGAGATGTACTAGCAAGAAAAGACATCTTCCAGAAGTCAGTCAGTGAAACCCCCTTTGGACCACAGCCAATTAAGGGTAAAGGAAGGGTATGGGACCAGACAGGTTTTTTCTGTTGTGCACAGAGTTCCCATGAGTCAAGGGGCCACTAACAGCTGCCACCCAGGAGCTGTTGTGGTGTAGTGCACTGCATGATAGGTGAAGGCTGGCAGTTTGAATTCACCAGTTGCTTTAAGGGAGAAAGATGAGAAGTTTCCTCCCGCAAAGATTCATAACCTCTGGAAAGAGATAAAGGGTCGAAACTGATTACAGGTATTTGGGTAACAACAACCACAACTTTATAGAAATTATGGCCTTAATTAAAAAGAGATTCAGACCATCAAAGAAATGCCAAGGAGGGAGCCTGGGAAAGAAATACACAGAGCGTTTCCTCCTACCTTCAATCTCCTATTGATATCGCTTGTTGGCCTCACTCAGTTTGAGGTCAAGGGCAAGGGAATTTAGTGATACATTTCTTCGCGTCAACCTCAATTCCATTTGGAATTGAATTTTGTATATAGTATGAAGGAAAGGCAAGATGGATCTTCTCCTCCTCTTTCCTCATCTCATTGCCATTGAGTGCAGTGACCCTATAGGACAGAACTGAACTGTCCGTAAGGTTTCCAAGGCTGTAAATCTTTCAAGACTGCCTCGTCTTCCTCCTGCAGAGCTGCTGGTGGAAGTCCAGCCACAAACCTTTTGATAAGCAGCTGAATGTCTAAACTATATTGTCACCAGACGTCCCTTCCTTTCCCAGTATGGCTATCTAATTGACCCATTGAGATTTCCAGAACTGAATGGAAGGAATCCTTAATTGTTTCCATTTGAAAAAAAGTTAATCCATCAGAATGTGGAATGTATCACACCATTTCTTTAATATCACATGCAAGTAAAATCTTGCTTTGTTGTTGTTATGTGTCGTCAAGTAGCTTACGATTCATAGTGACCCTATGTACAACAGCCCTAAACCCTGCTCTATCCTGTGCCAAACTTACTGTCTCTGACACAGCGGTCCCCCTGACCCCAGTGACTGAATCAATCCATCTCATCCAGGGTTGTCTTCTGCGCTGTCCCTCCACCTTCCCAAGCATGACGTCCCTCTGCAAGGAGACTAGTCCCTCCTTACAACATTTCCAAAGTATGTCAGACGAAGCTTCAGAATCCTTGCCTCCAAAGAGAAACCTGCTTTAGTTTATGAAAAAACAGCTGGAACGGGTACATCAACAGGGAATCTCCAGAAACTCAAGCTGAGTTTAGAAGAGGCTATGACATTAGGGTTATTACTGCTGATGACAGATGGATCTTGGTTAAAAACAGAGACTACCAGAAACATTTTTACTTATGTTCTATTGATTATGCAAGGGCACTTGACTGTATGAGTCATACCAAATTATGAGTAAAATTGAGAAGAATTGGAATCTCAGAACACTTAATTGTGCTGATAAGAAGTCTACTATACACAGACCAAGAAACAGTTTTTGATTGAACAAGGGAATATGAAATGATTTAAAATCAGGAAAGGTCTGTCAGGGTTGTAGCATTTCCCCACACCTATTCAATCTATATCCTGAGCAAATAATTTGAAAATTTGAACTATATGAAGACTAGTATGGCATTAGGATTGAAGGAAGACTTATCAACAGCTTGCATTATGCAGATGACACAACCTTCCTTGCAGAAAAATAAAAAGGGTTTAAAGCACTTACTGCAGAAGACTAAAACCTTCAATATAGATTATATTTTAACATCAAGAAAAGAAGAATCCTTACCATTGACCAATAGACAACGTTATGATAGATGGAGAAAGATTGAATTTGTCAGTGATTTCATTTTGCTTGAATATCCCCTTGATACCAGCAGTCAAGAAAACAAAAGATATGTTGTTGTGTACCATCGAGTTGGAACCAACTCATAGCTGACCCTCTGGTGGGTTTTCAGAGGCAGTTCATTGCAACAGCAGGAGATTGCCCAGCCTTCTGCAGAGCAGCTGGTGACCTTGAATCATATGCCTTCGCAATTGAAGCACAGCTTTTTGCCACTCGGCCCCCAGCGCTCCCTAAAAGATATGCTGCAACAGGAAATTCTGCTGAGAAGGAACTCTCCAAAGTGCTGAAGAGCATTGATGTCAGTGTATGGATTAAGGTGTGCTTGATCAAGCAATGCTATTTTCAGTTGATTCCTATGCATCTGAAGGACTACAGCTTTCAATATGGATTACATTGCAACATCAAGAAACTGAAAATTCTCGCCATTGGGCCAGTAGGCAACATCATGTTGTTATGTGCTTTTGAGTAGTCTTTGACTCATAGAGACCTTATGTACAGCAGCTCTGAAGCCTGCCCTGTCCTGAGCCAGTCTCACCGATTTCAGCATACCTACTCCCATTACACCCAGTTACTGTATCAGTCCATCTCATTCGGAGTTTTCCTCTCCTGCACTGTCCCTCCACCCTCCAAGCATGATGTTTTTCTCCAAGGACTGGTCCCTCCTGACCACATGCCCAAAGTGTGTGAGACAGCCCAAAGTGTGTGAGACAGAGCTCCAAAATCCTAGCCGCCAAGGAGAAACTTGGTTTCACCCTCTTTCAAGACAGACCTGTTTGTTCTCTTGGCAGTCCAAGCAAGGTATGTTCAAGACTTCTCCAGCACCACAACTCAGAGGCATTGATTTTTCCATCATCCTTAGTCATTGTCCAGCTCTCTGATGCATAGTAAGTAATTGTGAAGACCATGGCATGGATCAAGTGTACTTTAGATTGAAATTGTTGATGATTTCATCTTACTTGGATCCACAATCAACACCAGCAGTCAGGAGATTTAGGAGACATATAGCATTAGGAAAGTCTGCTATAAGGAACTCCTCCAAAGTCTTGAAGAACACTGATGTCAGTATGAAGACTGAGGTGTTTCTGACTCAAGCCAATCACCTGCTATGCATCTGTGGGCTGGACAGTGAATGAGGATGACGGAAGAAGAATCAATACCTTAGTTTTGTGTTTGAGAAGGGTACTGAATATTCCATGGACTGCTAAAGGAACAGATATCCCATGGTGAAAGTGCAGACAGAGTGCTCCTTTGTAGCAAGGATTATGATGCTTCATCTCAAATACTCTGGGTATGTTGTTAGAGAATATTCTTTGGAAAGGGACATCGAGCTGGGAAAGGTGGAGGGTCAGTGAAAGAGGAGAACCCTCAATAAAATGGACAGACACTGACTGAAACAGTGAGTTCACTCACGTATGTCTGAGATGATGAGGATGGCGTAGGATAGGACAGGGTTCAGATCTGCTGTTCACAGGGTTGCTGAGAGTCAAACTCTACTTGAAAGCTTCTAACAACAGCCACCACCAATGCATCTGAAAGTTGGACAGTAAATAAGAATGACAGAAGAAGAATCAATGCTTTTGGATTGTGTTGGAGAGGAGTACTGAATGTCCTGTGGACTGTCAGAAGAATCAACAAGTTTTTGAGGAAGTGCAACCAAGGCGCCCTTGAAAGGCAAAAATGGTAAAACTTTATCTTCTATACCTGGGACATGTTATCAGAAGGGATCAATCCTTGGAAAAAGACATCATGCTGAGAAAGGTGGATGGCCAGAGAAAGAAGGTGGTTAGCACAGGGATGATAACAACAGGCTTGAGAATGTAGGAGATGATGAGAAAGGTGCAGGTTCTGTTGTTTGTGGTCACTGCAAATTGTAGTCACTTGATGACACCTGAGAACAACAGTTGATCTGGTACTGTTCACTAAAGCGGTCCTTTACCCATTGCTCTTTAAGTGCCGTAATCAGATGTTCATAAATATGTTGACTACCTAGTCTGTTCCTGAGTCTGTGCTATCTCTGGTCTTCAGTGTGAAAATAAGATGTCTTGAAAGCCAGTAGAGTAAGTCCTCTCACTCTATTGTCCCTTTAGATTGTTTTGACCATTTTTGACCTTTGCATTTTAATATACATTTTAGTATCAGCTAATCATTTATTAGAGAGCTCTAGTGGCAGGGAGCTGCAATCAGAAAGTACGTGGTTCGAGGCCACCAGCTGCTCTGTAGGAGAAGGATGGGCAATCTCCTCCTGTGTTTTTTCAATATCTAAAGAGATGAAAGTGATTTTGTTATTATGGTGAATGTTAATTTCCTTTAGAATGTTAAGCTAGCCTTGCAAAGACGTAGTGTTCTTTTCTATATTGCTCAATTTCCTGAGTTCTGTTTGCTGTTTTGTTTTGCATCCACATTCATGAGTGAGACTGACCTAGAGTTCTCTTACATCGCCCTTGCCTTATTTTGTCATCAGGATTCTGCTGGTTTTATGAAATGGGCTTTACAGTCTCCTAACTATTAGGGGGTAGCCCTAAGCATCCCAGCTGAAGCCTGGCATGTTTATCCTGAATGGCTCAGAAATCTTCATTATTTTTTTAATTTTAAAAAAAAATATTTTATTATTTTTGTTTGTATGTACTGTCAAATTGGATCTGACAGGTACAGGAGGAGATTGCCCCTCCATCTCCAGCAGAGCATCTGGTGGATTTGAACTGCATACCTCTGGGATTGCAGTACAGCTTCTTGCCAAGAAATCTTCATTTTTGTACCCCAGCCTTGTACGCTACTAAAAGTTCTGCTTGTCATCTTGCTTCTCAAGAACAGAGTATAGTATTTAACTGTTACCCACCTGAAAAAGAAAACAACTCAATTTCCATACCATCAGATTTACTCAGTGTTCATGTTTTTATGTCTTGTAAATGTTTTCCACAGTTGGTCTGTGGAATAGTCAAGTTACAAACAGGCCCATATTAGCTATATGTGTATTTGGTTGTCGGATCTCTTCCCATGTATAGGGCTCTCCACCTCTCTTTTTGAAGATAAATTGTCAGTTGTGTTAGAGAATTTTAGATTTTGTTAAATTTCTATGGTATTTAATCAATCTTTCTATTGCTAATATTTTTTTTAAACAAGTAATTAACTCCAGAGATCAGATTCAGGAGACAGAATACCAGGTGGTGGATCACTTTATCATAGTAAGGTTGACCAGTGAGTCCTTTTCGGTTTTGCCTGCCTCTGCCAGCCATTCCAAGTGTCTTTGCCTGCCATTCACCTAATAATGATGGACATTGCCCAGTCATCAAATTGGCTCTGTCTTATGATGACCTTTGTATAGTAGAACTGAGTGTTGCCCAGTCCTGCCCCTTCTTCACAGTCTTTGTTGTCTTTGAGTCCATTATTTTGAGTCCGTACGTTGGAGTCTTATGATTTTGTTAGGCATGGCAAAATGATTCTAGTCTAATGTTACCATTCCATTTATTAACTTGATGAACTCTTTCATTAAACTCAGTATACACACCAGATTTCTTCAGGTTTGTCTATTATTATTCTTGCTTTAAAAGAAAAAATAGGACCTTTTTGTTCTTCCAAAGTGCAATAATATTGCTGATCTTAAACCTGCTGCCTGAGAATCAATTTCAGTTCATAGCAACACTCACATTTACAAGGCTGTAACTCATTTTTTCATTTTTTTAAATTTTTTTTATACTGGTTTACATAAGCGTTCATAAAATTTGTATACGTTGTTTTTCACACCCTATCTTTCCCCTTTCGTTTACCCATCCCTCCCTCCACCCATCAAATTGTGTGACCCTATGATTAAGACCCCCTTCTGACCCTCATATTCATTCTGCAATAATGGTCTTATACAAAATTTAATTTGTCTTTACGAGACAGATTTAGTTCACTTACCATAATACTCTCCAGTCCCTCTCCTGTTAAGTAGTACTTTACAAGTCTTTGCCCCTGCATGCTGCTTAGTATTCCATTGTGTGAATGTACCATAATTTCTCAATCCATTCCAATGTCATTGGGCATTTGAGCTGTTTCCATGTTCTTGTGATGAGGAGTAATGCTGCTATGAGCAATGGTGTACAGGTCTCTGTTTGTGCCTCAGTTCTAATTTTCTTAGGGTATAGTCCAAGCAGTACAATAGCAGAGTCATATGGAATTTCTATGTCCCCTTTTTTTAGGAAACGCCAAACTGCCTTCCAGAGTGGTTGTACCATTTTACAATCCCACCAACAATGTTCCTATCTCTCCACATCCTCTCTAGTATTTATTACTTGCTACCCTGCTAAACTTTGCCATTGCTACTGGGGTAAGATGGCCATAACTCTTAATGGCAGAAGACTGTCCATTTTTCTCCTAAGAGCACTTGGTAGATTCAAACCACTAACCTTTCTGTTAGCAAAATACGTGTAAAACTAACAATTTTTTCCTGTCCTTCCATATTTCTCTGTCCTCAGATTTATTTGTTATTGTTTATTTTACACTTTCTTTTTATTTTACTGCTTTACCTTTGCTCTATTTTCTTTAAGAAAGAGGTTGTTCCTGGTTAAATGTGTTGTCTATATCACTTGTTTTCCTTAAGTAGCTATTCTGCTTTTTATTTTCACCACTACAGATTTTAAGTTTGTTATTTCAGATGATTTCTTGTAGTTTTTCCATGCTCATTGCTGTCATTGTACCTAATGTCATGAACCTAATGATAGCTCACCTTCCAGCAGGTTTTCAGGAGGCTGTAAACGGCCTGAGAGGAGACTGCTCCTCGTTTTCCTTGAGGACCTCCTGGTGGATACTCACCATCAGAGTTACCACCTCAGGCTGAGCCTCGCAGCTCCTTATGAAGTACACCACCGGAGCCATCGCCACCTGTTTTTTCCTGATGTATTCCTGTCTCAATTTGTTAGAGTCCATGTTTTGCTATGGTCTGTTGAAGACTTAAATTTGTTTCATAAGATTTTCTTTTAGTTTATGCTGTTAATAATTTGCATGGATAATTTCTTTGGATCTTCAGGATGATGATTTGTGTACACCTTTGTGAATTTTCTCTAGATGCTGTGTTTGCAGTGGTGTGGGTGAATTACTCTCTTTGGGGTAGATTTGTGCACATACCCAGTTTGATCACTGGGCCCCATAGAGGACATTAGAAGCTCTCAGTTGTATTGTCAGGGGCACTGGCCCATGCTTCCTTTGGGTCTATAGAATGATGTGTCTATAGATCCCACTTTCTTAAATCGATGGGCCACTTAACAGATAAGTAGAATACTCAGTGATAGGGAGATAAGCATTTCAGGTAGAGCGATCCACATGTTTGCAAGTGTGAGTGAACAAAACAGTATAGTGTGTATGGAAAATTGCAGGTGACCTTTTGATAAAATGAATTGGTGTCCAAAATCCTACAGTTTATCCCTTAAGGCTTTGCAGTTTTTCAGAATTTTTCTATGGCTTTCTGTAGCCTAATGTTTCTAGGTGTTTTATATGGCTCATGAATAATAATAATCAACCTTGACAATAATCTCTTGTTTACAAGGAATTAATTATCATTTCCTAAAAATCAGACTATTTTCCCTTTCTTGGGAACTTTTTTAGTTTAAAAAAACCTGAAAACCTGGAGTTGTCTTTGATTTGCATCTTACATAGGTTGTTTTGGTGTTGCTTTTTTTTTATGTCCAGAGTTTCTGAGTCCTGTTAATACTCCAGTTTTTTGTTTTTGTTTTTTCTTAAAATTTTATTATTATTATTTGTGTGTGTACTGTTAAACCAGATCTGACTGGTAGAGGAGGAGATTGCCCCTCCTTCTCCAGCAGAGCATCTGGTGGATTTGAACTGCGTATCTCAGTGATGGCAGTGCAGCTTCTTGCTGCTAGGCCACCAGAGCTCCTGATCAATTTTGGTTTTTTTTAATTCTCATTCTTGTTCCATTTTTGTAGTGGTTTGTTTTGTTTTGAAGTCTCATCTCAAACCATTTGTCTCTGGTGATAGGTGTCTGTTAATGATTATGATGTTAGCCTAGGGAACCCTTATACTTTGTCATGTGGGGTTGAGATGAGTCAGAATCAACTTGACATCAATAGCAAAGGACAAAATATTTCAAGATCCCACTTACATGATCTATCTAGAATTAGGCAACTATAAAAAGACCCAAATTCATTTGTGGTTTTGGGGGAAGAGAGGAGTCACTGTTTAGGGGACACTGAGTTCAGGATGAGAAAAAAATGGGGGAGGATATAATGCTGATGGTTTTACAGCATGAATCATGTTGTCATACACAAAAATCAGTTGAGATGGCAAATATGTTATTACATGTATTTTTACCATTAAACATTTTATTAAAATGAATTCCACTTTGTCATAACAAGTTCTGTTTTTATAAACAACCCAATGGTATATGTAAAAAAAAGAAAATATTAGTAAAACAAACCATCTGGCAGCAAGTTGATTCTAACGCATGATGACCTCACTTGTGTTAAAATAGACTTGTGCCCTGTTGGACTTTGGGTGCTGATTCTTGGGATGTAGATTGCCAGTCCTTTCTTACTAGGTGTTTCTCTTGGTGGCCAGCCTGTTGGTTGGCGTCAGAGCAGGTTAAAAGTGCTCCACACTCAGGGATTCCTGGCAAGCTCTTGGACTGTTTCCTGCCATCCAGGCTCTGTTGGTGTGTGCAGGGACCTGGTAAAGCATCTTCATCTGCCTTCCTGATTCTCTCCCATCTTTTCCGCTTCCATCTCTTCCATCTGGCTGCCAGATCTAAGTGTCTGTTGAAATGCTGTTTTCTTCTTTTCACTTCCAAACTCTTAATATTTAATCACTTATCCTAGACAAAGTCTAAATTGTTTTGTGTGACTTCAGAGACTCTTATCTCTGACATTCCATGATTTAAAAAAATTATTTGTAGCTAGAATGGGCTTTTGACTTCCCCTCCTGCCACCACTTTTTATGCTCTTATTATTTTTAATAGGAATTCTTTTATCCCACATTTTGAACTAATAGCTTTCTTAAAAAGAAAACTTCAAAGACCATCTGGGTCTGAATATTTTACCTAATGTTCTGGTTTATGACAGGATGGTCATGCCTTATCTGAGGTTTGCTGTGTCCCACTCCAGAACTTTCTCTGCTAGTTTCTAGTACCTCTTCGTGTTTCCTTTCTCTTTTTTTTGTGCCTCATTTTGTCACTTGTTTAGTCTTTGTTTTACTTCTTGCTTAGATTGTTGGACTCTGGTTTAGTGTGTAACTGTGCTTTGAAAGTGTATCATGCCTTGCTTATGAAGTGTCTGGATGGTGTAAATGTGTAAGCGCTCATTTTCTTGCCAGAAGATTGGCAGCTGGCACTCATTTAGGCGAACCTTGAAAGAAAGCTCTGAAGATCTGCTTTCAAAAAATCTCATTCTTGAAAATGCTATGGAACTGTTTTCTACACACGTTGGGTCACTGTGTGTCATAATTGACTGGACACAGTGGCTAACAACAGATCCTTCATGTGTCATCAGATACATAGTAAAGTTTAATTTTGAACTTAAGATCTCCAGAGAAATTATTTTTGCAATGTATTACCCTCCTACCATGTGCTTTCAAGAAAGAGAAAAACGATACATTATTGGCTCAGTTATCAGTGTTATACATCAAACTCAAACTGAAAGCTGCAGCTGTGAAGTTATTTCCAATTCATGATGAGCCTTAGGATAAGAATTGCATAGGTTTTCCAAAGGCTTTATATCTTTAGGGAAGCAAACTGCCCTATCTTCTCCCAGAGAGCACCTGGTGGGTCTGAACAGCTGAGCTCTTGGACCACTGTGCACCCAGAGCTCTTCTCAGGCCTGTATTTGAGATCCATTTGTAAGTTGTTGGAAGTTAGCCCTTTAAGCATATAAAACTAGTTTCCACTTAAGTGTTTATTACTTCCCCTTTTAGCAATACAGGATACTGATGATTTATTTAACCTTTTGGTTTTTAATGACATGTTCATAATTGTGAGTCTTACTCATCTTTATAATCTAGTCTTTAGATAAGTGCTTGACAAATGGTCAATCATATGGGAATCATTTCCAATTAAAAATGTTACTGTGCCTACTATACTGCTTTGGTAGTTAAGATAGCATGGTACTGGTACAATGACAGACACATAGATCAATGGAATAGAATTAAGAACCCAGAAATTAGCCCATCTACTTATGATCAACTGATTTTTGACAAGGAGATGAAATCAGTTAAGTGGAGAAACGACAGCCTTTTTAGCAAATGGTGTTGGCAAAATTGGAAAACTATCTGCAGAAGACTTAAGCAAGATCCACACCTCACTCCATACACAAAAACCAACTCTAGGTGGATCATGGACCTAGGACAAGGACAATAAACTTCATTAAAGAAAAGCTTGGAAGAACTCAAGTAGTCCTAATCCACAACATAAACAGTCCTCCAAGTATCCTTGTACCACATTGGGGCTTCTTACCTGATCCTTAATACCCAACCCAATCTATAACCAGGAGAAGATAAAATAGATGAATGGGACCTTCTAAGAATCAAATCCCTATGCACATCCAGAAACTTCTCCAACGGGGTAAAAAGGGAAGCCACAGACTGGGAAAAAAATATTTGGTAATGACATGTCAGATAAAGGACTTATATCTAGAATTTATAAAATACTTGAGCACCACAACAAGATAAAGGTAAATAATCCAATAGAAAAATGGGCACAGGATATGAACAGATACTTCACTGAAGAAGACATTCAGATGGCCAACAAGCACATGAAGAAATGTTCAAAATCCCTAGCTCTAAGAGAGATGCAATTCAAGACAACTATGAGATATCATCTCACCCCAGTCAGAATAGCAAAATTTAACAGAACAGCAAGCAACAAATGCTGGCGAGGTTGTGGAGAAACTGGAACCCTTATTCACTATTGGTGGAAGTGTAAAATGGTGCAATCATTGTGGAAAGCGGTGTGGCGCTTTCTCAAAAAGTTGCAAATAGCGATACGATTTGTCCCAGCAATTCCACTACTGGGAATATACCCTAAAGAGACCATAACTGACATTTAAGCAGATATATGCACACCCATGTTTATTGTGTCTTTGTTCACAATAGCAAGGAGTTGGAAAAAACCTAAGTGCCTATCAACAAACAGGATAGAGAAACTGTGGTATATGCACACAATGGAATACTATGCTGCATTGAAAAACAAGGAACTCATGCAATATTATTCAAAATGGGTGACCCTGGAGGACATTATGATGAGTGAAAATATCTCAGTCACAAAAGGACAAACACTTGCATAGTGCTACTGCCATAGAATGGGACTGACATCAGGGTGGGGTAGGAATGAGAAAACTGGATGAATTATGTCTATGGCATTGAAACGGATGAGGTAGAGAACAGTGTAAAAGTGTTATAGGGCATTATGATTAGGAATGAAGGTTGCAGAGTGGAGTATACTTGGGGTGGGGTTGGGGGAGTACAAGGGGATTGTATACCAATGAAGGAATTTTTCTTTTACTTTTCAAAGAGAAGAGCAAACTGGGAGGGCGGGGGGAGAGGGGAAGTGCAACAATGAACGAATGGAAATCCAAAATCTCTGTAAATGTTCACTGAAATTAATAAAAAATAAAAAAGGGGGGAAAATGTCATTTAGGCTGAATTTGCATATTTGAACTTTCTTCAATTCCTGTCCCCCTTTTTTGTGGGGTTTCTTTTTTCTAGTCTATTATATTTGCCTTTTATGAAAACAAACGGTAGAATCTGTAGCTTTATGGTAGTTTGTGATCTCATTTTATAATGATCTAATTTTTGAATGAAAAAAACACCCTGTATATAAAAAAAGTATCAAGATATATACTTAAGTTAACTAAGAAAGATTGAGATTGCCTTTTTTTAGTTTTTCCACCCTTAATATAAACCTACTTTTATTGTTGCCCATTGTTTTCTGTGTTATGAGTGATGGAGAGACTGATTTGACAAGACACTTTATTAGTGGAAAAAGTACAAGATAATCTCAAAATAAAAAAAAAACAAAACACCCACAGACCAATGAACTGTTGTTGATTTCAATTCATAGTGACCTTCCAGTGGGTTTCCAATGCTGTGAATCTTAACAGGACGAGAATGCCTATCTTTCTCCTGTGGAGCAATTGGTAGATTTGAACTGCCACTCATGGTCTTTTGGTTAACACTTTGCCATGAGAGCTCCTACAACTCCTACAAGGTCGTCTAGGAACTTAAACAGTGGACCACAGTTCAAGCAGGTATACTGTATGTTTGAGAAAAGAAAGAGTCTGGAGACTTAATTGGTCAACAAAGGAGGAGTAAGTAAGGGCAGTTGGTCACATTCAAAAGAAAGGCATTAGCAGCCAGAGGCCAAGTCAGTGAGTATAGTATAGAGGCTCTTTACTTCTGTCTCCATAGTCCAGGTGGGAAAACATTCATCAGTGCATAAGCTGTGAGTGGAGAAGACACAGGGAGCACAGCTAGAGAAATGGTTGGTGTTACTGTGCTACTGTCCCTTTTTTGTTATCAGCTTTCCTGCTCTTAAAGGAATTGCATTAGTATTTAGATTTATTAACTACAATGTTTAAAATAGAAAAGTCTCTAGAGTGCTTTCTCGTGGCAATTGCTAAGCTTTTCAGCACTGGTGTATGAAACTTAGAATCCTCCTTGGTGTTCACTATGAAGCAGGCTGTGGAGGCAAGTACTATCATCCCTTAGCCTTTTTTAGTGTCTTGTTTTAAATTTTGGTCATCATAGGTCACTTTGCATAGCATCTATTTTATAAGGCAATTGTGTGATTTTTTTTCTCTGCATTTCCTTATAATTTTTAATATTATATATATATTTATAATTTTTATTTTATACTGGTTTACTTAAAAAATTTGTACACATTCTTTTTCACACTGCATCTTTTCTGTTTCCTTTACCCACCCCTCCCTCCACCCATCAAATTGGGCAACCCTGTGATTACCACTCCTGTCCTCACCCCCTGCTCCCATCCTCCCCCTGTTAGGTCCTTAAACACATTTTACGATCTATTTCTACAATAATAGTCTTATGCAGTATTTGTCCTTATGAGACAAAGTTAGTTCACTTAGCATAATACTCTCCAGTCCCTCCCAAGTTAGGTAATGATTTACAAAACCATTTGCTCCTATGTGCTGCATAGTGTTCCATCGTATGAAGGTACCATAATTTCTCAATCCATTTGATTGTTCCATATTCTTGCAATGGTGAATAACACTGCTATGAAATTTGGTGTATAAGTTTCAGTTTATGTCTGATAACACAATTACAAAATGGGCAGAAGACATGGAAAGAATTTTCACAGAGAAAATTCTTAGTCTGTCTTAATTTGCCTGCAGTATTTGACAAACAAGAATTTTGCCCCAAAGAGCAGATGTCTAAATATTCTTTTTAAAAAGCAATGGTAAATCTAGAGCAAATAACATAAATAACTTTTTTTTTCTTTCTTGTTGTGTACCGTCTAATCGGATCTGACTGGCACCAGAGGAGATTGCCCCTCCTTCTACAGTGGAACATCTGGTGAATTTGTACTGCACTCCTTCGGGATTGCAGTGCAGCTTGTTGCCACTAGGCAACCAGAGCTCCCTCATAAGTAACTTTCTATTAAATAAAATAGGGTATACTTTCCCAAAACAAAAAATTATGACAGTGATAAGTTTTACATTTTACATTTTTCTTTAATATCTTTAGAGAAGATAGAATTTTCGTATCTGCTTATGCATTTGCACTTTTTTGTTCAGTGATAAGTATGAAGAAAATCCAGCCTTACTGGAGATAATTTAATTGCAAAAGGGAGGAGTATTTGAGTAGCTTTTCCAGGTAATTGTGGTAAGGAGCTTCAGCGCCATCCCCAAGGTACCTGGCTCAAGTCCACCAGCTGCTCTGCGGGAGAAAGATGGACATTCCCCCTGGAGGGTCAGTTTTGACTTGAAGGTGAACAACAACAATATGAAAACTAAAATAAGAATTCCTGACATCAGGGTTGGGGTAAGAATGAGAAAAACTGGATGAATTATGTATACTACCTTGAAACAGATGAGGGAGAGAACATTTTAAAAGTATTATAGGGTGTTATGATTATCATAAGAGTCTGGAATGAAGGTTGCAGAGTGGAGTATACTCAAGGTGTGGGGGTGTGTGTGGGTGATTGTATACCAATAAAGGAATTTTTCTTTTCAAAGAGAAGAGCGAACTGGGGATGGGGTTGGGGTGGGCGGGGAGAAAAGTGCAACAATGAATGAATGGAAATCCAAAATCTCTGTAAATGTTCATTGAAATCAATTAAAAAAAAAAAGAATTCCTTAAAGTTTAATTTCTATGTGGAATATAAAAGTCCATTAATTTTTTTATACCTTGTGCACTAGTGATAAAGTAGATAACATTGCATGAACTTTAGGGTAAACCTATAAAGTCATAAAACATGTTCTTTTTCTATATAACAGGTTAGAGAATTAAATCCAGCAGAATGCCACTTAATAAGCTGTTTATGGGAGAACTATTTATAGTTCATAGTAGAATATTGCCAAGTGTTTTAGGCTAGATTTAATTTGAGGATAGATGATTTACCCAAATATTAGAGATCTCTGTTCAAATTAATGTACATCTTCTATCTCCTGGGAAGAGTAGTCTGACTGATTAATGCAGTTTTGCTTTTTAACTCTGTGTATTATTTCTATTGTAGACGTATTCTGGACTCTTCTGCGTAGTCATAAATCCTTATAAGAATCTCCCAATTTACTCTGAGAACATTATTGAGATGTATAGAGGGAAGAAGCGTCATGAGATGCCCCCCCACATCTACGCCATATCGGAGTCTGCTTACAGATGCATGCTTCAAGGTAATTGGCAATGTTGGAAAACTGAATATTCTGAATTTTTAAATGTATTTAGTCTCAAGTTTTTTTTTAAAAAAGAAGATTAAAAAGAAAAATAATAAATAGTCATTGTAGAAAAGTTGTCAGTTCTCTTTAGATTGGAATAGACAGCTTAGCTTTTTGACATAGATAACTGGTAAGTATGTTTGTTGTTTAATAATAGTAATGCTTAATAATGGTGTAAAAAGCAGCTTGTTTTTCTATATGGTTTATCAAGGCAATATAATAAAAAGTGCTACATTTGATAAATGAGGGAGCTCTGGTGGCCTAGTGGCAAGGGAACACTGCATGGTTCAAAACTGAGAAGGGCGTACGCCAGGGATGCATCCTATCTCCATAGCTTTTCAACCTATATGCAGAACAGATTATCTGGGAGGCTGGGCTCTATGAGGAGAAATGTGGGGTCAAGATTGGTGGACGATTTATCAACAATCTGCGTTATGCGGATGACACAACCCTGCTTGCTGAAACTGAGGAGGACCTGAACGCCTGCTGCAGAGTGTCAAGGACTGCAGCCTCCAGTATGGATTGAGGCTCCATGTCCAGAAGACAAAGATTCTCGCCACTGGACCAATTGGCAGCATCAGGATGGATGGTGAAGAGATTGAGATTGTACACAGCTTTAGTTTGCTTGGCTCCATAGTCAGCAGTCTTGGCACCAGCAGCCAGGAAATTAAAAGGCACATTGCCATGGGAAAGTCTGCTGTTAGGGACCTCTCCAAAGTACTGAAGAGCAATGGTGTCTCTTTGGAGACTAAGGTGCGTCTGATATAGGCCATGGTCTTTGCAATCACTTGTTATGCATCAGAGAGTTGGACAATGACCAAGGAGGATAGAAGAATTGATGCCTTTGAGCTGTGGTGCTGGAGAAGAGTATTGAGAATACCATGGATGGCTAGGAAAACAAACAGATTTGTCCTGGAAAGGGTTAAACCAGGTGGCTCCTTGGAGGCAAGGATTCTGAGGCTCCGTCTAACATACTTTAGACATGTTGTGAGGAGAAACCGGTCCTTGGAGAGGGACATCATGCTTGGGAGGGCGGAGGGACAGCGCAGGAGAGGAGGGCCCTCTATGAGGTGGGTTGATTCAGTGACTGGGATAATTGGCATGGGAGTGTCAGGGACAGTGCGATTGGCACAGGACAGAGCGGAGTTTAGGGCTGTTGTACATAGGGTCGCTATGAGTCGCAAATGACTCGACGTCACATAACAACAACAACAACAACAACACATTTGATAAGAATAATTGGAAAAGCTGAGAGGAATAATGGAATAGATATGTCAGTGGAGAAGGAAAGATTATTAAATATTATTTGTCATATAAGTGCATGTAAAAGGCAACAACAAAAATTGAAAACATGGGAGCTCCTAAGGTTATGTGAAAACTCAACCTTCTGTGACTCTCCCTCTCTGTCTTGCCTTTTTCTTTCTTTGGTGAAATTCTTATGAAATAGTTCCGTGATCTTCAGAGTACAGATAAAATTTGCCGAATCTCCTTTTCTCAACTTACTGGTCAGGAAAAGACCCGATCTTGGTGATTGCATCTGAAGGTAGTATGTAAGTAGGAATTAAAAGACAAACAAACAAAATACCCCAGCCAGAAACCTCATTGTCACTGAGTTAGCATCTAATAGCTGTTTCTTCAGGTTTTCAGAGGCTGTAAATCATATAGGAGGAAACTGCCCATCTTTCTTCCAAGGAACACCTGTTGTATTTGAACCACTTGCCTTGGATTAGCACTGCAACTCCTTACCCACTTGGCCATCAGAGCTCACTATGTAGAAATTAATAAAGTACTTTATATGTTTCCTACTTACAATTTTGCTTAATTACCTTTATTATATATTAAGTCCTCTGAAGTAAACAGGAAGGGACTTCAAGAGTAGAAAAATGTGGAGACTTACAAAATCTAGAATGCCCTTAGACCTTTTTTTTTTTAGAAAAAAAGTTTATATTTCATAACCTTTTTTAGGCTCAAAGCCAAAGAATATTAAGAAATGAGTAGAACTGTGTATGAACCGTCAGATGATGGAGAAATAAGACTCACTAGCTTGTGTTTATTATGTTTTAGGTTCTTTGTTAAGAGGAGTAAGTTTTAGATGCAGAAATGTGTTTAAAATGAATGAGCAAACTGGGCCTTATCGAGGAAAAGAAATTGGAGAAAGCACCTTCCTTTTCTAGTTGAATCTGTTGTTTCATGTTCAAACAACTGGCATTCTCCCTGTTGAAATTGTTAGCCCTCTGGCAAGGGTCTTTGAAGTATTCTGTAGAAGGGAAGTTTCTGGAAAGCTGAGGACAGGCTAGCATACATAGTTCGAATATTTCAAAGAGAAAAAGGATTTATTCCTCTGATCTCTGAGCTCAATTTGTATACCAGGAAAGTGTCTGGAATCTATAAGCTGAAGAACAACATGAATATTTGCATTGTTTTATACTGTGTAGGAAGGGGCATAGATTAGACCTGACTCATAACTGACCCTCCATTGGGTTTCAGAGGCTGTAAATCAAATGGGAGGAGATTGTCTTTCTCCCTTTGAGTTCTGGTGGATTCAGACTGTCAGAGCTAAAGAGGTGAGTCCTTTGGGTTAGCAGCCCTTGTTCCTGTGGATTTTGTTACCAGAGCTCCCTGTGATTATTTGATCATAAATTGAAGTTAGTGAGGTCTGTCAGGATATGCACCTAAGGCTGTGTTCACTTTGTAGCATGTGTGCTGATACATTTGAAGATGTTGGGAGCATACCCATAGAATTTGTGGGTAACAGGAAACTTACACATTTGACAAAAAGAAACAATTTTAAAAGACCTTCAAAGAATGAAATAGGGAGTTGAATTGTGACCAAATAGGTAAAAGGGATATGCTGTGCTCAAAGACAACACATAAAAATCTAGAAGATTTCTACACATAGGAAACGGTCAATGAGTGATCTGAAAAGGTAAGAAAACAGTCCATTTATAATAGCATCTAAAACAAAGAAATAGCAGGAATTAGTTGAACCAGAGAGGTGAAGACTTGTCCACTGAACATCAGCAAACAACACTGAAAGAGATTAGAGCAGCCCTAAATAAATAGTAGGGCCTTCCATGCCCATAAGTAGGGATTCTTAATATTTGTTAAAGTGTCAATATACAAAATAATAAAAGGATTCAATGTAATTTCTATCAAAATTTTAATAGCCTTGTTTGCAGAAATGGAAAAGCCAATCCTCGAATTTATATGAAACTGCAAGGGGCCCTGGATAGCCAGCAATATCTTGATAATAAAAGTAAGAGGAGTCATACTTCCTCATTTCAGAACAATACCAGTACTGGTATCATGGTAGGCACATAGACAATAGAATAGGATTCAGAGTCCAGAAATAAAACTGTACCTCTATGACTAATTGATATTTTAATATAGGTACTAAAAGACAGAGAAGTAATTTCTTCAGTAAATGTTTCTGGGACAAAAGGATTTCAACAGAAGCAGGAGTGGCATCCACTTCCTAAATAACATGCCTCTTGAAAATATGGACTTGATAAATGATGATAGTTTATAGAAAGGCTTCAGGCCTTTTGTCGATAGGGTTGCAATGAGTTGTGCTTGACTTGATGGCAGGCCCATACTTAACACTGAAGATGAAAATAAATTCAAAATGGACGTATAGCCCTGGTGTACAAGTTGCCATACAGCTGTAACTTGTGGTTGCTATGAGGCTGAACACTGTGACACTGATGTGTCAAATGCATTAATGGTTGGTTACCCAATGCGGACAGAGAGTAGGGTGGAGCTCCTCCATAAAACAAGCTTGGAAGGAGGAATGGCATCCACTTCCATAATAGCTTGCCTCCGGAAACCCTATGAACCTGGAGAGAGGATGAGAGACACCCAGGCGTTGAGGACTCTCCTTCATAGGATAGCTATGAGTCGCCTGCAGTTCGATGGCACTTAACAACAACAGTCATATCATCTGTGAATAGAAACATTTATATTTCGTCCTTTCTATTCTGTCCTTTTAATTCCTCTCCCCCAACCCCACTTTATGATGCATAAAGGTGCCTTATTCCTGATTCAGGGGAAAGCTTTTAGTTTTTAATAATAAGGATGATTTTTTTGAAAGAAAATTTTTTATTTTAATTGTGATTTTAACAAAAGTTTACAGAAAAGTTAGATTGTCATTCATTCTTTGTTGCACATTTTACCTCCTCTCTCTCCCTAAGTTAACTTTTTTTATTAAATATTCATTCATTGTTGCAAGGATAGTGTAACTGTAGATTTTTGTTTGTATGATTTTATTGAGTTGATGAAGTTCTTTTTTCCTTTTTTTTTAACAAACAAAAAAATGAAGTCATAACGGGATACTGAGTTTTTAAAAATACTTTTCTGTTTCTCTTGAGATGATAATGTTGTTTAGTCTGTTGATATGGTGAATTAGATAGCTTTTTAGTTGTTAAAGTACCCTTATATTAATGCCATTTGTTCGTGATGTAGTATCCTTTTTATATATTGACTTGTTTCAGCTTGATAACTTTTTGTTGAGAACTTCTGCATTTTTGCTCATGATATATATGTAATTTTCTTATACATTTTTTTCTGGTTTTAACATGTTTAGGTTCTTTATAGATTGGATTGGAAAATGTTTCCTATTTTTTTAGTAGTAACGTTATTTCCTAATTTATTATCATGTTAGGGATATTTTCTTTGTGGGAAAGTTTTAACTATAAATTCCGTTTCTTTAATAAAGCTATTCAGGTTATATTTCTTCTTGAACTTTGGTAGTTAATATTTTATAAATTAACTGCCTAGTTTTCAAATTTTTGCCAGTGGGTGGTTTCTCTAATATTATCCTATTAGTACTGTCTTTTGTGTATTTCTCCTTTTTTCCCCCTGATCCGTTTGGCTTATCAGTGCCACTGATCTCAAAGAATATTGATTTAATTAATATTTTTCTTTTTAAAATTTATTTCTATTTCTTATTATGGGTTTACTTTGCTCATAGTTTTCTAATTTCTTATGATAGATACAGAGATATGAAACCTTTTTTCAATATTGAAAATGATTTATTAGACATGGATTTATTGAGTGTTTCTTATATGTGATTTTTGAGAGAGAATTTGGAAAATACCTATTCAGTGCAGTTGAGTTGACTATGACCCATAGTGACCCTATAAACAGCAGATCTGAACCCTATCCTGTTCTGTACCATCCTCATATCCCTGACACATTCAGGAAAAAGAATATAGCATGGCCTGGGAAGATGAAAAAAAGAGGCCGACTTCAGATGTTGTTACTGTTGGCAGTGAGAAAGGATCACACAACAGTAGGTAGGAACTTCAGGCATACCTCATTTTATTACATTCCACTGTATTATGCAAATTGGAAATTTGGAGCCACCCTCCTTAGTCCAAGTCTGTCAACGCCGGTTTTCTAACAGCAGTGCTCACTTTGTGTCTCTGTTATGTTTTGTTAGTTCTCACAATACTAACTTTTCCATAATTCCATTATTGCACACTTACTAGACTACTGTATAATGTAAACATCCTTTTCATACAGGCCAGAAAACCCAAAAAATGTGTGTGTCTTGCTGGAATCAAACTCAAGCTATCTCTTGAGATATGCCTCTATTAAGAATTAAATTACTCAAAGGGCAGAGCAGTAATGTGATATTTGTATAATGGTTTATATTTAGAACTTATGAAGATATGTTTATTTTAATAACTATATAAAAAGAATGTGACCTTGTGAATAGACTATTTTTTCCTTGTTGAAATCATCTGTGTCCAGACTACTGTTGAGTTTCTCATTGGGCACCTGATGGCAGTTGCCAGAGAGGAAATGGACACACAGCAGAGGGAAGGAAAGTAGAGCTCATTACATCTCAGGATTAGGCCCTAGCATGGGGCTTCCCATACTCAGGTTCCCAGCACTCAGACTTCATCACCCGGGCTCCCAGCACCTGGACTCCCAGCATCCAGATTCCCAACAATCAGGCCCCCAGCCTGGCTGGGGCTCCCAGGCCCCTTGCACAGGACTTCCTACACCCAGGCTCCCTGCACTCAGGCCACCTACAGAGGGCTCTTCACACCCAGGCTCTCTACACAGGGCTCTCTGCTCCCAGACCCCCTGCACAGGGCTCCCGGCATTAGGCTCTGACCACAATTTTTTTGAAACGGTGACAAGCCTCTTGAGTGACATTAATAACATAGGTATTAGAGGCAGGCTCACTGGTTGTTTTGTTTTTTTTTTCCCATCATCTCCATGCCCTTGTGCCCCTAGTAGCTGTGTGACTTGGGAAGATTACTTGAGGAATGTCTTCATCTGTAAAATACAGTTAATAATGCTAATAAACTGTTGGAGTGCATGTGTCTGACTGGTGCTGGATGCTGATTAGAATGTCGTCTTTTCATTAGGGAAATTTTTTAATGTGTAAGTAGGAGGGGAAGACCCTCTATGAGATGGATTGATTCGGTGACTGGGGTAATCAGGATGGGTGTGTCGGAGTCAGTGCGGTTGGCGCAGGATAGAGCAGGGTTTAGGGCTGTTGTGCATAGGGTCACTATGAGTCGCAAACAACTCGACGGCACATAACAACAACAACAACAAGTAATTAATCACTATATAAAACCATGTTGGCGTATATTGTTGTGCATTATTTGATAGTTTTGGTATATATAGCACTTCAACTTGAAACAGTAGCTAAGCTTTATGTAGGAATGTACCCCCTTAAATCTTGGGTGACCTTATCTGTGGGGAGTTGTGGTGCTAACCCAAAGGCAGCATCTCTCTAGTGGTTTGAATCTGCCAGAGGCTTCATAGGAGGAAAAAAATGGGCGATCACTTCTAACAGGTGCTGCCATCCCCCAGTGGTTTTTTGAGCTAGAATGGGTCCAGGACAGTAGGGTGTGAGATAAGAATGAGCTTGACCAGATATAGCATGCCATGGAGGCAAATAATGTCTGTAATAATCTAGTAATTCTGACTTGTTTATTTTTTATTATTAAATTTATTAATTTTAATGAGCATTTACAGGGATTTTGGGTCTTCACTCCTTCACTGCTGGACCATTTTCTCTACCCTCCTCCCCAGTTTGTTCTTCTTCCCCCACCATCCGAATGTCTGTTTTAATTGTCCAGTTGCCACAGTGCTTGTCAAAGTCAGTTCTGATTAATCTCCTTTGTCAGTGTGTCCTTTGCCATTCCCTATCACTCCTCCCTGAGAGAGACTTCACCCTGATTCATAAGGAAAAGGGGATGGCGTATTCTCTTAGCTACTTCCTGCTGAAAAGGGACGCTGTGGGTTTCAGGGTGAAGGTCTTCTCTCACTACTCTAAAGGGCCCCTTTGGCAGTAGGAAACACATAGACTATTATGGAGATTGATTTTGGAATTTAGATGCACTCTTATTGATTATGCTTGGCCGTACATGTTCATATCCTTGAAGATGTATCATGGGGGTGTTGCAACCTAGAAGACACAAATTTGACTAACCAGTTATAAGTACATGAGTCAAAAATTATGAAAAAGTAAAAGAAAAGATTCTTTCATTGTTTTACAAACCCTCCCCCAGGTCCCCTCCACCATGGAGCCATCGCTCTAGACTCCTGTGATGACAGAAATACCTAGTCACATATCTCTTTTAAACAGTTTTCTCCCTCCTCTGTTTCAGTGCAATATACATTATTGAACCCATCTTACTCAGTCTCTCCCCAACCCCAAGGACAGTCCCATTCTACAACAGTGGCACCATGCAATATTTGTCCTTTTGTGACTGGGATATTTCACTCAGCATAATGTTCTCCAGAGTCAACCATTTTGAATAATATTGCATGAGTCCCTTGTTTTTCAATGCAGCATAGTATTCCATTGTGCGTAATTCTGACTTGTTTTGACTTAACCACTGGCATAATAATGGGAGTTAATGAATGAACTTAATTAAATTTAAGGGCCATTTAGTAGGAGTAGGGAGCTCTTACGGTGTAGTCTCCTAGTAAGTTGTTCTTCTAACTGAGAAACTCCAAGGAGACAGCATGCGAAAGAAGGCTATTCCTTCTGTTGTGATTTATATCCTCAGAAACTCACTAAAGGGTTTCTCTGAATAGGAATCAACTTGATGGCAATGAATTTGGGGTTTTGGTGGTCGGACTGGGGTAGAGTAAACATGACTTGAGGATTGATTATGATGATGTCTTTGCTGTCGAGTCAGTTCCAACTCATAACTGCCTCTCTAGCAGCTTTCCGGGCCTGTAAATAGCATGGGAAAAGACTGCCTCTCTTCTCCTGTGGGGTGGCTGGTGGACTCAGACCACTAGAGACGCATGTTTTTGCTGTTGTTGTGTGCTGTTGAGTTGCTTGAGACTCATAGCGACACTGTGTACAACAGCCCTAAAGCCTATCCTGTCCTGAGCCAGTCTCACTGACTTAAAAACACCTACTCCCATTGCCCTAGTTACTATATCAATCCATCTCATCCAGGCTTTTCCTCTTCTGTGCTGTCTTTCCATCCTTCTGAGCATGGTGTCCTTCTCCAAGGATCAACCCTCCTGGCCATGTGCCCAAAGTATGTGAGACAGAGCTTCAAAGTCCTAGCCTCCAAAGAGAAACATTTCACCTCTCCCAGACAGACCTATTTGTTCTCTTAGCAGCCCATGATATGTTCAAGACTCTTGTCCAGCACCACAACTCAAAGACATCAGTTCATCTGTCCTAGTCATTGCCCAGTTCTCTGATACCTAGCAAGTAATTGCGAAGACTATGGCCTGGATCAAGTGCACCTTCGTCTCCAGACTAACATTGTTGCTTCTCAGTACTCTGGAGAGGTCCCTGACATCAAGTTTTCCCATTGCAGTTTGTCTTTTGATTTCCTGACTGCTAGTGCCTACTGTTGATTGTAGAGAAGCATAGCCTTTGGGTTAGCGGTGCAGCTTTGTCTGGATTACACCATTAAAGCTTAGTTTGAGAAATAGAGTTAATACTATTTCATAGTCTATTGGTGCAACTTTATTATATCAAATATTTCAAAGCCAAGCTAATGGCCACTCTCTTGTTTTTACAGATCGTGAGGACCAGTCAATTCTTTGCACGTAAGTGAATATTGAATTGTTTTTAGCTCTACCAGGAGTAGAGAATGTTTATGTAACATTTGAGTGTTGGAGTAGAACAGTAATTTCTAAGAATTTGCTATAAACTTTGCAGTTTTCATTTTAAGACTATGATTATCAAGGTTACTTAAATATTTGGTTATCAAACTGAGCTTTCTACCACTTTATAATGTTAATTTATAAAACTTAACATCTTTAGTTTATATGTCCAAATTTTTATTTTTAAATTTTATTTGTGTGTGTATACCGTCAAATCAGATTTGACTGGTACAGGAGATTGTTCCTCCTTCTCGAGCATAGCATCTGGTGGATTTGAACCGCTCACCACTGGGTTTGCAGTGCAGCTTCTTGCCACGAGGCAACCAGAGCTCGCTTTGTATGTCCAAATTTTAACCTGCAGTACTTTTCAATAATTGATTCATTAAACATATGTTGATTGATTGTCATATTCCTGATACACAGTGTGTTAAATACTAGAGATTTATCATCTAATGGAACAATGTCTCTGACAGGATAAGATATGGATTTGCACATTAGAAAGATTGATTTGACTGCAGTGTGAAAATGAGTTAGAGGAGGAGCTGTAGCGAAAAGAGCGTTTAAGAGGCTTGTTGAGTAATCCAGGCACGAGATGATAACCTCAGATTGAGAAGTGGTTATGAACCTGCATATGGATTTAAGTGCTGTTTAGTTTAAGAGACAGATAGACTTGCCAATACTTAGTGATTTCTTTATGGCCCAAGAGAGAGGAATCAAGAGTTGAAAGTTATGGATGATATCCACCTTGTGCACATAAGTACCTGGCTAGCTGACTGAGCAGAGTATGTCTTGAAATGGGAAAGATGAGAGAAAGACTAGGTTGGGAATGGAAGAAACTGGTTTATGATGTTTGAGGTGCCTGTAGCTCATGTAAATGGAACTGTCCACTGGGCTACTGACTGTACAGACTTGGAACTGCGGAGAGATCTGAGGTACAGATGGTAACAAGCAGCCTGGTGAATAGCAAAGAGTGTTGTGAAAGAGAAGGCAGAGCAGAAAATCTGAGGGGAACCAACTCCTGAGGGCCAACCAGAGATTGAGGTGGTAGATAATGAACACTATATTGGAATAGAAGACCGAGAGAACTATGAAAAGAGAGATATATATATATATCTCTCTTTTTGTAGTTCTCTCGGTCCACGTGGTTCTTCAGGCTTCACAGCCTTCATTGTTGGGTTCAGCTGGGTGATGCTTTGATCTGAGTAAGGCTCAGCGGATCTTGTGTGGGATGCACTTCATATCAGCAGTCAGCTACTGGGTCAGGTGGTCTCTGAGTATCTGCTGGCTGGTCAACCTCGGTCCTCCTCCACATGTCCTCTCATTGTTTAGCACGCGTTCTAACATAATTGCAGAGTTTAGAGAACAGCAAGTACTGTTCATGCTGTGTAGAATATTCA
Source organism: Elephantulus edwardii (assembly GCF_000299155.1). Lineage (NCBI taxonomy): Eukaryota > Metazoa > Chordata > Mammalia > Macroscelidea > Macroscelididae > Elephantulus > Elephantulus edwardii. The sequence goes on from NW_006400036.1 coordinate 2,830,815, forward strand.
CGGCTAACTTACTCATCAAAGCAAGTCACATGACCAAGGCCAGAGTCAGTGTGAGAAACGTTACCCAAGTGGGTAGACACCCAGCAAGGTCTAAAACATTTGGAACTGTTACTGCCTCCAGTCTACTAGAAGGAGGTTGGAATGGACAAAGTAAGGCATCTGCAACATTTTGCAGGTGGATGCAATGGAGGACAGTGACACAAGAGAATTGAGGATATTGGCAAGAGAAATTCTATCGTGATGGACCATGGAAATGGATTAAAGAGAGGAGGAGGGCAATGATGGGGAGAAAGTAAATGGACCAAAGAACTAGAAGTCTTGATGAAGTTGAACAGAGAATACTGGAGATTCTGGCATGGGCAAGCAGGTAGAGTTGGCAGTTGTGGTCAAAGATGATGAGTGACAATAAATGGGGCCACAGGTGTGTGGGAAGCTGAAGAATGGGAGTGTGCTGAGTTGTGGAGGTTCAAAGTGTAAAGAGAACCAGATGAAGAGAAGGGTGGAATGGTGATACACAGACGTGTTCCCATTCAATGAGAACAATGGCCTCTGAGTGACTCTTTGTTAATAAAGCTAAATTATTATTTCATTTAAAGGACTACTTTTACTTCGAGATCATATCTTTCCCACTTTGGGAATAAAATGTTCTTTCTTTTAAAGGAAAGACGGGACTTATTGTTTGCAGTATTCTTACTAGAAAAAGTAAAAACTTGAGGTTTTAAATTGCAGTTTTATTGATCTAGGACTACCCCTGAGTGTGGCATGAGAGAGAAAGAGGTAAGGAAAAAGACAGGTGCCCAGACCTCCAAGGGGCTAGAACTCTCCCCACACTGGAAGTAACATAGCTGAGGAGCACGAACAGGAAACAGGATTTGTTTGTGGACCCTCATTGTCACAGTCCCTGGTGATGTCTTGATTTGCCAGGTGAACCAACCTTGTAGGCACAGAAGACAGCAAGTGAGGTGTGAGGTGGTACCAAGCAACCTAACAAGTGATTTGATATTCTCAAAGCATAAGGTGTAAAATTGTGACTAAATTTAAATTTCGGATATTGAAAAATTACGCTTTAACCTTTGTTCTTCCACATAAAGGATCCCTCTCCCATTTTCCTTTCTGTCAACTCAGGGCTTAAACTGTTGAAGTTAAACTGTTGACCCCTTCTTCTTTCTCATAATCCCGTTTCTAAGTTACTCACTGCTGTCAAGTCACTTCTGAGTCATAACACACTCTGTTGTGTTTTTAAGCTCATAATCTTTATGAGAGAAGGTTATGCTCTCCCACTGAGCATATGGATTCGAAGAAACCTTTTGGTTGGTAGCTAGATGCTTCATGCACAGTGCCACTAGCTACCTCACTCATTGCTGTTGAGTTGTAACTGACTTACAGCATAACTTCCATTGAGCTTCCAAGGTTATGAATTAAAGGGCAGGAGACTGCTTGTCTTCCTTCCAAGAGTGACTGGTGGATTTGAACCTCCAGAGAGGGGAGGTCGTTGGGTTAGCAGCAAAACACTGTGTGGACTGACTAGTCACCAGACCTCCCCATAGCAACCCAATAGGAGGGCAGAGTTAAACTACCACAGCGTTAAAGGCTGTGATCTTTATGGAGGGAGACTGCCACATCTTTGTCTCTCAGAGAGATTAGTAGCTAAACAGAGCACTGTAGCCAGTGCACCACTAGGGCTCCTTATTGCAGACACTGGCCCCTGCAATTGGATAACTGATGCCATCATTTTATCATTGATGAGTAAACTAGTTAAAAGGTAAGTCTGGTTAATCTCTTCATGGATACAGAGCCTGTACTCTGAGTAGCAATCTTCATGTACTATGCTGCTGCTTTAATTGCTAACATTCCCCAACATTTTGTTATGATTATTTCCAAACATAAATCAGTGTTAATTTTGCCATGACCCTCATATATCAGCTCCCTAGATTTTACTAGTAGCCTTTACTTGTTTCGTTAGGAACTCCGATGGCATGGTGCATTATATTTTACGCCGCATCTTTTCCTCTAAAGGTTTATTGCTATTGAAATCCCACTAGAGGTCTTCACTGAATCAGAATTAGCTTGATGGCAGTGGGTTATGTTTGCTTTATTACCTCTTTCAATCTGTCCATTCATCAATCCTTGCTTTCGTTTGATGCACTTGAAGTTGAATTATAGACATCAGTACATTTCCCTTGTATGTAATTCAGGATATGTACAGCCCAGTGTGTAAGGACTTGTGCTGCCACCACAAAAACAAGCTGTTCAAATCCACTAGTTGCTTCTCAGGATGAAGATGGGCAGTTCCCTCCTATGATTTACAGCCTCCGAAACCTGCTGGAGTGTCGATGAGTAACAAAAACATAATTAATTAAACATAAACTAATCCAATATGTTTTCTCTTTATTGTCTGAGGCAAAATTTATTTATTATGAATTTTATGTATACAATTGCTGGATTACTTATGTAATCTAAATTTTTTTTATTAAATTTTATTAATTTTAATGAACATTTACAGAGATTTTGGGTTTCCATTCATTCATTGTTGCATTATGTAATCTAAATCTTATGAGAGCTCTGGTGGTTTAGTGGAAACCAGTTGCACTGCCAACCCAAGGACACATGATTCAGATCCACCAGGTGCTCTGTTGCTCTGTGGGAGAAAACCTGACTGGGGCGGGGGAGGGGGGTGTCAGCTATGAGTTAGTTCCAGCTCAATGGCAATGAGTTTAAATTGTTTGATTTGAAACCCTATTAAGATAGAGAAGACATTACTATAATTCCATAGAGTTCCCTCTTGCCCCCACCAGGTAAATCCTGTCCCCTGCTTCTTTCCTATCTTCTTAAATCAGTTTCATTGTATATGATACTTAATAACAACCTTTTTCGTTCATATCTATCATAAGCTACTTTGTAATTTTAGAAATACTAAAATATACAACAGTGAGTACTAGATTCAATAAAATGTCAGCTCAGTAGTGCCTTTGAAGATCCACCAAAGAAATCCTCCACACATACTTACCAGAGGGTTTATTCCACTTTGTACACAGTTGAGCTAGTTAATTTTTTTCAAGAATAACTGTTTAGTCAACTTGCTATGGTAGGTTTTTTTTTTTTTAGGGTAAGTACCTGTGTTTACTCTGGATCACAAAGAGAAAATACAATTGGAAACATTTTTAAAAGGATAATAAAGTAGTTGAATAGCTTCTCTTAAGCTTTACCTTTTTAGTCACTCAAAAATCACATTCCAGGTTTTCCTGCCCCCAATTTCAAAGATAGAACAATCCACTGGGCACTCTGTCCTATTCCAACTCCAGACACCTGCACAGAGCTGCTGTCTCTGACTTCCTACCCTGAGCTAGGGCAGGTCTAGTTAAAAGGACACCCTCCTTCAGTCAGCCAAAAGGCAGAAGCCAGCCACGAACTTGGGGGCCACTTGACACCTCACTTCTGACCTGCAGGCCACAAATTTGAGGTCCTTCAGGCTGCTAGCTCCTCCTTTCTCACAATTTCCCCGGGCTCCCTAACTTGTGGCCAGCTGCCTCCCACTACTCCCTTGAGTAGATTCACTGGAAGGAATCCTAGAAAGTACTATTCTTAACAGCTTTGTTGAAAAGTACTGTACTTACTGATTTCTTATAACCTAAAGGACACAAATGAAAAGACACCTAAGGTGAATGAAGCCTGGGAGGGTTCCTAATTCCGAATGTCTGTGTCCCCACAAGGACATGCTGCCCCCTCAGTGCTGCTTTGTCTTTCACAAGGAGGAAAGGCATGGAGCATCACTGCTTTTACTAAGGGTCTCCAAACCCAAAACCTCTGGCGGCCAGTTGATCCCGATGCATAGTGACCCTTCGGTGAGTGTTCAAGGCTAGACTCTTTCCAGGAAGAGACTGCCTGTCTTTCTTCTGTGGAGCAGCTAATGGATTTGAACCCCTGGCTTTGCTGCACAGTAGGTAATGCACCCTGCCAACAGAGCCCTCATTACACAGTGGAAGTTCCAGCCCCTGAGCAAGTCACAGGATTGTCAATCACAGGGTGGTCACCAGCCAGTAGTGGGTCTTTGTGGCCTGGCCAGCCACACCCCAGAGCAGCCTCCTCATTTCACAGTGGCTGCTTGGTGTGGTCTGAAGTCCTTAAGAAACACACTGAAATTCCAGGGCTTTTGTTTAGAGATTATCACTCAGGAACCAAGGGTAAACAACAAATTAAAACTCAAATCTATCCTGGTCACAGACTGTTCTTCCTAGCAGGCTGCTTTGTAAAAGAACAGAGATTTGAAACAGTAGGAAATTAGTCTACTAAAGCTTTCTCTCTCTCTCTCTCTCTGTGTGCGCACGTGCGTGTATACACATACATACTATGTGAGATATATATATATATATATATAAATAAAATACATGTGCCGCTTTAGTGGCCTACTGCATAAGGAGTTGTGCTGCCAACTTAAAGGCTGGTGGTCCAAAACTATCAGCTACTTTACAGTACAATCTCTTCCATCTCCTCCATTTGATTAACTACCTCTTAAAACTCACAGAGGGTCACCTATAAGTTGACTTCAACTTGATAAAATAAAGAATTGAGACTCATGTCATTTTGAGTCCATAACTTCCATTCTTAGCTAGTGTGCTAATATTGAAGATTCATAATGCCATTTAGCGCTCAGCCATTCTAGGTATGATAACTAATTATATATGGTTTTGAAGCAGGAGTGGCATCCACTTCCTAAAAAATATGCCTCCGGAAACTGAAGTTGATAAATGAAGGTCATAGAAAGGCTTCAGACCTTTTGTTCATAGGGTCGCTGTGAGTTGTGCTCGACTCAAAGGTAATCAACAACAGCAGCATATATATATGGTGGATCAGTCGTTGAAGGGGCACTAATAGGTAACTTCCTCTGTTATCTAGTGCTGCTATAACAGATACCACAAGTGGATGGCTTTACCACAGCAGTTTAATTCTCTTGTAATTTAGGAATCTAGTCATCCAGTTTCGGGGTGCCAGCTCCCAGGGAGAGTCCTCTGATCAGTTCTAGAGGAAGGTCCTGTTTCTCCTCGGCATCTGTAGGTCCTGGCATGCCTTGGAGACTTCCATGTGCCCTGGCCTTCCCTGTGGCGAGGAGCTTCCTGCCACGGCACCAGAGTCCACAAGCACAGCTCCACTCCTGGCCATTATCTCCTGGTGAGACTGAGGTTTTTCCAAATCACTCACTTTCCTCCCCTGTATCTCTGTGAAACTGCCCTTACATGGATTAGCGCTGTGATGGAATTAAAGGTGTTACTTTCTACCCTAAATCCATGCAGAGCTATCTGGGTTATTGGATCATGGAGGTTCATTACATAGTTTCCACCTTCTATCATTACTTACATGTATTTGGACAGGGGGAGTACACATTTTAATCCATGACAGTTTATTGAATACCAGTTAGAACCTTTGTTGTTGTGTACCATAAAATTGAAACCAACCCATAGCTGACCCTCTGGCAGGTTTTCAGAGGCAGTTAATCACACAGAAGGAGACTGTCCATCCTTCTCCTGAGAAGCAAGTGGTGGCCTGGAACCGCATGCCTTTGGCATTGTAGCATAGCTTCTTGCCACTAGGCCACCAGAGCTCCCTAGTTATATTCATTAGGTGGATATTATTTTCACCTTACGCTAGCCTAACTTATTGGAGGTGACTATCCCTCCATTAAGACGGTAAAGATAAGTCTCCTTCCACTGCCCGTCAGTTTGTGGTACTGTGGTGGCTTATGCATGGTGCCTGATGCTGTGCTGCTGTAGAGTTCCAGACACCAGCAGGGTCACCATGGTGGACTGGTTTCAGCAGAGGTTCCTGACTGAGACATGCTAGGAACAAGGCCTGATGATCTACTTCCTGAAGATTAGCCAGTGAAAACCCCATGGAGCCCAACAGATACGATGATATCATGTTATCTGTTGATACCGTGTTGGAGAGAGGCGGTTAGAGGTGCTCACTATACCCAGTGATCACAGCAGTGGGCAGAGCGTGCTGTCGATCATGAAAAATGGCACAGGAACAGGCATTGTTTTCTTCTGCTGGGCTTAGAGTTGCCAGGAGTCAGAACGACCTGCTGGCCAGTAACAGTCATTTTCCCTGTTAGAAGGAACAGAATGGTACCGGGATACATCTATCATTGAAACAGTAGTCCCTAAACCAAAGTTACCTAGACATCATGGACAGTGTTGTGGAATCCACACACAGTTCATGGAGCTGCTCTACATGTGACAGGTGGCAGGAGTGGGGAAATGCTTTTGGGACATAATGAAATGTGTTCGATGAGAGGGATTAGTAGGAAACTGTCACAAAGGTCAGTTGGCTGAAGAATAACAATTCTAATGAGGCAGGTCATCTAAGCAAGCGATAGGCTCTATCTTTGGCATCATAAAAATTACCTCCCTGAAAAAAAAATTGCCTCCCTAGAACCAGCAGCCAATAATTATGGTAGGCATTAAAATATTGAGTATTTAAAATGAAACTACTGTCATACCTATTAAGAAATTATACTTGATTTTGTTCCAAAATTTTATCCTGATCTCCAGGGTACATTGCCTGCCTCCTCTGTCACTCGCCACTGTCTCTCTCTCTCTCTCTCGTTCATATCTAAGCCATCACACTGGTCCCAGCCCCTCTTGGCTCTGGGAGGCTCTGTCCTGCCCCAGGCCTCCTCTGTGCTCGCTCTCCTGCCAGTGCCCTTTTCTGCTTGCTCTTCCACTGGCTGCACTTGCTTTGAGCATTTCTTAGTCCTGAAATCAGCTCATTCATCATGTGTCTGCTCTCCTACACTGGAGATCCACAGGCTTTGTTCAGTTATATTTCTAGCATCCAGAAGACTGCTTGGCACATTGCAGTTCATTTATTGATGAGATGTCATTGCTATATCATGTACCAGTGTTAAAACTACCTACTACTGAGGCAGTTCTGAGTTGGGGTAATTCCAGACATGAGAGAGTAGGACTGTGTTCCAAACGGTTTTAAGAGACTGGGGTTTTGGTGGTGTTTCCTTGTCATGTTTGTGTGTGGGTTTTGTTTGTTTGGGGTGTGTTTTTTTTTTTAAGTAGATTGATGGGCCTTTTTTGTGAGGTATCGCCAGGAGGTCTCAGGCCCTAGAATTTAAGTTAGCAGATTAGTATTAATTACCATCTAGGACACTGTATAAGCAGTAGCCACGTAGAAAACAAAGAATAGAGATAAAGCTCATTTATGGCAGGAACAAAAAGATTTAAAAAATGTTTGATAGTAAACCTAACAAAATTTCATAGGACTGATATTCTTTACTCAGTAAGTACTTTTGGGCACCTGTTAAACTAGGCACTGAGGTTTCTAGTATAGGTGTATCCTATGTGACAATGGCTAAGCACTCAAGTGCTACAGAAAGGTTAGCAATTTGAACCCACACAGAACCGTCCTTGGAGACAGACATGGTGAAGTATTTCCAAAAAAGGCACAGCCTTGGGATGTCACATGCCACAGAACAGTTTTTCTCTGCACACTAGTGTTACAACAAGTTGTAATTGAATCAACATTGATTTAGGCACACTCTGTCCTTGTTTATATTGAACCTGTTGTTTTGTTGTGTACCATCAAAACAGAACTGACCCATGACTGACTGTCCAGCGGGATTTCACAGGCAGTAAATCACACAGGAGGATATTGCCCATCCTTCTCCAGTGGAGCAGCTGGTGGATTTGAACCATATGCCTTTATGATTACAGTGCAGTTTATTAACCACTAGGCCACTGGAGACACCAAAATGTACTTGAGAGAGAAAAGTATAAAGGCCTTGTCTCCTCAAAATTGAACATTTACAGATAACATTTAACTAAAAATTCTATCTGTTGTGATTTTATCTGGGAGTATATATGGGCCATGTGAGTGATAGCAGTAGAAAAAAATTATTTTAACATCCTTTGAAAAATTAAATCTAGAGACTAACCAAAATTTTCCCCAACAAATAGCAGCACTGAGTGCTCTGCTTTCAGTATTGTCCTGGCACTGGGGTAACTTGAACTTCTAAATTCAGAGCCACTTAATGATTAAGTTGGAGATAAGATGGTGTTTGCATTTAGTGGAGTTCTTGGTCCATTGATATTGGGACATGAGGATAATAAGAAAATGAGATTAAATCATTACCTCAAACCATAAATTGAGTCTTCCCTCCCCCCAGACTGATTAAAGATTTAATTGTAAATACTGAGACCATCAAGGTTTTGAAAGATAATATAGATCATAATGAGAGTATAAATAGGATCTTTATGAAAGAAAAAAACGTTCCTAAGCTGAACTGCTCCATGGGAAGAAGATGGCCAGTCTCCTCCTTTGTGATTTACAGCCTCTGGAAACCTGCTGGAGGGCCCATGTCAGCACTTAGCAACAAGAAGCTGCATGCAGAAACTTTAAAAGTTCTGCATCAAAGGGAGCTCTGGTGGCCTAGTGGCAAGACACTGCACTGCAATCCCAGGAGTATGCGGTTCAAATCCACCAGATGCTCTGCTGGAGAAGGAGGGGGCAATCTCCTCCTGTACCAGTCAGATCTGATTTGATGGTACACGTAAAAGTAATACAATTTAAAAAAAAAAAAAAGCTCTGCATCAAAACAAAAAGGGATTAGTTTTAGTGTAATGATGGATGGTGGTTAAGTATAGAATTTTCTGACAGAGTAAGGGTTAAGCATAGTCACTAGGAGTTGAAGTCAACTTGGCGGCACATGACAACACAACAGGGTTGCCAAAGTTGTAACTCTTTATAGCTATAGATGCTTAACCAAGCACTTAACCACTGCACCACCAGAGCTTACTACAGTGGTTATGTAGAATCACCAAATCTCAGAACTAGAAAGGATTGAATCCAATTTCTGTATTTTATAAATGAGACTCTGGAGGCCCAGAGAAGTCAATTTTCTTATTAAGGCCGTTTTAAGTAGTTAATAAGATCCATTCACCCAACTCTGTGGCTGAGATTCTAAGTGTCTGGGTGTAGGGGGTTTGGGAAGGCAATGAAAGCAACACAATAACCATTAAAAAAAACAGTTATGGAAAAATTTAAGTTGTAACTACTAGTACAAGTCTAAAATGGTCAGGATTTATTAGAAAAGTACAGCTCCCAATCTTTAAATACAAAAGGCTTATTTTAAGCAATGCTGGATTACAGTTGTTAATTGGCCGTGTTTGTAATACTATTTTTAAGTTTTTTAAAACATATCTAATTCTATCTTGGATTTTTGTTTCGGTGTAACATGGTGTTGTATTGATTATTAAAGTAGATTTACATTAATTGTATTTCAGGGAATTTGAGAAGTCAAATCAAGAGGTCTTTTTTTTAGCAACGGCATCTAATCACTTACCCAGTTTTAGATTTTGCATTATGTAAAAATAAAGAGCAACCTCTGAAATATGCTAGTCTCATTTGTAAATACGAATAATAGGAAATGAACAACATTCGCCGGGGTCATAAAATTGATAATATTAACTAATTTTCTCACAGACAGCCTGTATTGACACTGTGTCTAGACTCTGCAAGGTTACATGGATTGAAATAAACAAAGCCATGGGGTTATCATGGTACCAGGCCAGCACGTAAAACTACAGGCAGTGTAAAGGCTTATACTGAAATTGGGACGAGGTTCAGCGTTGGAGAATCATTGTTTGCCTGATTTGAGCAGATTTTCAGTGGCTTTTAAGAAACTTTAGGCATGTGGCCTGGAGGGAGCAATCCCTGGAAAAGGGTAACTTGTCTGGAGAATTGAAGAATGAAAGGAAGTTCTCAACAAGAAGGCTTGGCACAGTGACTGCAACAGCAGGCGTGAGCCAGCAGACATTGTGAGGATGGCATAGGGTAGGGCAACGTTTAGATCTCCTGTCCTGTTCACAATGTTGATCTAAGTTGAAGTGAACTTGATGGCACTCAGAGATGTCTCGGTGTTCAGTTTCTCCAGTTAGATTATTGATTTAGATGGACTTGAGAGTATGGATGTTCCTGGTGTGTTTCTGGTACTCAGGTGTTTCTTCATCAATGTTGTAGTGAATTTTACCTTTTGGCCAGAACTTCTGCCCATAAGAATTAGGGGAAGATGTGAAAATTTTTCTTTTATTGACATCTATCAAGAAATATTTTCTTTTATGTAAAATCCTTTTTAAAAATTTTTTTTCCTTTTCTAACTACCTATTGTTACATATTGTTGAGCTGGAGCCAATTCAGTGCTGACCCTCCAGTGTGTTTTCAGAGGCTATAAATTGCACAGGAGAAGATTGGCCATCTTCCTCTGAAGGAGCAGCTGGTGATGTGTTTTCACCCTGCTTTCCCCATCCTCATTTTTATTTTCTCTTTTCCCCTGTTGTTTTATGTGCTTTTCATCTACATTCAGTTTTGGTTTTTTCAGTCTATGTTTTGGAATGCATCTTTTAAAGCAGACTGTGTTAATATTTCCTTCAGGGGTGAATCAGGAGCCGGGAAGACAGAAAATACCAAGAAAGTTATCCAGTACCTCGCTCATGTTGCTTCTTCACATAAAGGAAGAAAGGACCACAATATTCCTGTAAGTTGATGTTTTGTTGTTATTTTAAGTCTTTCTTTTTTTTTTTACAGTTTCAGAAGCTATAATAGGAAAGGAAGCAGACCTCCACTGTGTACTGTTAGTATTGTCAGCTCCTTCCCAACACAGGCAATTCTTTTCTCACTGAAGAATATTAATAAAAAGAAAAAAAAAATGCTATTGACGATTTCTTGCTTATGGAGCATACTACAGTTAGAGTTGTACCTTGAAGCCCGCTTTCTTTCCCAGATTTGGTAAGAACAATTAAACGTCAGAGAACCATGTTTTAGGTAACTTTCTCATTTTCTACCAAAAGATGACTGACCCACATAGATCTTAGCAATTCTTTCTAAACTTTTAGAATGACTGGTTGCTGTTGCCCACAGCAGCTTGAAAGGAGGGTACAAATGTGGGAAGAGTTGATAGAAAAGGAGCTGAAAATTGAAAGGTCAGTTATCCATGGCCTGTAGCTGTGCAGAGATCGTGGTTAATGGAGCCTGTGGTTCTGACAAGCAGACCAGCTTTGCACGTTGACTCGAGTGCTTTGGATGTGGCTTGCGGCTAGGAAAGACCCAAACTTGCTAACATTTGCATTTGTCTGTTTGTAACAAACAGCAGGAATCGCCTAAACCAGTGAAATACCAGGCAAGTGCTTTTCTTTCTGCTTCTCAGTCTTGAGTGTTTGCGCTAATTTCTGTCTTTAGATTGAGTCCCTTTTAGAAGTAAGTATGGTGATTTCTGAGTGCAAGCTCTTATGGAAAAAAACCTTTATTTTGCAAATGTGTTGTGTGGAGCTTTACCCTTTAATAAGAAAAAGCATGCCCTTTTGCTTTACATTTGCTTTCTAAGTAAATTTTATTATGTATTTGTCCTTTTACCGTGATACTCATTTGCATGTTTTAAAAGCCTATGATAAATAAACTTACAGTTTCATGCATCTAGATGGAATTTAATACTTCTTCAACAGATGGAAATCTAACTTTACAAGTGTTAACAGCTTTAAAAGTTAGCCTTTGGGTTAACAAATTTATAATCTGTTCAAATCTTGTATAGTTTATGCCTCTGTATGTTTTAACTGAAAGGCCTCATTGTAATCAGTGTATAAGTTGGAATTCTTTTATTCCTTCTGGCCAAGTAGTGGAGGAACATTTCACTTTGTGATTATGCGATGCCCTCCTTTTAGCTCCTCAGAGCAAACCCTGAACTGGAGCATGACCTCTATGTCCTAATACCTGGGAGGAAAGATAGAAGCCAGATTCTTTGAAATAGGATGGAGTGAATAAACCTGGACTTAATCTTTCCCTGGCGTTGGAGTGGTTTTGATTTGTCTGCCTGCCATAAGCATGTTGATACTCAGCTATTGTAAAGCAAAAAACAGTAACATTGCATTCATTGTCGCAGCATCTAATGGAATTAATGAGTTGTTCAGCTGTCTTTCTTAAGATTACTAAGAAATTCTGAAAGCTGTTCTATACCTAGGAAGGGCCTACAGTGCTCTTTCACCTCTTTAGCCACAAGACCAGACTAGTAATGCAAACTGAGGTTGGGCGAATGAAATAATCATTACCCTCTAGACTGTTTAACAACTTCTCTTCTGGAGAATAAAAGTGTCTGTGGACCAGATATCAGCAAAGAAAATTGTGGTTCAGAGATACCTTTAACTTTATTTAAATCATTAGTGAATTAGTGTTAGATGAGCTCTGGTGACCTAGTGGCAAGAATCTGAGCTGCAATCCTTGAGGCACATGATTCAAGGTCACCAGCTGCTCCACAGGAAGAGGGATGGGCAGTCTCCTCCTGTGTGATTAACTGCCTCTGAAAACCAGCCAGAGGAACAGCTATGGGTCAGTTACAATTCTGCGGTACTTAAAAACAGTATTAAATAATCAGGATACAGATTTAGGTTTTCCATACCCTCAGTGGAATACATAAACACCCACCACTAATACTTTGTTCCAGTATCATTTTAAACTTGCGTGTAGCTCCCTACTGTATGTGAGTAGCATGCTCTCCCCAGCTTACACGGTCAGGCCTGGGGAGCAAACGCTCCCACATGAATCAGCTGCTCCTGGGTCGGGTGTCACTGCCATGTGGATCGCATGTCTGACTGTATGCTTGCACTCTGTATGTGTTCTCAGTGCTGCTTTCCTCAAGTTTTATTTCCATAGTATTGAAGCCAGGTAGTATCTATGGTAATGTTTCTAGAAACTTGATGAAAGCACTGACTCTCAATAAAGTTTTCTTCCCCGATATCATCTTGGAATATGACAACTCTCCAGTACAGTAGGCAGTGATCATACCCAAACAGGGACATGTATAACTGTGAATCTGTTTTTTTATTCCTGTTCTGGAAATGTAATGTAAGTGGAATCATCAAGACCTCTGTAACTGACTTTTTTCATTTAGCAGTGTTTTCAGGGTTCATTCATGTTGTGGAAATGTATCAATATATTACTGCTTTTATTTACAATAGCCAAGAGTTGGAAATAACCCCAGTGTCTGTCAGTGGACAAGTGGCTAAAAAAATTATTGTACATTCACACCATGAAATATTATGTATCACTAAAAAAATGACTGAGAATTGTGAATACTGTAAAATACGGATGAATCTAGAATTAATTATGTTGAGTGACATAAGTTAGTCACAAAAGGATAATTATGGTATTGTTGTTGTGTTGATTGCCTTTGAGTCAAGCACGATTCACAGTGAACCTATGAACAAAAGGCCTGAAGCCACTCTACAACTATCATTGACCAAAGTTCATAGGGTTTCCAGAGGCAGGTTGGAAGTGGATGAGGAAGTGGATGCCACTCCTTCCCAATTATGGTTATAAGACCACTAATATAAAAAAACTAAAGAAACATTTACACACAGATAGAATCAATCTTTAAGAGGATGAGAAGGGAGGCAGAAGGGAATAAAAATTAACAAATAAGTTGAGTGAAGGGAAAGAAAATATACAAGAGTTTGATTGTGGTAGTGGTGGTGGTATATACTGTCTAGTCAGAACTGTCTCACAGCTGATCCTCTAATAGGTTTTTCAGAGGCAGTAAATCATGGGAGGAGATTACTGCTCTTCCTTTCACAGAGTAGGGTGGATTCAAACTCTGTGCCTTTGAGTTGGCACTGCAACTCCTTTAAGCTCTAATTAATCAATCAATCAATTGTAAGTAATTCTAAAACAACATGTAAAAAAAAAATTAAAACAAACCAAAACATGTCTATGAGTAATTGAATGAAAAGAGGTATATTTTATAAACTTTATTTCAAAATAAAATTTTGAACACATTTAAGAAATTCACCATTTCTTTTATAACCAAGTAGCATTCCATGGTATGTATCAACACATTCACCTTATTGCTGTAGAGTTGGAACGGACCCACAGCTGACCCTCCGGTGGGTTTTCCAGTTTCTCCACAACCTTGCCAGCATTTTTTGCTTGCTGTTTTGTTAAATTTTGCTATTTTGACTGGGGTGAGATGGTATCTCATAGTTGTCTCCGGTAGGTTTTCCAAGGCTATAAATCATCCATCTTATTTCCTGCGGAGCAGCTGTTCAAGCCACTTGCCTTTGGGTTCACAGAACACTCCTTCATACTTGTCCACCAGAACTCTCTACTGTAACACATTTTATTTAACCATAAGTTGGTTAAATGAGTTGGTGGACATTTGGGCTCTTTACACCTTTAGTGATGAATAATGATGCTATGCATGTTCACGTATAATTTTTTTACGTGAACGCATATTTTCACTTCTCTTGGTATATGCCCAGAAGTGGAATTAGTGGATGATATGCTTAAAGCTTATGTTGAACATATTGAGAAACTGTTTTGAAGTAGCTGCATTATTTTACATTTCCACCAGTAATGGATGAGGGCTCTATTACCTCTGTACCTTGACCAAAATTGCACGTCCTAATGAGTATGAACTAGCCAGGTTTTAAATTTTGCATTTAAAACATCTTCATTATGAAAATTGTGAACAAATGTAAGAGATTTATTTTCAAAATTAAAGTCACAATATTTAAGAAGCATACTTTAAATAATGCTTTTTCTAACAAAATTAAAAGTCTCACTAAAAGATTGATAGTTCAAACCCACCAGCTGCTCTGCAGGAGAAAGCTGAGGCTGTACCCGTAGTACAGATCTGCAGCCTTGGGAACCCTGTGGATAGCTCTCTGCTGTCCGTTAGGGACGCTTGGAGTCGTATTTGACCCAGTAGCCGTGGGTTCATATGACTTGATCCCCTGACTGTGCACTGGATGTTTGCCCTCACCATAGTATGCTTTTGGACATTCAAAGCTTAGCATAGTGCTCAGTGCCACCTGAAATCTTGAGTATAGTGCTGTTTCAAGGTAGGTTTGAAAATGATTGGTGTTTGAAATAGGGGGCCATCAACACTTCAGTGACATTAAATTTTGCATTTAAAACATACATCTTCTTTATGGAAAACAGGAAGAGATACAAGAGATTAATTTTCAAAATAAAAATCACAATATTTAAGGAGCATACTTTAAATAGTGTTTAATATTGCATGGAAAATAGTACTAGTAGTTTCTAAAATGTAATCATCCCTTAAGAGTACTTGTGAGCCAGCCCTCCTGCCCTGCCACCTTTCTATTCATTCACTTTTCTACAAAAGCTTCAGTATGCCTTAATAGCTGACCTCAGCCCAATTTATGCTACTCAGAACAAAGACAAAAAGGTGATAAAAATGGCTACTATGGAAGTTAGAACCTGCCAGTTGAGGTTAATGTCTACTTTTCAACATGAGAACCAACTTTAAAATTAGAGAGAGAGAACTAAGGAAGAATGAGAATTCTGTGGCCTAGTGTCAAGAAGCTGCAGTACAATCCCAAAGGCAACTCCCAGTTGCTCTGGAAGAAGGATGGGCAGTCTTCTCCTTTGTAATTAACTGCCTCTGAAAACCTGCTGGAGGGTTAGCTATGGGTCAGTTCCAACTCTACAATACACAGCAAGAAGAATTGATGCTTTCACATTGTGTGATGTTAGAGAAGGGCACAGGATAGCTCATGGACTACCAAAAGAACTACCAAATTGTCTTGGAGGAAGTGCAGCCAGGTTGCTCCTTAGAGATAAGAATGGGGAAACTTGTTGTCACATACACTGGGCACATTGTCAGGAGCACCCAGTTCTTGGGGAAAGACAGAAGAACTTTGAGAACTAAAGTGTGCCTGCCCCAAGCCATCTTTTAGCTTCCTGATGTGCATGTGAAATTAGAATAAGGAAGACCACAGAATGGGTCTGTGAAGTGTGGTGCTGGTGGTGAATATTAAATATACCCTGGACTGCCAAAGGAGCAAACAAGTATCTTGAAACAAATGTTTTGAAAGTGCAGCCACAGTATTCCTGCACAGGAAGGATAGTGAGCCTATCTCACATACTTTGGGCATGCTCTCATGGCAGGGGGCAGTAGGGGAGTGAGACCCTGCAGAAGGACATCATGCTTGGAAATGTAGAAGGTCAGTGAAAAGGGGAAAGATCTTCAACGTGATGGATTGACACAGAGACTATAGCGGTGTGATTGAGCACAGCAGAGACAGTGAGGGTGGTGCAGGATCAGTTAGATGCCACCTGCTGTTCTGTTATCTGAGTACATAGGTTCCTCATGGTCAGCTGATTCAGTGGCCCCTAACAACAGTGGCAACATCAAATTATGCACAGATTACTAAACATAAGGCATAGTTTTAACCACGATACATAAACCTTTAAAGCATTATATAACTATAAATACTTACAACTTTAGAAATCCTTTACATAGTTATATGTGGCATTACGATTGGAGGAAGACTCATCAACAGCCTGCATTATGCAGATGACACAACTTTGCTTGCCAAAACTGAGAAGGACTTGAAGTGTTTGCTGTAGAAGGTCAAAGTCTGCAGCCTTCTATGTGGATTACATCTCAACATCAAGAAAACAAGATTCTCACCACCGGACCAATAGGGAGTATCATGATAGATGGAGAAAGAATTGAGATTGTTAATGATTTCATCTTGCTTGGATCCACAATCCGCTCTCTTAATACTAGCATCAGCATCCAGGAATCAAAAGATGAGTTGCACTGTGAAAATTTGTTGTTGTTGTTGTTATGTGCCATCGAGTCATTTGCGACTCATAGCGACCCTATGTACAACAGCCCTAAACCGTGCTCTATCCTGTGCCAATCTCATTGCCTCTGACACACCCATCCCGAGTACCCCAGTCACTGAATCAATCCACCTCATAGAGGGTCTTCCCCTCCTGCACTGTCCCTCTGCTCTACCCAGCATGATGTCCCTCTCTAAAGACCTGTCTCTCCTTACGACATGTCCAAAGTATGTCAGACGAAGCCCCAGAATCCTTGCCTCCAAGGAGCAGCCTGGTTTAATCCTCTCTAGGATGAATCTGTTTGTTTTCTTGGCAGTCCATGGTACATTCAATACTCTTCTCCAGCACCACAGCTCAAAGGCGTCAATTCTCCTTCTATGCTCCCTAGTCATTGTCCAACTCTCTGATGCATAACAAGTGATTGCAAAAACCATGGCCTGTATCCAGGCAGACCTTAGTCTCCAGAGAGACACTGTTGCTCTTGAGTATTTTGGAGAGGTCCCTAACCGCAGACTTTCCCATCGCAATACGTTTTCTGATTTCCTGGCTACTGGTGCCAAGAGTGTTGACCGTGGAGCCGAGCAAACTGAAGCTGTGAACAATCTCAATCTCTTCTCTATTCATCCTGATGCCACCGATTGGTCCAGTGGTGAGAATTTTTGTCTTCTTGACATTGAGCCTCAGTCCATATTTACTGTAAAAAAAAAAATCTGTCAAGGATCTCTCCAGAGTGTTAAAGAACAATGATGTCAATCTAGAAACTGGGTGCACCTCATCCAGGACCTGGTCTTCTCAGTTGCTTGCTATGCAACTGAGAGTTGAACAATGAATAGAGATAACAGAAAAAGAATTATTGCCTCTGAATTGTGATACTGGAGAATAATATTGAACATACCATGGGCTGCTAAGAGAACAAGAGAGAGAACAAAAGGGTGAAACCAGTTTGCTCCTTTGAGGCAAGAATTTTGATGCTCCATCTCACATGCTTTAGGCATGTCACCAGGAGGGACCAGTCCTTGGAGAAAGACGTCGTTCTTGGAAGGGGCAGAGTGTCAGCACAGAAGAGGATGATCTGGATGAGATGAATTACACAGTGCCTGGCAATTGAGTCAGATGTGTCAGAGCAATGAGATTGGCTCAGGATAGGGCATGGTTCAGGGCCGTTGTTCATAGAGTCACTGTAGGTTATAGTCAACTCCACAGCCTATAACAACATTGTGCTTTAAAAAACAAACAAACAAAAAAAACAGAACAAAAAACCAGCAACTTTACTTTCCCCAAACAACATTTCTTGTTGTCAAATAGAAATAGAAACAAGAGGCTTTGCTCAGTCAGTCCAATTTCTGTGGGAAGATTAACATAGTTATAGACTCCCTGATGATTTATAAAGAAATGGCTTGGTAATTTGTTGAGCCATGTTAGCACCATTTATCTGAAAGTACAATGTTACAAAACAGAAAACTTGGCAATAATTTATTAATTTAATACCACTTGTGAAAAAAAACCTGTAGAGATGTGGAGAAGACTGAAACCAACCCTAATTACAAAGGGGACCTGTCCCCATCAACAGTATACACAGTATAATACTGATTCCTGTAAAGGTCACACATCCATCCCCCTCCCCACCCCCCATGGTCTTGCACCTACTTCTACTAATCATTAGTCTGAAATTCATTACCAACCACTCAGACTTGCCTTTACTCACAAGTGTGGTATTTACTAAGGAAATATGTTGGTGTTGGAGTAGGAAAAGGATCTGTGAAAATCCAGTAGTCCCAAGCCAGGTTAACAGCAATTAGTTCAGATAGCTTCTCGGTCAACAAGTTAAAGTCCAGATTTAGTCCAGTAACTAAGTGCAAGAAGCCTCAGTTGACCAGGAAGCTTGTCTCATAGCAGTCACAAGTCAGCTCTTCCTTCAGTCATCCATCAAGCAGAGCCTTTAACTCTGGCTCAAAAAAAAAAAAAAAAATTTTTAAAAAAACACCACAAAACTCTGGCTCCAGGGCTCCCTCAAGCTATACCTCTCCGGTTGAGTTAGCTCATTCTTATGTTAACCTTGTAGCCCCAGTTGAAGATGTTGATCACCTGTGAGCCATGTGTCTGCAGTTGAAACAGCTAGAGACCACGCCCCAGAGGGGGCCAAGGCAGTGGATAGAAAAGCCGTTTTCAGAAGTCCACTTTTTCTGATGTCGATTTTGTATCAAGCTTTCTTTGAATCATTTCTGAGATTTACTCATTGGTGCCACAAAAGCAAGAGATATACTATTCTGTTTTATGATCCTCTTGGTATAGTAGCCCTGGCAGCAGTAATATAGAAGTACCCAAGTCATTTTGGGATTAGGATGGTGACAGTGATGACCTTTAATCCAAATCTTCCATCCATTGCCGAAACACTATTGAAATGTTTTCTACAATCATTAAGAATTAGGATTTGGAGTGGCCTAGCCGATAGGGAAGTGCTCCGGTGGCCTAGTGTTTAAGGCAGTTCACATCCACCAGCTGCTCTGCAGGAGTATGGGCAAGCTCCTGCGATGCGATTTACAGCCCTTGGAAACCCTCTGAAGGGTCGACCATAAGTTAGTCATGACTGGATGGCAGAGAGTTTTTGTTGAGTCCATAAGGAGTTGCTTCTAAGCCAAAGGCCTTGCCTCTCTTCTGCTTCGAGTCTACCAGTACAAGAGAAAGATGAGCAGTCTTCTTCTATGCAATGTACAGCCCTAAAACTCAGTGAGGCATCATCTACGAGTTGGTTCATATTGACAGCAATGACATTTAGTTTTTAGTTAACCAGCAGACATTCTCATTTTGATTCAGTAGTGACTGGCCTAGGTTCAGGGGATCATAGGGTGGGTACAATCAAGCCAACAGATGAAAGACTATAACTAGTAGATTCCATAGGCACATACACATGCTAAGGAAAAAGAGGTTCCATGAAAAATTAGCCATAAGAATTCTTAAGATAATTTCCAACTCTTCACATCAACTCTGACTCATGGCAGTCATACATGACAGAGTAGAACTGTCCCCAGAAGGTTTCCAAAGCTGTAGTATTGATGGAAGCAGGCTGCCACATTTCTCTGTTCCAGAGCAGTAGTGAATTTAAATCACTAACTTTATGATGGGGGGTGTGGTGGGTTAGTGGGGAATTGCCCTGCTATCCCAAAGATACACAAATTCACCAGCTGCTCCATGCCAGAAAGATGGGCAGTCTCCTCCCATCTGATTTACTGCCTCTGGAAACCCACTGGAGGGACAGCTAATGGGTCGATTCTGACTGGATGGCACTCAACAGCGACAGTGACATCCTTTATGTTAGAGCTGTGCACTTTGCTACTGCACTACTGTGGCACGTTTTAGAGCCACATCTCCCAAAAACTTATTGCCATGGAGCCAGAATCGGCTCTCAGCTGACTCTCCAGTGTGTTTTCAGAGACGTAAACTGCAGAGACTGCCCATCTTTCTCTCACTAGATCTAGGGAATGTTAAAATGGGACATGGCATTAATTGCTTTACCTCCAAGTTGGAAGACCATCTTTTTTTCCCCCTTGCATTTATCATAATAATTTAAGGACTTTTTGAAGTTGATTCTAAAAAGTATAATATCTTTTCTCACCCAGTAATGTCTTTTTTGTTTAGTACTCTTTTTTAAAAATTTTTTATTTTAATGAAAGTTTACAGAGACTTTGGATTTCCATATATTCATTGTTACACTTTCCTCCCTGCCCACCCCTCCCCCGTAGTTCACTTTTCTCTTTGAAAAGTAAAAAAAAAAAAAAAAAATTAAAAAAATGTTTACTGTTATACAATCTACACACACACCCGGTCCACTCCACTATGCAGCTTTCATTCTGGACTCTTGTCATGACAATAATACCTAATCATATATTCCTCCTAAACAGTTCTCTCCCTCATCTGTTTTAATGCAGTATACATTATTTATCCCCTATTAATTCCCCCCCCCATGTCAGTCCCACTTTACAGCAGTGGCACTATATAGTATTTGTCCTTTTGTGACTGAGATATTTCACTCAGCATAATGTCCTCCAAAGTCACCCATTTTGTATAGTATTTCATGAGTTCCTTGTTTTTTAATGCAGCATAACCTTCCATTGTGTGAATGTACCAGAGCTTCTCTATCCATTCGTTTGTTGATGGACACTTGGGTTGTTTCCAACTCTTTGCTATTGTGAACAAAGCCGTAATAAACATGGGTGAGCATATATCTGGCAGTTCTGGTTTCTTTAGGGTGGAAGACCATCTTAAAGGCACCTCATTAAAGTATTTTACTGTGATTTAGGAGAACTGGCTCAGACAGTTCAAGTCCACTGGCCCATCTGTGAATGAAAGATTTGGCAGTTGCTTCCATAAAGATTTATGGAAATCCTGTAAGAGTTCTACTGTGTTCTGTTAAAGGTGATAGGTTTGGTATGAATTGACACTAACTCAAAGGTTGAGCTTTGGGTGACAGTAATAGCTAAGCTTGGCTGCTAACTGAAATGTGGGTAGTTCAGCCTGCTTGGGAGAAGTAGATGTGGTAGCCTGCATCTGTAAAGATTTACAGTATTGGAAACCTTATGAGACAGTTCTGCTCTGTCCAGTAGGCTCACCATCAGTCAGAATTAGACTAAGAGGTGATTGTGATGGAGAATCAGATTCAGTGGCAGTTGGTTATATTGTGATTTGACAGAACGGTATATAATTGTGAGGAAGCTGTGTTCTAACGCCTTGATCGAACGGTAGTCGGAGCCCTGGTGGCGTAATGGTAAAGTGCTCAGCTTCTGTTGAAAGGTGAACAGTTCAGATACTCTGGCTGCCCCTCGGGAGAAAGGTCTGGGGGTGTGCTTCTGCAAAGATGTACTCTTGGAATCGTGGTGGGGTGGTTCTGGAGTCCTGCATGGTCCCCAGGAGTTGAAACTGACTCAGCAGCATATGACAACAGGATAGTTACTTAAAAGTATTTCCCACTCAGCAGCAGCTCAGTGTCTGCACTCTAATCTTACAGATTGTAATAGAAAGCGCTTAGAGAGGCTCCCACAATTGTTAGAGCCAGCACCAAAGCCCCTGGACTTTATTTCTTGAAAAGCAGCTTGTTTGTTTAAAGCACAATCCTAATGAACTTTGTTGTTTAGATTCTTAACATTGATGGATATATTCCCCAACAGCAGTACATTTGTATGAGTGCAAGAGGTTGGTCACAGACACACTGATGGAAGTGACCCCTAGGCCCTGAGGAAAAGCAGTGGAAGACAACTCACGTTCTTGATTATAACTTGGAGCCCTCCAGGCTCAAGATACCACATTTGAGATGCTTGACAGCTATAATATTTGGAAAGGTTTATATCAGAAAAATCTGGTATTCTAAAGTCAATCAGCTGGAACATTTGCTCTACAGGGAGCCGTTTATCAAATGCTAAGAAGGCAAGGTGGTCCCATGCAGTGAAATTCCCAGAAGTGAGGCTCTTAATGGGTTTCATTTCAGCAGAATTGTAGTGAAAGCCTAGGCAATGCAGACAAATGCTACAGACTTGACATGTGGGGAGCAAAGTGACTCAGGATTGCATCTCTACTCTTCAACTGAGTGAAGGAATCCAAACCAGGGTTGGATGCTAAAATTGGGTGGCTAGCATATGGGTTTTTTCTGCCTTTGGATTTGATTATGGCATAGAGTACCACAATGCAGCTGGCCACTAATTTGAAAATCTCACATGAGAGTCCTTATATTCCTTTTTCGCTTAGGTAACCACATTTGCTTTCCTTTCTTTCTTTAGGCCTTTTAAAATATAGGGATAAGGTTTGTATTTGGAAAAAGGAGGTTTATTCTGTAATTCTGAAGTTCCAGTCCGGAAGCCCAGAATCACTTTCTCGTGTTTTTTCACAGCCAGAGCAGCCTCACACCTTCTCATCCAGCTCCCTATTTGTTCCATTGTTAAAGCAATTCTGTCTTTTGTTTAGAAAATCAGTTCTACGGCTTCATTTATGTATAACAAAGATATTAGCTGAAGTGGATATTAAACCAAATATTCTATAGTTGACATTTTAAATTTGATAAGCAAACATTGTCACTTTGCCATCTTCCGACACTGGAGATGGGGACATCTGCCTTTTCTCTCCTGCAGTGAAGTGGCTTTGAAAACCAAGGGAACAATTGAAGAGCCAGTCCCCCAGGGAGTGGTCATTACACATTTCCCTCATTATCAGAAAAGCTTTTGTAAACCAAAATGACATAAAGAAGTAGTTTTGATTGTTCACAGAATAAAAAAATAATCTACCAAATGATCCCAAGTAGCTTTAAACCTAAAATGACACTGGCATACCGAGTTCACCAGCTCATAGCTGTGGCACCTAAAATGACACTGGCATACCGAGTTCACCAGCTCATAGCTGTGGCAGCTTAATGGAGAGATGCCAGATGTTCTTCTCAAAGAGACTGCATGCTTGCTTCTCATTGGCACCTGGAGCTTTAAAGGCTTGCTAATGCTAGCTTTGCTTGTTGCCATTTTTGTTGTTGTTACTGAAAACAAGCATGTATTTGCTCATAGAAGCAAAATGGCATAAGGTATACTTTTGAAAAGAAATTCCTGTATTAAAATTGTTGTTGTATGCCAGTGAGTTAGAACCAATTCACAGCTTTCCCTAGAGGGAGTTTCCAGAGGCTGTAAATCACACAGCAGCCGCTCATCTTTTTCCTCTGGAGCAGCTGGTGGATTTGAGCTGCTTGCCTTTCGGTTGATAGTGCAACTCCTTACCGCTAGGCCACTGGGATATTAGCATTTGATGGCCTTAAATATTTTGAAATTTGTTAAGGTATTAATGAAAAATAAAACAAAAGTAGAAGGACTGGTGTGTAATTAATTGAAAATTAGTAAATGTCATTTAATGAAAACCGTTGATATGGTTTGGTTTGGTTTGGTTTGGTTTGGTTTGTTTTGGTTTGGGTTTTCGTGCTAAAACTCAGGAATTAGTTGATGTGTTTTATTTTTACAATTCTTTGCCTATATCTGTGCTCCTGTTCTGAAATTGATCTTCTCTGTTCAGTATGGCATGCTTTCCTGGTAAGCCCTCCATGTTTGCTGATTCTTTTCCCTTTAGCAGAGCCCATTATCATTGCCTGAAACAAGAACCAACTAAGGCTACTGGACGGCAAGTCCAGTGGAAGGACCATGGGGAAGAGGCAGCTTTATTTTTGTTTGTTTTGGTTTTTATCCCTACTGAGTCCTGGGATAAAAGCATTGGATTAATATACATCTGCTTTTATTTTTGTGTGTATGTGGAATGTTTTTCAGGGGGAACTTGAACGGCAGCTTTTGCAAGCAAATCCAATTCTGGAATCATTTGGAAATGCGAAGACTGTGAAAAATGATAACTCATCTCGTTTTGTAAGTTTGAAAGCATCAGTAACATTTTAATTCCTCAAGTTTCGAATTGAATGTTTCCTTTGATTAATCAATTTTTATTATTCTTTCTGGATTTTAAGAAGAAAGTAACAGATGTCACCTAGAACAATTCTAATAGGAAAAAAATGCAGGCCACATATGTAATCTTACATTTTAAAAGATAAAAAAATGTGAAAGTAATAATTATATTTTATTATTTGCAATTTTATATAAATTTATAACCTATATTGTAATACATTTGTTATTGTGTATATCATTAAGTCTGAACCAATCCGTAGTTGATCCTGTTGCAGATTTTCGGAGACAGGGAGTCCCACAGGTGGAAATTGCCCATCTTTCTCCTGTGGTTAAACAGCTGATGGATTCAAACCATGTACTTTTGTATTGTCAGTGTAATTCTTGACCACTAAACAACCAGAGCTCTATAAAGTGTGCAATGTAACCTGGGTTTATATTTCTTCATCCTAGGGGATAATAGAGATAATAATCATCATAATAATACTTATGTTTTAGGATTGGTATAGAGATGATGTGAGATACATGTTGAACACTTAGCACAGCCCTCAGTATTTACAATATTTGGGTGAAAGAAACATGGTATTGGCAGTTTGACACAGAGGAGAGATGAATATACATAATGTAAGGGCTTAGTTATCTGAAGTTGATGTTCGCTATAGTTAAGTGTCCTTTTTCAATCCTGCTGTTTCTTTGGGATATGAGCTTCAGAGTTCACTATCATTATTAAGTCTTTTTATAAATTATTCTCAGCTTTTCAACTATTTTAATTCATTTAGAACTTTCCTCTCTTCCTCAGTTTAAAGAGATGTAACAATTTCTTAATGGTATTATCCTAAAGGAAAGCTAGGTCAGTAGTAACATTAACTTTGACCCTCCTCACTCCAGCTTCTTAAGAATGTCATAGCAAAAAAAAAATGTCATAGCAGTGTTCTTTACCGTCACAAGAAAATGGGAATAGCCCAAATGTCCAGCCACAGATAGCCAAATGGATTGGGAAAGTGGTACATTCACACAATGGAATATTGTGCAGCACTTAGGAGCAACAATTTTAAAAAAAATACTACATGACTTGAGAGAGACTGGAGAGCATTATGCTAAGTGAACTAACTCAGTCTCATAAGGACAAATACTGCATAGACCATTATTATAAAAATAGAAAGAGAAGTAGTAAAACATGTATGGGAATCCAGGAGCTCTGGTGGCCTAATGGCAAGAAACTGCACTGCAATCCCAGAGGTGCACAGTTCGAGTCTACCAGATGATCTGCTGGAGAAGAAGGGGCAATTTCTTCCTGTACCAGTCAGATCCAGTTTGACAGTACACATGCAAAAAATAATAAAATAAAAATAAAATTAAAAAAAAACACCCAACAAACCCCAAACAACATAGCAAACATATATGGGGATCCAAGGGAAGAAGGGGTAGGAGCAATGAGGTAAGGATGGGTTGGGGCAAAATCACAGAGTTGCACAATTTGGTGGGTAGAGGGAGGGGTACAGGAAATGGGAAAGATCATTGGCGACCTGAAAAGACAAGGTAATGATGGGCATAGTCCAATGGTGGTTAATATTATAAAACATATAGAGTGTATGGGAATGATTGTATGAAGCACAATGTGGCTGAAGAATAGTGTGAAACACAATGTATGCAAATTTTGTAATCAAATCAATATAAAATAATTTTTTTTAAAAAGAATGTAACCTTACATGTATCATGATGGGAATATCAGAATGGAAAATCAGTCTGTAAACTTAAATTGCAATAAAATAGCATTCTTTAGGCTTATTTTATTTATCTATCTTATAATAATTTTATTTCTGCCTTGGATAATAATAATAATAAATAATGATGATGATAATAATAATAATAATAATTTTGCCTTAAACTAACATTTACAAGAAAGGTTATTAAACTAAATGTGGAAAACTATCGAAATACATCATTAAAATCACATGCATACAAAATAATGTTGAAGATCATTCAAAAATGTCTAGAACAGTTCAGAGATAGAGAACTGCCTAAAGATCAAGAGGCCATTGCATCAAGGGATATCATTGCTGATGTCAGATGGATCCTGGCTAAAAGTAAAGAATACCAGAAGAATGTCTATTTGTGCTTTATTGGCAATGCAAAGGCATTTGATTGTGTGGATCATAACAAGTTGTGGCTGACATTGAAAGGAATGGGAGTCCCAGACCATTTAATTGTGCTCATGTGTAACCTGGACCAGAAGACTGATAGGCAATTAGAGCAGGGAAACATGGCATAGTTTAAAATTGAAAAGGCAGGGTTATATTCTCTCTTCATACCTTTTCAGTCTATATGCTGAGCTAATTATCCAAAAAGCTGGACTGTATGAAGAGAAGTGTGGCATCAGGATTGGAGATTCATCAGTAACCTGTGTTATGCAAATGATACAATCTTGCTTGCTGAAAGTGAGGAGAACTTGGAGTACTTCTTGCAGAAGATCAAGAAATTCAGCCTTGGGTATTTTTACCACTGGACCAATAGACAAAATCATGGATAGAGAGGAGATTGACACTGTCAAAAACTTCATCTTGCTTGGAGTCACAATTAACACCCTTGGTACCAGCAGTCAGGAAATAAGGAGATGCATTGCATTGGGAAAATCTGTGATTTAGGACCTGGCCAAATTATTGAGGCGTAATGATGTCAGTTTGAGGACTGAGTTGCATTTGATATAGACTGTGGTCTTTCCAATCACTTGCTATGCATCTGAGAACTGGACAGTGACTAAGGAGGACAGAATAAGAATTGACACCTTTGAACATCTCACAGATGCCCTAGAGAATGAACAGATATGTCTCAGCGATGGTGCAGTCGGAGTGCTCTTTGGGAGCAAGAATGATGAGACTTTGCCTCACATACTTTTGACATGTTGCTCAGAGGGATTGTTCCTTGGAGAGGGACATGATGCTGGGAAGAATAGAAGGTCAGTGAAGGAGAGGAAGACCCTTAGCTAGGTGAACTGACACAATGACTGCTGCGATGGGCTTTTGTGTGTTGGGAAGTGTGAGGATGGCCAGGATAGAACAGAGTTCAGATCTTTTGTTCATAGGATCACTGTGAGTCATACTTGACTAGATGGCACCTAACAACAACAACAATAATAATATATTTAGTCACCTCATCCATAGTCATAATACAGAAGGTCCTAATTGCCAGTTACTTATGCTTATATTACCCATATCGATTCTATTCTGCTTTTCCTCTCCTTTCCATTCTGACAATTTAAAGTCTTGGTAAAAGTAAAGAAGGCCATTATAGAAGTGGGCTCAATATGAACAATATACCTTAGTGGGTGACTCTTTTGTATACTAATCTCTTTGAGACATATGTCTCTTTTTTTACACTGGAAATGTAGAATTGTGCTCTGTGTGTTGATTTTCTTTTCTAAAAGTCTCTCATGAGGTTGGCCTTGGGATTGTGGCTGGGACTGTCTACAGTCATTGAAAGGCCCGAATGTGACTGGAGAAATCCAGTCCTCACCTCTTGGGCCTCCCCCTCGGACTGCCTGACATCACAGACATCTTCCCCCAGGGTGAGTGATAGAAGACAGAACGAGGTAGAGTCATACGGTGCCTTGGAAGCTACCAGCCCTTATGCAGCATGAGTGGGCACCGTGCCAGGTATGAATGACAGACGGTCGGGATCTTTGGGATCATCCTGCAGGCTGACAGCCATAGGTCCTTGGAGAGATTTCCATCATTGACATATATAGCGTGACAGTCTGTAGTTCTCATTATTTAGAATAGTGCCTCACAATCCGAGGGCTCGCAGCAACATTTGGCACAGAATCTGGAGATATTTTTGGTTGTTAGAGCTGAGATGAGATAGTGTGCTGTTGACATGTTGTGGGTAGAGGTCAATGATGCTGCTAAACATCCCATAGTGCCCCTCCACAAAGAATCTCCTCATTCAAAATGTAGCGCTAAGGGCTAGAAATCCCACTATTCCTTTAATCTGGAGTCTGAATTGAAGTAATAATGCTTTACATTTTGTTTGCAAACATAAAGCATATAAACATAAGCAACTCTAGTGGTGTGTGATGCATATTATATGACTGAACAGTCAGCAGTTTGAACAAGCTAGCTTCTCTGCCTCAGAGAAATGAGTAGTCTTCTGCCCATGAAGATAAATAGCTTCAGAACCCTGATAGTGGGTTGCTGTCTGACCCAACTCAGCAACAGTGGATTTTTGCTATATACAAGCCTTCTTCATATTTCTTACTTGAACAGCCTGTTAAAAAAGTTGGTGGGAACTTACATTATATTCCACAAGTGGAAAGTATTTCCTAGATTGTACCTATTTTGTTTGAAGCATTCCTAAGAACTTGAGTTAGATGTTTAATCCACATTCACAGCCAATCCTAGTCAGCTCAGGGACCATCTTCCAAATAACTACTACACTGTTCAACAACCTTTCATTATACTCACTCTAATGTAGTTCACTGTGGAGACTAAGGTGCATCTGATACAGGCCGTGGCCTTTGCAATCACTTGTTATGCATTGGAGAGTTGGATAATGACTAGGGAGGATAGAAGGAGAATTGATGCCTTTGAGCTGTGGTGCTGGAGAAGCATACTGAATATGCCATGGACTGCTAAGAAAACAAACGGATTCAACCTGGAGAGGGTTAAACCAGGCTGCTCCTTGGAGGCAAGGATTCTGGGGCTTCATCTGACATACTTTGGACATGTTGTAAGGAGGGACAGGTCCTTCGAGAGGGACATCATGCTTGGGAGGTTGGAGGGGACGGTGTAGGAGGGGAAGGCCCTCTATGAGGTGGATTGATTCAGTGACTGGGGTAATCGGGATGGGTGTATCAGAGGCAGTGCGATTGGCACAGAATAGAGCAGGGTTTAGGGCTCTTGTACATAGGGTTGCTATGAGTCACAAGTGAATCGATGGTCGACGGCACATAGCAACAACAATATAGTTCATCTTTGCTTAGGGAAAAGATTTTTTTCTTTTATTGAGGCATTAATACACTTAGCTTTTCCTTCAATCAAGAAACAAAGTTACTTTTAAACTATTGGCTTACTTTTCTTAATCACATTTAGAAATAATTTTGTAGCTATTTGTACCTTAAAGTGTAAGCTACACAGTACTAAACAAGTAGTTGATTTAAGGACTTCCATTAAAAAAGAATTCAGTAATTCATTCCATATTAATAAGGATCAGTTAAAATTCCCCGTAAGTCATTCTTAATGGGTATTGCCACCATTTTGATTTTCAATAATCAGTGTAGGCTCATTTTTTAAATAACTTTTATAAAATTTTTAATTTTTTATTAATTGTGCATTTCTATTAATTTTTTTCTTAAACATCTGTTTGCCCAGATACTGTGCTGTTGCTTGATATCTTCTTTTGGTTATCTAAAAGATTTAGCATATTTGAAATGGAATTTTAAAATTGTCCCTTGTTCTATTAAGTCTTATCCCAATGATCTCAGTAAGCGGCACCATATAACCACCCAGTTGCTAAAACTTTACATGGAACAATGAAAGCATAGAAAAATATCTAGAAATTACCTTTGATTCAGCCTTTTCCTTCTGGCCCATAATCAAGTTGAGAGTTGATTAAATGTCGGAAATGTATATTGCATAAGCCCATGTTCCTTTCTCTCCTGCCTCTCATCCCGGTTAATCTAAAAGCCCTAGCTGAGGATTCCTCCCCTCCTCCCCTCTCCCCCCGCCCCCGTTGTTACTTATTAGAGGCCCTATATATAAGTGCCTTGGCAGTAAAAGCCTTGTCTGGCTTGTTCCCTGGGAAGCTATGATTTCTTGCACTGTACTTCACGTGTATGAGTACTTTAGGCATATTGATGGAAGTTATTTTGTTAAAATGCAGTTGCCTACTAACAGCCAGATAATCTTCTAGGCCTTGGGGAACCTGCTTTGGTTTGAGGTATATTGTTGTCCACAACATGCTATGATGTATAGTTGAAAGGAGGTACTCTTTGTACTAGACCTCTGGGAGAGCACTTGCCCCGGGTCCAGGAGATTAGGAGGCAGTAGCTCTGTAGGCTTTGGCTTGGGGTTGGTTTTGTATTTATATACAGTAAAATTTCAAGCAGTGATTTCTAAGTGACATGCTTACTGTGAAAATATTTAAAACTATAAATTCCATAAGCTTTGGAATCCATTTGGTTCTGTGTCTCTGATCTCATATAGATGCCTCATTTCCTGAAGGGTATCTTTTCTTTCAAAGATACTAGCATATGGTTTGTGTTAAAGGGAGATTCTTTAGGAGAGCATTGCCCTTAAGAAAATAATCGTTCACAGTTAGTCTGGTTCCCTTGTTTATAGAGAAGTAAAATGCATTCCAGATGGAGGAGATTTATGTAAAATGAATCCTTGTAATGAAAGTTAAAAACAGGGGCTTCAATTTCAAAATGATTGTTTGTATCAGCAGATACATCTTACCTCAGAAAGTTTTAGCAAGAATCTTTATTTGCACAAATCCATTGTTGTTTTTTTTTGCAAACTGACGTGAGCCAGTTTGGCAATTGGCAGTTTCTTACTTTCCTTTTGGTAGATGGCCAGGTTGCCATGATTTGTGCTATGTAGGAAAAGGTACTAAGACTCTTCCTTACAATTTGGCTCCCAGATCTCCATGAAAGCAAATCATAATTTTGTCCCTTACATCTCAAAATTCACTGTCATCAGGTTGGTCCAACTCAGCAACCCTCATTGCATTTTCATGCTGAAATCTTTACAGCAGAGGACCACCCTCAGATGTATTTAGCAGCAAATAGGGACAAAAATGGCTTTGTAAATTGAGTGCAGCCCTTGTCTTCTATTTAGTTTCCTTTCTTGAAACTTTCACTGTGGCGGACCTGATGATGTCCAGAGGTCAGATAGGTGGCACCGTGCAGCCAGCACCTCCCATATCAGTGGCTGCAGCAGCACACAGAGCCTGCTGGCCTTGGGCCTGGGCAGGGAGCACCCCACCAGACCAGCCTCTTCACACTAAAACAGGAAGTGCTGTCCTATACCTAATGAGATAGACTGACCCAGTCGTTACAATATAAATATACCAATGATCATGAAGACAGTACAGGGCCAGACAGCACTGGCTTCTTTCAGACACAGGGTTACTTGAGTGTTACCTGTGGTACCTCAGTAACCGCAGTGTTTGTATCTTACTACTGAAATTATTTCTGCTATTTGCAGCACTAACTAGCAGAGCCATTTATTTTACCGATGAAAACTCATTTTGCTAAGTAACAAAATCTTTAGTGTAGTTTGGAGATTAAGGTACCCAAAGCACTTAAAGTAGCCTCTTCTGGTACCTACCCTTTGTATTAATTGCTATTTACTCTCAGAACTTCTTTCCCATTTAGAGCCAATAGTTGCCTCCAAAGCAGAGCTTAAAACTAAACTCACACACATATATCTCTCTCATTGCTTTTGACTTGGAGCTGACTCTCCAGTGGGTTTTTGGAGGCAATAAATTGCACAGGAGGAGACTGCCCATTTTTCACCTGTAGAACAACTGGTGGATTTGAATTATGAGAGGCACCATCCTTGGTTTAACAGCATAACTGCCTACACACATATTTATAATTTTGTTGTTATTGTTAGGTGCCGTTAAGTAGAATGCCATTCACAGTGACCTTATGAACAAAAGATCTGAACCCTGTTCTATCCTATGCTGTCCTCATACTTCCTGACACACAGAAGCCCATTGTGGCTGTCACCATGTCAGTCCACCTAGTTGAGGGTTTTCCTCTTCTTCACCAACCCTCCACCCTTCCCAGTATCATGTCCATCTCAAAGGATTAGCCGCTCCTAACAACGTGCCCGAAGTATGTGAGGCATAGTCTCATCATTCTGGCTTCCAAAGAGCTCTCGGATGCACACTTTCCAAGACGTATCTGTTCATTCTCTAGGCCGTCCATGGAATGTTCAGTGCTCTTCCCCAACACCTTAGCTCAAAGGCGTCAGTTCTTCTGTCATCGTTTTTCGTTGTCTAGCTCTCAGATGCATAGCAAGTGATCAGAAGAACTATGGGCTGCATCATAGGCACCTTTGTTCTCAAACTGACATCATTACTTCTCAATAATTTATATTATTTCTAATAGTGCACTATTTATGCCAAAGTATTTTAAAGTGACTTGCACCAAATCATTGTTGGAGCTGTTGGTCAGTTCTGGCTCATAGCATCCCTGTAGGGAGGAGAAGAGCTGCCCCACAGGGTTTTCACATTGTCATCTTTACAGATGTAGGCTGCCACGCTGTTCTTCTGTGGAATGGCTGGGGAGATTGAACTACCAGCTCTTCAGTTAACTGCCGAGCACGTAATCACTGTGCCCCCAAGGCCCCTCAGGACAGTTCTACCTCTTAGAGACCCTCCCCTGGGATTCCACAGTTGTAAATCTACATAGAAGGAGTCTACCTCTTGAATTCAAGCTGTTGATCTCACTGGTTAGCAGTGTACCACATAATGCACCATAATTTCAGAGTAGGAAACAGGTTTGTGTTGCTCAGTAATATGCTAATTACTATAAAGACATCACAAACCAACCCAGACAAAGTGCCAAAAGACCCATGTCAGTTCAGAAAAAACAAAACTATGAAACAAAGGGATACTCTACCATGCCCTTTCCCCCCTGACACCTCCTTACCCAGGAACAAAATATCCAAGTTGTTTTACTGTGCTTTTTAGATTAAATTCTTAATGGTTTGTATTCACCATGGGAGGAAAGCATTCTCGTTGTCTCGGCTGCTCAGAATTCTTCCACTAAGAAGGGAGGCCCAGTTATTCATGGTTTGGTACACAGCATGTGTCTGGCATCAAGAGTAAGCATGCCTGTCATTAATGTAGGAGCCCTGGTGGTACTGTGATTAAGGCACTCGGCTGCTGACCAAAAGATTAGTGCTTCAGATTCACCATTTGCTTCATGGGGGAAAGATACAGCAGTCGGCTTCCAAAAGATTTCTGACCTTGGAAATGCTAGGAAGCAGTTCTACCTCCATCCTATGGGGTGGCTGGCTGTAAATCAGATGGCAGGGAGGGGTTTTGCGGTCTGGTGGCCTGGTGGTAAGAACCTGTGCTGCAATCCATAACACACAAAGTTCAAATCCTCCAGCTGCTCTGCACAAGAAGGATGGGCAGTCTCCTCTCGAGTGAACAGCCTCTGAAGGGTCAGCTATGTATCCCTTCCGACCCCTTCCGACTCGACGGTACTCAACAAATTGTACATAATATACTTGACATGTTTTTAATCTCTTTTTTGTGAAATTCTGGTTAAACACTGATTACCATAATCTAGCTTATCGAAGTAAAAGAAGAAATGGGAATTTTTAATTCTAAATTTTTTTCACCTAATTTTTTAAAAATGTAATTAAAATTTTTTAAAAGATAGAACACGCAATAGAATAAAATTTATCTTTTTTTCAGTTTAGTATGCTTTGTGTTTTAGAAAAAACATTAATTCTGAAAAAGTATTATATATATTTCAAGAAAAAGCTTTTTTTTTTACGTATTAATTTTTTTCCCCTCCCATTTGCCCTAAGAAAGTTCTCTTTCAGTTCAGTGCAGGAGTTTTGTGCTATAGATCTTTTGTTGCATTTCCTTAAGAGTTTTACCTTTTTTCCTCGTCTTCCATTTTCTTTCCTATTTGAGCCTCATGACTTGCTTCTTCCAAGAACTAAAGCTCCAGTTTATCTAAAATTAATATGTAATCCTGGAGCATCTGGGGATGTTTAGTTAGTCTGACGTTTTATTTTACTACATTATAGCTGGAGTGCTTGGGTATATCCTATAAGACATTTGACTTTTGTTAATTATTTACAAAATAGAATACATTTTAGTGCTTTGGCTTATAAATAACTAGAATCTATTCATTATGGAGGATGTTGTTTTCAGATACTGGTTTCCTTTGACCTTGTACTCCAAGCAGCAGAAGGGGACAGGGCACCTCGAATCCACCCTACCTTCTCCCCACATGCAGTCACTCCCTTTTTCCATCATGTCCCTCCTTCCAGTACTTTTTACCTGACCCTATTCATTTACCCAGAGGTGGTTTTCTCTGTCATTTCCCATAATGGCCATAACATTGATGGGACCTAAGAAGGAAACTGGTAAGGGAACTGATGAGAAAGTCAGTTTATTGTATGTTGGTGACTTTGCTTATCTGTATAGGAAGTGACTACATGTCTAAATTATTTCAGGGCATTTCTTTTTAAGTTACCTATTTAGAACACCAAAAACCTTTTTTCTAATTTCTTTCTCTTTCTGATTAATTTCAGTCTAACTTCCATTCTTGTATTAAGAAGGTCAAGCAGAATACATTGTTGAAACAACTCTGCTTTTAAAAACAATGAAATAGCTTATATTACTGGATATAACAAATTTTTGAAGTGAGGAATTCTTACCAGTAACATTAGATGATATATGGTTTTGATTAACCTTTTTGCAGTGTTAAAATAAGAAGTCTGAAAAGTGTTAGCTTGGTATTTATGTTAGCAAGTGTCTCTTTTGCAGCTTTGAAGTAATAAGCCTGTCTTTTGACACTCTCATAGAATAGTAATTTTTATTCATCAGTGTAATATTGTAGAGGTAACAAAAGCTGCTTCAAATTTATAAAGAACCTTATTCCTTGGTATAACACCAGGAAGAAGGTTTGATGTACAGTAGTTAAGCACTTGATTTTTAACTGAAAGATTCGTAGGGCAAACTGGCCCAGCATCTGCTTGCTTGGAAAGAAAGGTCTGGCAATTTTCTCCTGTAAAGATTACTGCCCGGGAATACCTGTGAGATGGTGTCCTGCCCACAGAGTGTCCCTTTAAATCAGAATCAGCTTGTCAGCACAGAATATATGTCCTGTCTAGTTGGAACTGACTCATAGCTGATGCTCCAGCACGTTTTTCAGAGGCAGTAAATTGCATGGGAGAAGATGTCCCATCTTTCTACCACAGAGAAGCTGGTGGATTTGAACTACTTACCTTCAAGTTGACAGCACAATTCCTTACCATTAAGCCACGAGAGCTTCCTAATACAACATTAGGACTAGACTAGAATGATTTTTCATTTTTCCTGAGCAGTTCTATTTATAAGCTCTTGTGTTGTTGTTATTATGTGCCAGAGTTGTTGCTACTCATAGTGACCATATGTACAACAACTCTGAACCCTGTTC
The DNA here is from genome assembly GCF_000299155.1 of Elephantulus edwardii. NCBI lineage: Eukaryota > Metazoa > Chordata > Mammalia > Macroscelidea > Macroscelididae > Elephantulus > Elephantulus edwardii. The sequence continues at coordinate 2,866,038 of NW_006400036.1, forward strand.
TATCCTGAGCCAACCTCATTGTCTCTGACACACCTGTCCCCATTACCTCAGTCACCGAGTCTTTGGAAAAAAGACCTCGTGCTGGGAAAGGTCAATGAGAGATGAAAGAGAGAAAGACTCTTAACAAACTGGACTGACACAATGACCACACAGTGGGCTTTAACATGACAGAGACGATGACAGTGGTGCAGGATGGAACAAGAGTCACTTCTCTTGTTCATAGGGTCACTATGAGTCATGAGTGGCTTGATAGCACCTAACAATAGCAGTAGCTGTCAAAAAAGTCAGAAGTTTGCATTTTTTACCCGTAAGGGTGACTTAACAGAGGAAGACATTGACCAAATAACAGACAAAACAGAAGATAAATCAAGGAGATGGGACTAGCGCTGTAACAGAAGATAAACGCAAAGAGATGGGAATAGTACTGTGGACTAATGATAGCAGTGTAATTGATTCCTCATGCCAAATCTGAGTCTTTAGGTAATGACAGCCAAGAATTTTCTCAACTCAAGAACAAGATATTTCTGTTTAGATATTAGCATTCAATTCGTCACTCAGTAGGAAGGACTTCTTCACTCAGTATTTTGCAACAAGAACCTAGCCCATCTATTTTTCTGAGACAGTGTTCTTTCATCTTGTCTGATGTTTGTGCACAAAATTTATGTAATATAGTTTGTAAATGCGCAAATGCTGAAGGTGCATGTGTATCAAAGTTAGGGGAGAGAAGTATTTAATGTAGAAATGAAAACTTCCTTAGATTGACTATTCTAATTAGTGTTTGCAAATCTAAAAATGAGAATGTTTTGCAACTGTGGAGCAAAAGAGAAAGCCTCTAATTTTCACAAAATTAAGAGCTGCCACTTGAGTACACACTTAGCAGTGAGGTTGGTAGGTCAGATTATAAATGTGTATTTAACTTTTTAACAATTAGACAAACTCTTCAGAATATGTAATGCCATCAACAGTATATGCCAGCAATAGTTGTTCCACATCCGTATAGGACTTTTTTTTTTTAACATTATAGCCTTTCTAAATGGATATATAATGGAAATTTGTCCTTAATTTGCATTTTTCTATTGGCCATTATTGTATACCTTTTCATGTTCTTGTGAGCCTTTCACAGATTTTCTTTGGTTATATATCTAATAATTTATTTTGCACTGTTTTTGAAAACTAGATTATTTTGTTACTAGGTTGAAGAAGTTTTTTGTATATCCTTTGTTCAAGTTTGTTGTCAGTAGGTGTTTTTAAAATATTTTATTTCAATTTAAAGCTTGTCTTTTTGTCTCCTTTTAAAGAGCAGTATTTAAAAATATTTTATGAAATCCAGTTTATTAGCTTTTGGGTTTATGGATTCTAAGAAATCTTCATCTCACCTAAAATCACCAAGATACTCACCTGTTTTCTTTTAGAAGTTTTATGGTTCATACATTTAATCCACTTAAGCCTTAGTCCTATTTTTTATATAAATTGTTGTTGAAAATATACATCATATACAATAATTTCTACATGTGCTGTTCAGTGTTATTGATTATATTCTTCAGGTTGTTCATCTCACCCTTATTTTCTGAACTGTTTCTCTGCCATTTATATAAACTCACTGCCCCTAAGTTTCATATTTAACCTTTGGATTGCTCTTACCAATTTGATTCCATAAATCATTCCTTACAAAATTATAATGCTGAGGGAGCTCTGGTGGCATAGTGGCAAGAAGCTGTGCTGCAATCCCGAAAGCGCGCAGTTCATAGATTCCCACCAGCTGCTCCGTGGGAGAAGGATGGACAGTCTTTTCCTGTGCAATTAACCACCTCTGAAAAGCCACCAGAGGATCAGATATGGGCCAGGTAAACAGTCTGCTATTAAGCGAAACTCTTGCTTGATTTTGGAAGCAGGGTGGCATCTACTTCCTAAAGAGCATGCCTCCGGAAACTCTGATAAAAGTTGATGGTTGTAGAGGGGCTTCAGGCCTTTTTGTTCATGGGGTCGCTATGAGTCGTGCTCAGCTCGAAGGCAATCAACAACACAACAAAAACATTGCTTGTTTGCTCATCATAAAGATTGAATAGGTATGGCTAAAGGATACTCCCCTGAAGCACATTTTACCTGATTTGAAACCACACAGTGTTTCCCATAGTCTGTTTGGACAGCTGCTTCTTGGGCTATCTTTAGGTGTTGCATGAGTACAATTAAATATTCTTGGATTCCCATTCTCAAGAAAAACTAGACACTGAAGAAGAAAGTGGCATCAGGATTGGAGAAAGACTCATCAGCAACCTGCATTATGCAGATGGCACAGCCTTGCTTGTAGAAAGTGAAGAGGATTTGAAGTACTTATGACAAAAGATCTAAGACTACAACCTTCAAAATAGATTATATCTCAGCATCAAAAAGTCTTCACCACTGGGCCAGTGATGGAGAAAAGATTGAAGTTGTCAGTGACTGCATTTTAATTGGATCCACACTCAACACCCACAGTAGCAACAGGCAAGAAATCAAAAGACATGCTGCAATGGGAAAATGTGTTGTCAAGGACCTCTCCTAAAAATCAATGTTGTCTGAGTTTAAAGACTCAAGTATGCCTAATACAAGGCATAGTATATTTAGCATCTGAAAGTGGATAATGACTAAAGAAGACCTAAGAAGAATCTGTCTTTGAACTGTGGTGGTGTTCGTGAGAGTATTGAATATCTCATAAGACTGTCGAAAGAACAAATCAATTTGTCTTGGAGAAAGTGCAACCATGGTGTTCTGTAGAGGACAGGGATAGTGAAACTTCGTCTCACATACTTTGGGCATGCTGTCAGGAGAGGCTAATCGTAGGGAAAAGATATCATGCTGGGAAAGGTAGAGGATCAGTGAAAGAGGAACACCCTCAGCAAGACAATTGACTGGAAGCAGTGGCCTCGCAGAGACTGAGGGTAGCACAAGAATAGGGCATGGTTCTGGCGAATTGTTCATAGAGTTGTAATTATATATTCACATCAACATTGTTTTAAAGAAGACACCAAAAGATATTTTTTGGCTTCAGGTGTAAGGTGTAAAGAGTATATCAAGGCAGTAATTTCTTGGGTCCTTAGTAACCTCAATGAGTGACTCCAGAAAGTGGATTCTATGAGAACTCATCACATTTATTTTGGACTTGATTTTTATATGAAGTGTGGCATAAGAATATAATTTTATTTTGTTTTTAATTCTTTCTATTTTAATTGAGATTTTAACAAAAGTTTATAGAGAACTTGGATTTCCATTCATTCATTGTTGCACATTTTTCTTCCTACCCATCCCCCCAGTTCATTTTTCTCCTTTTAAACAGTTCTTTCCCTCATCTGTCTCAATGCAGTGTACATTATTTATCCCCTCTTTCTTAGTTTGCCCCAACCCCCACGTCAGTCCTGTTTTATAACAGGGGCATTATGCAGTATTTGTGCTTTTTTGACTGAGATATTTCACTCAGCATAATGTCCTCCATGGTCACCCATTTTGTATAATATTTCCTGAGTTCCTTGTTTCTCAGTGCTGCATAGTGTACCATAGCTTCTCTATTCATTTGTTTGTTGATGGGCACTTTGTTTGGCAAACACATGAAGAAATGTTCAAAATCCCTAGCTCTAAGAGAGATGAAAATCAAAACAACTATGAGATACTATCTCACTCCAGTAAGTAACAATAGCAAAATTCAACAGAGCAGCAAACAAATGCTGATGAGGTTGTGGAGAAACTGGAGCCCATATTCACTATTGGTGGAAGTATAAAATGGTGCAACCACTATGGAAAGCTATATGACGCTTTCTCAGAAAGTTGCAAATAGAAATACCATTTGACCCAGCAGTTCCACTATTGGGAATATACTCTAAAGAAACCATAATCGCCACTCAAGCAGATAATATGCACACCCATGTTTATTGCTGTGTTGTTCACAGTAACAAAGAGATAGTTTTATTTTGTTTTGATTTTGCATGTAGATACCTAATTTTTCAAGTATCATGTGTTGAAAAGACTTTCTCTAACGAATTATTATGGCACTTTTCTTAAAAATGCATTGATCAGCACCATTATCACTAAAGTAGTCAGAGGTATAGAAGTTTTAATAGAACTCAGAATTACAAGGAAGAAGTGAGAAACGTGATTTCATTATGTGCATAGAAACTAATGATACGGAAATAAATGTGTGTGAGTGATTGAAGGAAAAAGTAATTTCCTTTGTAACTTTTACCCAAAGTACAATTAAAAAAAAAAATTGACCATACATGTATGGATCTATTTATGGACTTTATTCTGTTTCCTTAATATTTATATCTATTCTTATGCTAATACTACTCTGTATCTTGGTAAGTCATAGCATTAGCTTTTTTCCTAGAGAGTAAAATGTTTCCTAGTAGAGTCAAAAGTTCCACTTTTGTAGCATTCTTTTGGCTAATGTATGGCCTTTGCATTATCTCTGTCTTAGAATCGACTCACATGTTTCTACAGCAGACCTGACAAAAACATTTGACAATTCATGCTACAAATATAGTTCTATCAGTTCTCCTCAACATTCTTGGAATAAACACCATCTTGATTGTTGTTGATGTTTCTTTCTTTCACCAAGTGTTCTATTTAACCACATTTGCTGCTTTTTGTGCTCTTTTTGCCTGTTTGTATCAGTAGTGTGCTAATGTCATAAAATGAATTGGGAAACAATCATTATATTCTGTTTCCCTAAAATAATCTCTAAGGAATAGAAATCACATGTTTTTTTAGAAACTGGTAAAACTCTTCCATAAGACCAGTTCAACATATCTTAAGCAGTTGACTCCATTCTATTAATTTTAAAATGATCTGTTCTGATTCTCTTAAGTGGGTTTCGCTTTTCCTAGGAAATCATCATATGTTCACATTTTCAGATCTGTTCATCTAACTGATTGTGGTGTTACTTTCAAAGCTGTATGAGATTGTTTACAAGAGCTTTTAAGAAATTTTAAATGCTTGATGTTTTATTAGTTTTCTTTTATTACACGTTAGTCTGGGATGTAACCTAGTCTGTTACTACCTTTTAAAAAATGTCGCTTTTTTCCCCCTCTTTTTATTTGAGGTCATTTATAAGACTAATTTTTGTAACTAATTCATGCCTACTTGACAGGGTGCATTGTTTTATTATCTTATTCAAATCTATGTTTTAATTTTCTGTTTTTAATTTTTTTCCAGGGTAAATTTATTCGGATCAACTTTGATGTAACTGGTTATATTGTTGGGGCCAATATAGAAACATGTATCCTTTTTCTGCTATAAATGTACATTAATAGCATAATCCAAAACAAAGATGATTTGATTGTCCTAATTCTCTGGACAGTAGTCTATGACAGATGATCTCTCTCCCATTAGCCAGATGAAAACATTTAAGCTCAAGAAATTGTATGACTTATTCAGCAATTAAATATTCACTCTGAAGCAGCATATTTTTGCTGTTTGTTTTTAACACTGTATTACAACCTGTTCCCAAGGCCAGGGAAGTGGAGAATTTGACTAAAGTGAGTTTTGCCCTGTACCTTGACTTCCTTAAATGTTTGCGTGCCTCTGGAGCGCTCATAAACTAGAGAAACTGTTGTTTGGAGCCACTCTGAAGTTATCCTATCATATTGTACGTGTGTTAACGTCACCCCATCCCACCCTTTTTTTAAGATTTTTTTCCTCCCATCTGGTTTTACTTTAGACATTATACCCCTTGAAACAAGCCTTATTAAAGTACAGAAGTAAAATCTTTTCAGTTACTTGTAAACAAAGTAAAAGTAGAAGAAAATATAAAGCATCAAATATGTAAATGGTCCTTAGACATATCACATACTTATCATAGTCGAGACCTGATACCAAATATCCCAAAAATCAGTGTTGTCAAGCCACTTCCGACGAATAGTGATCCCATGTGGAGGTATACATACAGATACAATAAAATAGAAGTGAGTTCCAAAGAGAAAAGGGCTGAGATGACAACTCTCTGATACCTGTTACAATAATCCTCAGTGATAAAAACACATTGTGTTTGTTTCTCAGAATAAATCAGCTTAGGGGAGGAATAGATTAGAATTTTCCTATTAACTCAGAACTTTATTATTTTAGGTCTTTATATACTCGGAACCGCATAACACTGGGCAGTTGAAAATGACAGAAGAATGAACAGCTCTTTGTAAAGAGCTATTATAGCAGCATGGGGAAACATCCGATAATCTCTTAAGTTCCCTTCTGGTCCATTGTATACATTTTCTTTCTACTAATTTTTTTTTTCTTCTTCCACTTACAAAGTGATATAATTTAGATTGGTGCACTGCAAACTAGTTGATAATATTTCAGAAAAAGAATAGGTTTTACCAATTAAATTTGAAGAAATCTTGAAAGAAGACTTTCTGCTAGTCTGTTTATTCCTTAACCATCTGTGCCTAGACCTTCTGGAAAAGTCTCGAGCTGTTCGTCAGGCGAAAGATGAGCGCACCTTTCATATCTTTTACCAGTTGTTATCTGGAGCAGGGGAACACCTGAAATGTAAGTTGCAAAAGCTTTCATATTTTATACTCACTTGAATGAATTTTTTTTATATTCTTTTAAAGAGAGGAAGTCTAGGAAACTATAATCTTAAACCTTCATAGCCTCAAATTCTAACTTGTTTGAGCATGAGAGTGAACTGGCACATTAAGAATGAGAAACTACAATTTTGAGTGGTTAGGGTGTGTGTGTGTTGTTACTTTAGTGCTTATTACTTCTCACATATTTTTACATTATAAAATGAACAAAGATGGGTTCTCTCCCAACAATTAGCAATATGAAAATAAGAAACTGTCTATTTGTTGGTTAAAACCAAGCAATGAATAGTTTGTGTTCCTCCGTGTGTGTGTGTGTGTGTGTGTGTGTGTGTGTATATTCTACTCAAAAGAAACAGGTGGAGTGTGGTTTTTGTTTGTTTGTAGCATAAATCATAAAGGACTGGAAGCTTTTAGGACTGAACAAGGTGAAAAATAGAACTCTGGTTAGAGGTATATTAGTGAGAAGAGAAGATACACAACTTTCCAGATGCTTCTGATTCTCAAATTCAATGTTGCTTCTATACAATATTGTATGCTGAGTGTCTTCATAGATACATACATAAGTAAATACTTTTCTCATCTGTGGTCTAGGCTCTTGCTAATCACAGGCGTGTATGAAAACAGTACACCCCTAAATTAATTAGAGGAAGACCTACAAGGAAGCAACAGCTAAATAAATAGAGACAGTGCCAGTGAGACACTAAAAAATCAAGGTTATGCAACATGAGATGTTGACAAGAAGAAAACCCTCAGGCTTCCTGACTAGCTGTGACTCTGCAGTAGTAAGAAATTTTTTAAGAAGTCCAACCACCAAACATGATCATTTGCCTACAGAAGAGGAGGACATGGAGAAAGAAAGCAAACAGTATTCAGTAGAAGTGAAGGGTAATGCTGATAGGAGATGGAGTGATAGGCAAAAATTCTCTGAAAGGAAGCCAGGTACAAAGAATGCTGTGGCAGCACATTGTAACCTCTGTTATAAGGATAAATACCCTATCAATTTGGTTGCTCCTTACAATGTCCAGTCTCAAGAGCACACTTACTCTAAAAAAGTTCAGTTCTCTTTGCGTTATTGAACCCTGAAGAGCAAGTAGCTGGTGAATTAGCACAGTGTCAGGAATAGGCATGCACCACTCCAGGAGACACATTGACCACAGCATGTTTCAGAGCATTGACTACACTTAGAATTTGCTGGATGTGTCATTCTTTACACCTTCTCCATCTGTGTTTCCATCTCCTGTCCATCTTAGTCTTTTTTATTTTTTAATTGGTTTGATAATAATGACTATAAGCTGCTTGCTAAGATAGTAATGTAGAGTATGACTTCATTTCATTCCAAAATCAGTGAGGCGCACCTATTTGGAAAGTTTACTTTATATCCCAGTGATGCCATTTCAAATATAAACGTTGTACGAACCACTGTCTCCAAGCTCTTGTTGACATTTGTGTTGTTAGCATAGTCTTATCCTTTCATTTGTAGAGCTATTGGAAAATCTTGTATGTCTGTGTGTTTACCTGGCAGTCTAAAGGAGGAGCAGGTATGGTGGTGATAGGATGGATATGAACTGTTGTTCTGCAGTGGTATCGGTGGTATTGGACATGGGTGTTTTATAAGAGTTCATTAAATTTTTTTCCATTATATTTTCTTATAGCTGACTTGCTCCTTGAAGGGTTTCATAACTACAGATTCCTCTCCAATGGCTATATTCCTATTCCGGGACAGCAGGACAAAGACAACTTTCAGGAGACGATGGAAGCGATGCATATAATGGGCTTCTCTCATGAAGAAATTCTTTGTACGTTTGATTTCTCCAAAATTCTGAGACTCATTTTCATAAAACATACAGCTTTGGTGTAAATAACCTACACACAAATACGGTTCAGAAACTGCCTCTAATTCTATGAAATCCTGAGATGTGTCTTACTGAAAAGCTTTGTATAGCTAACTTATAACACACAATAAATGAAGATACGTGTTTGCTGCATATTGATGACTATTAGCACTGAGTACTTTGCCTTTGTATCCCTCCACAGCAATGCTTAAAGTAGTATCCTCAGTGCTGCAGTTTGGAAATATTTCTTTCAAGAAAGAGAGGAATACCGATCAAGCATCCATGCCAGAAAATACAGGTGAGCTGATGGGGATTGGCTTCCTTTCTAGTTAAATGATGTGCTTTGATGTTCTCCAAGCATATGTTTCAGTGCCAGTATAAATGCACTGCTAAGGCATTTTCTAAGTAAGCTCACCTGGCTGCTTGAGGGCCATGCTGATTCTATGAATGAGAGAAGTGACCCTGATGTGGAGGCAGTGGGCCTTCTGCCCCCACTGTGGAGGTAGAGTGATTGAAGAGAACCTGGGCCCCAGGAGACCACATAACTCTCTGAAGGATGAGCCATAGCTGTGTGGTTCTAGCCAGTTTCTCTATGAATATAAACTCCCTACTCTCAACTACAATGAATTTTTCAAGGGAAGGTGAATGTCTAGATTTTAATATGAAATCTATCTTTTAAGTGTTGAAAGTGGGTTTCACTGTGCACTTTAAAAAGTGTTTGTAGGCCCCACAGGCTTCCAGTTTGTTTTTGAAGCTAGGGTATTCCTCCCCCAAACCCCACTAAAGAAGATTCTCTTCTCTGTATCACCTCGAATGCTCAGTTACCTGAATAACTTGGTTTGATGCACAAAAGCACACATCGTTCACCATGACCAGTGAAGGCTGGCATGGAGCGTGTTCTCTGCCTTTGAAAAGTCCTTTTTTAATAAACAATTTGGGATCTGTTAACAGCTTAATTGAAAGTTGGACAGTTTCCTTCCACTCGATTTACAGCCTCTGAACCCAATATAGGGTCAGGTCAGCTAAGAGGTGGTGCTGGCTTGATGGCAGGGAGTTGAGAGTGAGGGCCTCTTTGGGTGTGTCCTCTCTCTCCTGACCGAATCTTTACCTATCATCTCAGAGCTATCGAATCATTCAGTCAAAGTGGTGCGGTTGATAGACGATCATGCTTTTACCCTATAGCTCTCCGAGATGTTAGCTGGCCTCTTTAAGCCTTAGAGCAAGACATAGATTGGTTCAATTTTGCTTTGCAATCTTTAAAAGACCCATAGATGCAGAGGGATCAGAGGAATGTATTTCTAGTTTTTTGTAACTTTTTAAAATTGTTATTTTAACAAAGGTTTACAGAAAAGTTAGATTTTCATTCATTTAATATTGCACATTTTCCTCCCTCCCTTTTTCTCCCCTCTCCCCCAGTCCACTTTGCAATACACCTCTTATTCCAGTTTGTTGTCCTATAGGGCCTAATCATATATTCCTTTCAGATAATTCTACCCCTCATCTACTCTAATGCAGTGTTCATTATCTATCCCCTCTTCTTAGTCTCTGCCAAGCTCCCATGTCAGTCCTATATTATAACAGTGGTGTTATGCAGTATGTTGTCTAATGTTTTTTAAAAGTGCATTATTTTTCAATGCTGCATTATAATTCATTGTGTGAATGTGTCACAGTTTTTCTATCCACTCATTTGTTGATGGGCACTTGGGCTTCTTCCATCTTATTTCTAATTTTAAAAAAGTGATGTGTGCACTAATCTTTGTTCCGCCCCCGAAAAAAATCCCCCATGCATCTTCCAGTCATATTCTTTATCTGTCAACCTTTTGTATAACCACAACTCAGTGGTTAAAAGCAGATAGTCATTTTCATTATTACCATAAACACAGTGGTTTGTTCTACATAAATACTGTTCCCGTCTGTTCCTGGATAATACAGTTGAATATTACATGCAACTTCAAACCAGGGGGTGGCAGTTCCTATCTAGTGTGTGGCTTCTGGGAAGAAAGGCTTTTGGAAAACCAGCCACTGAAAATTGTGGCACCTGTGGGGTCACCATGAGTCAGCGCTGAGCCACGGCACCTGCTTTCTTGTCTGTTCCACAGACCCTGTTTGCATTTTGGCAGTTCTCTCAGTAATGTCCTTTTTGTGGTCTAGGATCATACATGTTCTTTTTGAGGCCTCCATGTTTCTTTTCATGTGGACCCACTCCTCAGGTCTGTCTTTGTCTTTCACAGCCTTGACTATTTATGAATACTGGCTGTTATTTTGTAAAACAATACCTCGATTTGCATTTGTCTTGTTCCCTTTTGGTAATTTGGATTGAATTTTTGGTAAAAATCTCGCAGAAATGTTTCCTCTGTGGCCTGTCAGGTGGCATATGATGATGCCTCATCCTTTCATTGATGATGTGGACTTTGAGCACCTGGTTAAGATGGTGTGTGTCAGGTTCTCCATTGGGAAATTATTGTTGTTAGGTGATATTAAGTCCATTTCTACCTGTAGCAGTTCCTCAGAACTGTCAGTAGTGGTTGTGGAGGACTGTCTCGTTGTGTCCCTGGATAGATGAAGCTGTGGCTCATGTAGACTACAGTTCTGTAGACTACTCTTTTTTCTGAATCTGTTCTTTCCTTCTTTATCTTTTGCTCTGGACAAGTAGAGACCAAGTAGTTGTACATTACATGGCCACTTAACAAGCTTCTAAGATTCCAAATACTACTTACCCAACCAGGATATGGTCACAAACTTCATAATTAGGCCAGTGGGCTGATAGTGCTTGAGTCTATGGTCATAAGCTCCCCAAACTCAGGAAGCCATTCCATCAAGATGTCTGATTATGTGTAGAATTATCTTTAATTGTGCCTGATGTGTGCTTTTGTAGATATACACATGTTATTTTTTGGTTACTTTTGTTTCAAAATTATAATATGCCATAAATCAAAGTCCATTGCTGTTGAGCTTATTCCAGTTCATAGTAACCCTCCAGACCTGTTTCTGAGGCTATAAATCTTTAATGAAAGGAGACTACCCTTCTTTCTCTTGTGGAACAGGAGTTTTGACTTAGAACTGACCTTTTAGTTAGCATCCTGGCACATTAGAGCCACCAAGACTTCTTATATGTGCCATTGTTGTTTTGTTCCATTGAGTCAGATCCGACTCAAGGCGGACTCTCTAGTGGTTTTTCAGAGGCCATAATCGCACAAGAGGAAATTGCCTGTCTTTCTCCCATGGTGTAGCTGCTGGATTCAGACTATATGCCTTTGAGTTGGCAGTGCAAGTCCTCACCACTGAGCCATCAGAACTCCTGTATACATTACTAAAAGGTCCCTTTTTCTTGTGCTTATTTCAGTGGCATTTTATTTACCTTGCTTAAGTTGTACACACATTCAGTGTTACTTTTCCCATCCCCCAAAGTAACAGGTGTCTTATCTAGCAACCGAATTTCCAGGACCCCTCAGCCCCCAGCCTCTACCTCCTACCAGTCTTAGTAGCCATAAATGGGCATTAGGTTTTTGTGCTCATTTCTTAAGGGAAAGCATCTACTAATTGTTTCCTGCTTTGGTGTGTGTGTAGTTGGCGAAATGTCTTCCAGGCACATGCCTGCTCTAAAATGTTTTGGGGGATTGTATTTTGTGATTTAAACAATTTTAAACATCTTCCTTATTCTGCCCATTATTCTTGCGTTTTTCTTTTTAAATTTTATTTTTTTTAATAACTTTAATGAACATTAACAGAGAATTTGGATTTCCATTCATTCATTGCTGCACTTCTCTACCCGCCCAGCCCTCTCCCCCCCCCGCCCACCTGGCTCCTCTCTTTCAAAAGTAAAAGAAAGACTCCCTCCCTGGTACACAATCCCCCGCACCCCTCCCACCGCCCCAAGTACATTCCACTATGCAACCTTAATTGTGGACTCTTGTGATAACCATAATACCCTATCATACATCGCTTTTAAATTATTCAGTCCCTCATCTGTTTCAGTACAGTATACACAATTTATCCAGTTTTTCTCAGTCTTACCCCCACCCTGATATCAGTCCCATTTTACAGCAGTGGCACCATGCAATATTTGTCCTTTTGCGACTGAGATATTTCACTCAGCATAATGTCCTCCATGCTCACCCATTTTGAATAATATTGAATGAGTTCCTTGTTTTTCAGTGCAGCATAGTATTCCATTGTGTGAATATACCACAGCTTCTCTATCCCCTCGTTTGTTCATGGGCACCTGGGTTGTTTCCAACTCCTTGCTATTGTGAACAGAGCTGCGATAAATATAGGTGTGCATATATCTGCTTGGATGTCAGTTATGGTCTCTTTGGGATATATTCCCAGTAGTGGAATTGCTGGGTCAAATGGTATCTCTATTTGCAATTTTTTGAGAAAGCGCCATACCACTTCCATAGTGGTTGCACCATTTTACATTCCCACCAACAGTGAATAGGGTTCCAGTTTTTCCACAACATTGCCAGCATTTGTTGCTTGCTGTTCTGTTAAATTTTGCTATTCTGACTGGGGTAAGATGATATGTCATAGTTGTTTTGATTTGCATCTCTCTTAGAGCTAGGGATTTTGAACATTTCTTCATGTGCTTGTTGGCCATCTGAATGTCTTCTTTGGTGAAGTGTCTATTCATATCCTGTGCCCATTTTTCGATTGGATTATTTACCTTTATCTTGTTGTGGTGCTCAAGTATTTTATAAATTCTAGATATAAGTCCCTTATCTGACATGTCATTACCAAACACTTTTTTTTTAAATTTTTATTTTTTTTTTTAAATTGTCTTTTATTATTTTTGTGTATGTACTGTCAAATCAGATCTGACTGGTACAGGAGGAGATTGTTCCTCCTTCTCCAGCAGAGCATCTGGTGGATTCTAACCATGCACCATTGGGATTGCAGTACAGCTTCTTGCCTCTAGGCCACCAGAACTCCATTACCAAACACTTTTTCCCAGTCTGTGGCTTCCCTTTTTACCCTGTTGGAGAAGTTTTTGGATGTGCATAGGGATTTGATTCTTAGAAGGTCCCATTCATCTATTTTATCTTCTCCTGCTTGTAGATTTTTTAGGATACTTGGAAGACTGTTTATGTTGTGGATTAGGACTACTAGAATTCTTCCAAGCTTTTCTTTAATGAAGTTTATAGTCCTTGGTTTTAGTCCTAGATCCATGATCCATCTTGAGTTGGTATTCTTGGGTTTTAAGATTCAGTTTGCAGTTAACTTTCCAGAATAAGTAAATATCAGCTAGCCACCTCCTTTTGCTTAAAAATGAGTGTCTTGTTTGAAAGGATAAAGAATAGAAGTAGAAGGATAAAGTGTTTTTATTATTTTTTTATTTATTTAATACCATTTAATGATGACTGAAGTTTTTCAGAGTGTCAGTTGAGTTTGTTATAACTGGATCATTAGTAGACTTTGGATGTTTAGACTTGAGAGATTGACAGACTTTGACACTTCAGTTGCACAGAAACTCTGCCATCTTCTTGGGATGAATGTGATGGAGTTCACGCGGGCTATCCTTACCCCGAGGATCAAGGTCGGCCGAGACTACGTGCAGAAAGCCCAGACCAAAGAACAAGTAAGTGATATCAAGTATTCCTACAGATTTCTTTAATGATAAGGTGGCAGTCACTTGACCTTCACACGGACATGTAAAAAGGTCTTTATTACAAACAAGACGTTTTCATCATAACATTGATTGTAAAGGACACTGTTGAAGAAAATATGATGAAAACACAAAACAAAGAGAGAACTTGTAGCTAGACTTTCTGGAACAACAACAACAACAAAAAAATCCAATGCTAACAAAATGAAACAAGCGAAAATTAATGAAATAAAAACTTTAACTGATTTATAAAAAAGAAAAGCTTGATTTTTATGGATGTTTCTTGGTAATAATTGAGTATATTATCTGTAGTATGTTTACTGTTCTCTTTGTCATTTAAGTTTTTGAAAGTAACTTGAATACACATATATGTACATGAAATACCTTCTCCATCCTGTTTTTCCCTGTGGTTATTTGATCCTGTGGGACAGTTGTCTGTACTTTAGGAGTCAGGCTGGTGGCACTGCTGCTTTGTCCACGTGAAATGGGCCCATGACAGGAACACTGATACATTAGTTACCCAGTCATTGGGTTATTGCTTAAAAAAAATACATTAATAGTTTTGACTCAGTACATCGGGAAGTGATTTTTCTCTAAAAATGCGCCCATTGACTGAGCTCCCTCTAGGCCAAATTGTTTCATAGAACTCAGGATTTTATTTTAGGTAAGTATCATTTCCCACCCTTTTAATTTATTATCCTGATCTTATTTAATCAAACTATTAATGCCCTCTGTTAACATGAAGTGTTAGTTCAGATTTTCTGAGTGCTGTATAATAGTAAACTCTGATGCGAACTATTCATGATTGTGTTCAGAATAAAAGCTTGCTATTGTTTAATTACAGGCAGATTTTGCAGTAGAAGCACTGGCTAAAGCCACCTATGAGCGGCTCTTTCGCTGGCTTGTTCATCGAATCAACAAAGCTCTGGATAGGACCAAACGCCAGGGAGCATCTTTCATTGGAATCCTGGACATTGCTGGATTTGAGATATTTGAGGTACTCATTGCCTTATTCTTTCCTCCTTCCCATCCTCCTTTTTCCTTCCTTCCTTTCTAATTATACTTTTGACCCATTTTGATTGAAGCTCACCGTGCACCAGTTACAGGGCTAGACACAGTGATACCATGGTAAGCAAGACAGGGAAGCTCTTTGTCAAACAATAAGTAACAGCTAACTACTCAGTTTGCAGTTTTGGGAATTTGAGGAAGTGAATCCGATGCTGTGATAAAAAGAACTGGAGAGGCCAACTTTGTACAGCCTGTTTATGGAAAGCCTCATTGCATGCTTGGAAGTGTGAGAGGCAGCAGACCCTAAAACACTTCCTGGGGTATAGAGAGTAGTTCTGAAAGTTCTATGAGTGACCAGAGGTGGCTGACCAAAGGGAGAAATCACTGAAACACGGGGAATAATGGAGCGTAAACAGGAGGGGGTCGACTGTCATAGTCACTAGGGTCAGGATGGTGACGGCTGGGCTGGGATTCATCAGAGCAGCCGTGTGGGAGAAAAATGTGGAATGATAATCATCTGTGTTCTGACAAGATGACTAAAGGAGCTGGTAATGAATGTATTTTCATATGTTCTATTGTTAATTTGACTAGATTTCCCCAAACACTGAAACATACCACCAGTATAAATTACATTGAATATTTATGGTCACTTACTTGTGGTGATTTGAAAAGAAAGTTCAGTACAGTCTCAGAAAACCCGCTGGAGGGTCAGCTACGAGTCTGATTGGAGGACCCAGAGGAAAAAGAAAAAAAAGAAAAGAAAGTTCATAGTTTAGCCACATAAAAATGTGTATCTTTCGCTCTCCTGCATGCTGTAGTTGTTAATGTGCCATAAAGTTGGAACCAGCTGACTTACAAGTTTGCAGAGCCTATAAATCTCATGGAAGGAGATTGCCTGTCTTTCTCCCATAGAGCAGCAGGTGGATTTGACCCATGTGTTTTTAGATTGGTGGCATAACTCCTTACCGCTCACCTCCCCAGGGGTCACACGTTTACAATGGTTTTACAAAGAAGTTAAGAACTTGGCCTCATAAAAATGTTTGTCTTTAATTCTCCTGCATAGCTTGGCTGTATAATAAGGCATAAATACTAAATCACTACTTCCTGATGTCAATATTGTCCTTGTGACTACTATTGGATTTTGAATTGTCTTCTTTTAAAAGGAATCCATTTAAAATGATAAGTTATCCTCATAAAATCTGAACTGTTAATGGAATAACTGTTAATGGAACTGCCACTCTAAGAGATTGCTTTAATATTTACTTGATTTGTGAATAACAAAAAGATCATGAAAGAATGGGTGAATATAAATATATATGTAATAATTATATAAATTGTATTTAAAAACAAAAATCTTTTACCTTTCTATATAGATATATATCAGAAGATCCAGTGAAAGAAAAGACATTGTTTCCAACTGTATTAAAAACAGATCAAATACCTATGGATACATTTAAGGGAAACAGGTGCAAAATGTAGATGAAGAAAAATTTAAAATGCCACTGAGAAAAAGAAGAAAATTGAGCAAATGGAAAAACACACTCTGTTCTTAGGATAATTTTGCATTATTCCCCAAATAATATAACATTTTTGTTTAAAACCTTGAATAGAAATTTTGGTTGTCGTTAGGTGGTACAAAAAGTTAAGCTTCAGCTACCAGTCAGAAAGTTGACGGTTCAATCCCTCCTAGCGGCCTTTTGGAAGGCGGTCCTGGGGACCTGCTTCCAAAGCATCATGAACTTGGAAAGCCTTCAGAGCACTGTCCTGCTTTCAGTGTGTGATATTGCTGTGAGTTGTGATCGACCGGAGGACAGAGAACAATAGAAATTGTAAGGAGAACTAGGCATCCTTACTCTTAACTTGAAAAACAAATTAGAAAAACAACTATGAGATTCACCCCAGTAACAATAGGTAAAGTTACACAAAGCAGCAAACAACAAATACTGATGAGGTTCTGGAGAAATTAGAACCCTTATTCTCTCTTGGGTGGGAGTATAAAATGGTGTAACCACTATTGAAGGCAGTATGGCACTTTCTCAAAAAGATGAAAATAGGAATATCATTTGACTCAGCAGTTGCACTACTGGGAATATACCCTAAAGAAGCCAGAACTTCCTCCCAAACAGATATATGCACAACCATGTTTAGTGCTGCATTGTTCATAATAGCAAAGAGATGGAAGTAACCCAAATGTCCATCAACAAATGAATGGTTAGAGAAACTATGGTATACTCATACAGTGGAATACTATGCAGCACTGAAAAACAAGGAACTCATACAAAATGGGTGGCCTTGAAGTATATTATGCTGAGTGAAATATCTCAGTCACAAAAGGACAAATACTAATGCCACAGTTATAAAATAGGACTGCCATGGGGTTGAGATAAAACTAAGAAAAGAAGGGATAAATAACGAGCTCTGCATTTAAATCAATGAAGGGAAGAATTGTCTAAAAGAAATATATGATTAGGTATTATTTACAATCCAGAATAAGAGGGGCATAGCAAAGTGGACTGGGAGAGAAGAAGAAAATTGTACAACAATGAAAGAATGTTTTAAAAGATAAAAGTGAACTGGAGGTGGGAGGGCTGGTAGGAAGGAAAATGTGTAACAGTGAATGAATGGAAATCCAAGTTTTCTATAAACTTTCATTAAAATATCGAAAAAAAATTTTTTTTAAATTAAAAACACAGAAAAATATAGATGAATGGGATCTTCAAATAATCAAATCCCTATGCACATCCAAAAACTTTTCCAATTGCATAAAAAGGAAAGCCACAGACTGGGAAAAAATGTTTGGTAGTGACTGATAAGGACTTGTATCTAGAATTTATCGAATACTCCAGTACTTCAACAAGACAAAGATAAATAACACAATCACCAAATGGACACAGGATATGAATCAATTAAAAAAGTTGATATATAAAAAAAGAAAAACACAGGTCTATAAAAAAAAGAAAAATTAGTAGTACAGAGTAGTCAAATTCTGAAAAGGACATCAAACACTTATATTAGAACATAGGAAAATTCTGTAAGACTAAAGAATTTCAGCAAGTATTGCTTTGGTATGAATACACTTGTGCTTTTTTTTTTTCCTTTTTTTCCAGCTTTTTCTTTTTTTGACATCTCACATTTATGACAAGAGCCAAAAATATACTGTTCTGCTATTGTGTGTATTGACAATATAACATAGGTGCTAATGCTGCAGTAAGCGGAGCGCTGGATCTGCTGGTCGTGGTTATGCATTTACTTTACTGACTCAGTGGTTTGGCAGGAATGCAGTGATGTAATGTGGCAGCTGAATAAAGGTGCAGTTATCCTCTACTTTATGATCTGATGGAGCCAGCCTCCATTTTTTAAATAACAATTTTCATATCATGGCCTGGTGTTTAGAACCCAACCGTATTGATAGGAAAGGAATGGGTAAAAACAAATGGTGGGAAAAATGAATTAATAATAAAAATGCAGTCATTTTGTGAGCATTATATATCAGAGGTAAAACCCAGTGTCTGCTAGTAGGAGGTTGGTTAGCCGCCCTGGCAGTGCAGTGGTCAAGCTACTGCTAACCGCAAGGTGGGTGATGGTTTGAACCCACCAGCTGCTCTTCAGGAACAAGCTGTGCAGTGTGCTTCTGCACAGATTTATACCCGTGAGAACCTTATGGGAGCGATGTTACTATATCTGTTAAATCTTATGGGTGCAGGGGCCTGGAGCCTCCCTGCACTCTGGGAATTGGCTGCTAGCTAGCATCTTGATGGTGGTCACGGAAGGGAAGTTTTTGGGTCATGTTTGATGTTTGTTACTTCACTTTTTCCCCAAAAGCGGGTGTCCTTGAGCCTTTGACCCAAGGGTGGAGGTCTGCTAGAGGGTGTGTCTTTAAATGAATAGTCTTTAAATAACGCAGCAATCATTTGTCTATTTGCTTTACTGAACAACTTTGAGTTGCTGAGATGCTTCACACTGTTCCATAATCTTCTCAAATAGCATAATGGTTACCCATTATTATTGTACAATGTTTGGATGAGCTTCCACATTGATTCATGGTGGGAAGCAGGAGTGGCATCCACTTCCTAAACTAGATACCTCTGGAAACTCTGCAAACTCTCTAAACTGTTAATGTACAGAAATTATGTTAATTCTAGAACAGAGTTCAGGTCTTTTGTGCAAAGCTTACTCTGAGTCTTATTCAACTTGATGACACTCACTGCTAAATGAAATTAGTGCTGTTTGGAGAAACACTATTCCACTTTGTACATCACTCTTTGTTAATGTGCTGTATGAAGTAACCTGGGTTTTCTGTGATGCTGAACCTTGTGCCATTGGTATATCAAATACCAGAATGGTTTCCAGGTATGGACACTGTTTAGTGGAGTTCCCAGTTGTAAAACAAGTTGGGAAGCAGGAATGGCATCCACTTCCTAAACCACATGCCTTTGGAAACTCTATGAACTTGGAGAAACAGTGATAGTAATGGAAAGGCATTTAGGTCTTTTGTTTATAGAGTTGCTATGAGTCATATTGGACAGCATTCAACAACAACATAGCTATACAGGAAGGAACTGGACTACTATTATAAGGAATGGAGTTACTTTGTATACTTAAATGGAACGTCTTCAAGATACATCTTAAGTAGAAATTTTTTAAAAAAAGATCAAGGAGCCATATGCTACAAATGGTTAAGCATTCATTGCTGACCAAAACATTGATGGTTTAAAATTCCCCCCACCCTACTGACTCTTCAGGAGAAAAACCTAATGATTTGTGGTGGCCTAGTGATGAGAAATTACACTGCAATCCCAAAGGCACACTGTTCAAATCCACTATCTGCTCCACAGGAGAGTGATGGGCAGTCTCTTCCTATGAGATTAAACTGCCTCTGAAAACCCACTAGAAGGTCAGCTGTGGGTCATTTCTGACTCGATAGTACACAACAACAAAGATTACAGCCAACTAAACCTTATGGGGCTGATGTACTTACTCTGTCACCTGAAGTCACTGAGAGTAGTAATCTACTTGACAGCATGAGTTCATAGACTATTTCTAGAGAGAGGTGGATGTGGTTGACCATTAAAACAAGTAGTAGATAGGAGTGAGTGATTTCATTTCACCTCTTCTTACACCTTTTCAGTTTTATACCACATACACCAATTTTAGGGAGCTCTGGTGGCCTAGTGGCAAGAAGCTGCACTGCAATCCTGAAGGCAAGCAGTTCGAGGCCACCAGCTGCTCTGTGAGAAGGATAGGCAGTCTACTCCCCTGCGATTTACGCCTCTGAAAACCCACTGGACGGTCAGCTATGGGTCGGTTCAGACTTGATGGTACACAACAACAACAACAATTTTAAAATAATTTTAAAAAATTATAATTGGTAGCACAGTAAATATGGAAAAGAGACAAATTAATAGCACTTCAGCTAGTAACCAGGGTGTTAAATAGCTAAGATCTCTTTGTCTTCAGGCAATGCACAGTCCATGTGAATAAACACAGTTGAGTAGTTGTGAGTGTTCATACGGCCTCTCCAGTGTGCGTCATGCTAGAAGAGTATTGTCATGAAGGATGGACTTGGCCCAGGCCTTCTAGCAGGACTTCAGCTTAAAACTGTAACTCTGACCTCTCCATGGGTGTGGAAGATTGGAGTGGTTTTTTTCAGACTTTAAATCTCTTCCTTGAGGATTAATTAAACCTTCATTAATTGAAATTTTTTAATAACAAAAGCAGTAATTTATAGGTATCTGCTATTCATGTCAATAGCACAGAGATTGATAAATGTCTATAGTAAATCGAATGATTGCTTTCAGAAACATTTGTCTCTTAGTTCATAGATCCATGTATCCAGTGAACAGCACATTAGAAAAATGGGCAGAGTTAAAGAAATGGTTGTGATGTAAGGAAAGATTCTCATGCTCACTTTCTGAGATATTGCAATAATAAAAAATTAGTGAGAGAAACACAGAAAAGCAGCCAGGAACTGGGAACATCACAGTTACTGAATGCAGGCCATGTGTTAGTCTGGATAAACCTCTACATAACAAGGAAAGATGATTACTTTCTTAACTTGCCAACAAGTAAAGATGATTACTTTTCTTAACTTGCCCTGGAGCCAGAGCCAAGACCAGAGCAGGGTGAGAGAGAAACTGTGCTCTCCAGCTCCCTCCACTTACCTTGCCTCTGCCCTCACAAGTCTCTGTTTCATCTTTTTTTCTCAGTTTCTATCTTGTATTCTTCATTTCTATTCCTTAACTATTCACATTATGAATGGATAATGTCTTACTTGTAGATCATTTAGTTAATGTGAATTTATAATATCGTCATTTTAACAAGTCAGTAGTATCTGGTTAGATTTCGTCCTTTTCTTTTACTGATGAAGAAAAATGCCAGAAAAAGAGAAGAAATAGTGGGCACCTAATTAACAATTTTAATAAAGTTTTAAAAGAACTAGATGACTAATTTTTCCTTCTTCTCTCCCCTGTGTTTGAAAAATGGCTCATCATTTTATAGCTGAATTCCTTTGAACAACTTTGCATCAACTACACCAATGAGAAACTGCAGCAGCTGTTCAACCACACCATGTTCATCCTGGAGCAGGAGGAGTACCAGCGGGAAGGCATCGAGTGGAA
Organism: Elephantulus edwardii; assembly: GCF_000299155.1. Lineage (NCBI taxonomy): Eukaryota > Metazoa > Chordata > Mammalia > Macroscelidea > Macroscelididae > Elephantulus > Elephantulus edwardii. The sequence goes on from NW_006400036.1 coordinate 2,887,648, forward strand.
CTTCATCGATTTTGGATTAGACCTGCAGCCCTGCATCGACTTGATAGAGAGACCGGTGAGGGCGTGCACAGGCTTCTCGGCCTTCAGCTCCTGTGCAGAAAGTGCCTTTGATTTGTGTCTTGGCATAAGCTGAGGTAGAAGGGATCTTGTCCAGTCAGTGTTAAAATAGTTCTCCAGTCTAAATTTTCAAGGAAGGGAATGCTCTGATAAGAAAAAGATTCGACATGTAAGAGGCATGCCCACTGCTCTTCTGTAGCTTCTCCATTCGTACAGCGTGGTTTCTGAGCCATCATGTGTGGATGTACTGCCCCCGCCACACTCACTTCTGCTTACATTAGCATCACCCCACAATGCCTTCCAAAGGTTCAGACTTCCTAGGCAACATAAGGACATTTTAGCTGAGAAAAACATATTTCATGTAAATAAAACTTTAAATAACCAAAGCTTATCCTCATAAGTACAAACATGTTTTTAATTTGGCGATTTATTTTTTAATTTGACATTTCAGCTGTTATTTGATTTTTTTTATCTAAAAAGATTGCCTTTTTAATAGCATATAAAGCATCAGAGATTAATGTTTTGGTTAAATGGAGCTCTGCCATGGTGGTTTAATGTTAAAGGGAAATATGTAATATTAAGTAGAAACTGATGGGACTTCTCTCACTGAGAGTGTCGGAGTAGCTCTATAGTTAAATTCTCAGCTATTGAAAGACTGGTGGTTCCAGTTCATCCAGAGGCAACTGGAAGAAAGGCCTGGTGACCTGCTTACAAAAGGTCGCACCCTTAACAAACCTGTAGAGCATGGAGCATCATTGTACTCTGACACTTGTGAGATCAGCATGAGCCAGGATCAGCTCAGCACTATTGAGATGGACTTGACAGCAACAAGTTTGGGTTTAGTTTTATTCTCTTCACAACTGTTGTTATGTGCCATCGAGTCGCTTGTGAGTCACAGTGACTCTATGTACAAGAGCCCTAAACCCTGCTCTATCCTGTGCCAACCTTATTGTCTCTGACACACCTACCCCCATTACCCAATCCCTGAATCAATCCATCTCATCGAGGGTCTTCCTCTCCTGCTCTGTCCCTCCACCCTCCCAAGCATGATGTCCCTTTCCAAGGACTGGTTCAATACTAGAAATGAAAATCTGATGCACTTTTTAAAAAAATCTCTAAAATTTTTTTATAGTAAGAGATTTAATTATATCATATAGAATGATTCCTTTCAAAATGGAGCGTTAGAGCACTATTTTTCCAGAAGGAAAATACTCAGAAAGAGACACTGTGATGGTAGTACCGTGCCCATCCTGTAGCCAATCTCACCACCTTGCTCTCAAAAAGCTTTTCTAGAAAACTCCTGTAATTGTCGTAGACCATTAAACAAAACTATTCAGTCTCCCAAACCTGTACCTCTGACACTCGTTGAGTCAGAATTGCCTCACAGCTGATCCTTCCTTGGATTTCCAAGGCTGTAAATCACACGGAAAGAGATTGCCTATCTTGGGCTTCTGGTGATGTGAACTCCCAGGGAGGCGCGCTGTGTTGGGGCTAGCATGCGGCTCCCCACAGAGTACGCCACCAGAGCTCCCACGGGCTCTTTAGAAATACCCAGTTAGAAAGTAGTCACAGAGATCTTGACATAAACGGATGAAATAGAAAAATTAAAAGGAGGCAGTGTAATAATAGATATAATCATGCTGTCACAGTCATTTTTAACAAGATTAAATTTGTGTGAGATCCAATTTCAGAATTTAGTGTTTTTGTTAAAAGGGATTTAAAATATAAAAATCATAGTGGAAAGATGGGTTTTTCCCATTATCTTAATATAGAACGTTATTTCTCAAAGTTGTCAGGTGAACAATGTGCATTGAGCTATCTGTCACTCAGAACTGTCTCTTCTCTAGAATTAGCTAATCTTGATTGCCTTTGATTGTTTATTTCTTTTTTAGCTGCTCTGGATTCTTCAAGGTTTTTGGGTGGAGCCATCCACAAATAAGACACTCTCATTGGGCAAGAATTTTCTTGGCATCGATATGCCAGTATTCTGTGGGATCATCTTTCTCTAACCACATTGCTATATTGCTTCATTTTTGTGTAATTTTAACTTCTAGTTCATTTATAAACCGTGTTTGTATATAGGCGACTCTCTGCTAGATAAAAATAAAAATGGGTGTGCCCACAAACTAGTGCAAATTCAGTCATATCTCACAAATTTGTTATGTGTGCAGAACAGTAATAATGGCCCAGAAGCATATCACATCTTGGTGGTGGAATATTTCATTTTGTTTTCATGTGTATCCTACTTAGACCGGCAAAGGGCAAATCATCTCACTGATTTTTGGGTTCCTCAAGAATAAATGACAAATCAGGAATTTTTCAAGAAAGTTTTACAATTGTCATTTAAAATAATAATATTCAGTGTCTACCCTTGGTGGGTTCATAACTTTGTACAACCACCACTATTATTTAAAACATTCCAAAATGTTTTATCGTACAAAGAGAAACACTATGCCCATTAGCAGTCCCCTCCCCCGCACCATTCCCTGTGAACTACTGGTCTGCATTTCTGCATTTTGCCTTTCTGGCCCTGTTGGCTCTGTCTAGCTCTTTTCCAAGTGAATTAATTGAGTAACAAAAAAATAAACTCCGATATGATTGTTTAAAAAATATATGTAAAATGATTGGTGACTGATCTTATTCCCCTCCCTATATTCTCTGTAATAATCATTTTAACTAATACATCAACTATAAAGTGGTAGAATTTAATTGCCACTAAAACAGAAGGTTTAATTTATAAGAAAGTAAAATATCTATAGTATTCCAACTATTTGAGCTTTCATTATTTATCTAGCCCATCATCAAATATAAACCTTCAGTGTAATCTTATCACCAATTTCTTTCAGGCCTTTTTAAAATTAAAACAAGAACGTGTTGCTGTCAAGTCAGAACTGACTCATAGTTGATCCTCAGATCAGTTGATTTTCAGAGTAAATCACAAGGGAGAAAATTGCCCTTCTTTCCCTTTGGGGATTAAATCCGAGTACCTTTGGGTTGACAGTGCAGCTCTCTACCCTCTTGTCCACCAAATCTCCCTAAAAAGTAAAATTAGTTTACTTAAAATTTACTTGTTTATGAGTTCCTTAGTTATTTACTCATTTTCTTACCTATTCTTACTTAGCAGATTGAGATCACAGCATTTAAATTGCAGTCATTTGTAGTTTGGATATTACTTTGAAATTTGGTAATTTCTGTATTGTAGAGTTCAAATTGTTTGGGACATTAAGCTGTCAAATGCAGTGGAGAAAGTCGCTGGTATTTGAAGTGTCATGCAGTGTGTCAGCTCCTCTTCCCTGTCCTTGGCAGGCTAACCCGCCTGGTGTGCTGGCCCTTTTGGATGAAGAGTGCTGGTTCCCGAAAGCCACTGATAAAACCTTTGTTGAAAAACTGGTTCAGGAGCAGGGTTCCCACTCCAAGTTTCAAAAACCTCGACAACTAAAAGACAAAGCTGATTTTTGCATCATACATTATGCAGGGAAGGTAAGAGCCCTTGTTGGATAAGTAGATGTAAATTATGTTTGAAGTTTTACGAAAGCATGTAAAAGGATTATTGTTGTTGTTTACTGTAGAGTTGGAACTGACCCATAGCTGACCCTCTGGTAGGTTTTCAGAGACAGTCAATTGCGTGGGAGTAGAGATTGCCCAACCTTAATCCATGGAGCAGCTGGTGGCCTCGAACTGCGTGCCTTTGGGATTGCAGTGCAGCTTCTTGCCACTAGGCCACATTGGTCTATGGAAGTTTTTGGCTAAAGGTTAAAATGTCATCTGTTTGCTTTTCCCTCATCTCCTCACTTTGGGCTTGGGCCCGGTGTAGGTGGACTACAAGGCCGACGAGTGGCTGATGAAGAACATGGACCCTCTGAATGACAATGTGGCCACCCTCTTGCACCAGTCCTCAGACAGATTTGTGGCAGAGCTTTGGAAAGATGGTAAGGATGTGCTTATGTTTGTAATTAAGCTTGGCTGGAACCTTTTACAATTAAAGTTTATGTATGGTATGGTTCTCTTATTGTATGTACGTACAGATATATATATATATTTTATTTTATTTCATTTTTTTTTTACTTTAAAACTCTCTTCTTTCCCTAGAGCAGGGCTGCCATTATATTGGATGGAGTTGATCCATTTTAAGAATACTTGGGCTAAGAAATGGATAACAGGACCTTTACCTTCTGTGTCAGATGCTGGGTCTAGAAGTAGGGCCAGAAAGGACTAGCCATGTGCCTCAAGCCTCTCCATTCCTAATTCAGCCATGATCCAAAGGCCTGGGGACCCTCAAGCCAAGAAGCTGTACACACCCCTGCATTTTCTCACTCAGCGACAGTGTCAGCTAGTGCCCTCTACACGCACGCCCACACACACTCTGGCTGAATAGACTCGGACACCCGCTTACAGAGCAGTTGCTTTTATTTGCGTCACTGCTTATACTTCTTTTGTATACTTGAAACTCAGGTAGAAATTTGATAGTTTTATCTTAGACTAAAAGGTTTTACTAATACTAGAGAAAATGAAATTTTTGGTGTATCCCTGCATTGTGGGAACCAATATCTCCTATTTGAGCTTCGCTCTCACAGATGCATTCCATCCTGATTCTGTGTCATCTTTCTGCTGGCCGTAGACTATGCAGGGCCTCATGATGCTGCCCTGTTTGGGCCTTGACTGTGATGCCAGATTCTCCCTGGCTTTTTCTAGAACATCTAGACTTTGTAACCTTGATTTCTTAGGAGAGGAAAAGAAACATGGAAAGCAAAAAGGCAGGGAGTTATGGCTGCTGGAATGAAAAGAAAGAGAAAAGTGAATACAGAAAAATTAGTAGGAGCCAAAATTGCCATATGAAAGATTCTCTGCTCCAGATGACGTGAACATGCCTGGAGGCTGACAGCCGGTGAGTTCTATAAAGAGATTATATGCCTGAGGGGCAGGTGGCAAAAGGTTAGGTTTCCAGGAGGTTAAAACGGAAGCTCCTAGTCTTTCTCCTGAGTGCACACTATGCTGCTCTTTATGTCAGAAACCTAAGCAGTTGATGGATGGGACCAGAGAAGGAAAGCTGATGTGCAGTTTGCAGTCTTAAGTAGAAGGTCAGCAGAGAAGAGACATCTCATCAGTGAGATGGAGTGGCACAGTGATGGCAACAGGGGGCATAAGATCAGTGAGGGTGCTGCAGGGTCCCCATGGGTCAGACTCCACCCAGTGGCACCTAACAGTGCAGAGGATGCTCTAAACCCAGAAGCTAGGGATGGGAGAAACTGGCGCAGGAAACTCTAAATGTCTAGGGTCCACAGAAGAGAAGGAAGGAATAGTATAGCCATCAACAAGTATTTACTTGTTTTTGAGAATGAATTTCATTAAGACAACAGGACTCTGTGCAGTACTCAGCCCCTTCCACCTGGATCTTTGAGTCCAGGAAAGGGAGTGAGGAGAGATGCTTACAGACTCTTCCATAACAAATCCATATATGATAAACACCAATTGAATGAAACAAAATTCCTTTTTTTAGGATGGGTAACAGGAAGGGGCTACCCTTTTCCTGGGGGCTGAGTTAGAATGCCATAGAGGAAGAGGCATTTTGTCTTATCCTTGAAAGTCTGATTAGTTGAATAGTATCCCACTTTTATTGAGAACTTGTTAAGAGCTAGGTATTTTAAGCTCTCATTTATAAGCATGTACATCATAATCATGACTTAAATGTCTGGAAATGGGTTATACGAACTAGCTCAACTAGGGAGGGGTTAGTAGGATGTGGGAAGGGTGAGGATAAGGGAAGAGAATGATCCCATTAAGGAAGTGCAGAGCCACAGCAGGGTGATAGGGGCTGAGATACCACAGCAGGGTGCTAGGGCCTGAAACACCACAGCAGGGTGGTAGAGGTTGAGACACCACAGCAGGATGATAGGGGCTGAAACACCACAGCAGGGTGCTAGGGGCTGAGACACCACAGCAGGGTGCTAGGGGCTGAGACACCACAGCACAGTGATGGAGATCTTCAGCTGTGGTCAATGCACCATTGATCTTTAGAGTAGGAGGGGCCCAAATGGGGGCAGGAGTAGGAAGTGAGCCTGGGTATGAGGTGGACTAGGCAGAGAACCCTGACTGTCAGTCTCAAGTGGAATTTAGACTTGAAAGAGTAAGTAGCTGGAAGCCACTGAAGCGTTGTGATCCAGGATAGTAACACTTGAGGAAGCGCAACAGCAGCAACTCGGAGGGTGGTTTGAAGAGAGAGACCCCAGAAGTGGGGAGTTGGGAGGTGAATGGAAAGAATGTCTGAGGAAGAAATGGAGAGGTGTAGGGGGTTTTGTTAATGTCACAAAGAGCTTTTCTCTTACTTCATTCTGTGTAAGAAGCATGCATTTTGAAAGTAGCCAGTTGCAGTGAAATCAGCTCTGAATCACGGTGCCTCCATGTGCTCCCTAGAGGATTAAGTGGCTGATATGTTAGCAAAGTAGAGTACCAGGCTTTTCTTCCGTTGTGCTGCCAAAATTTTATAATCTAGTTGAGAAATCAAGATATGTACACAACCACAATAACAGAACTCTTTATCTTAGTTTTTACCTTAGTTCCAAGTTTTTTGGGTGTCCTCCCATTTCCTTTTCATCCCATCCCTTTATTCTCACATATCAGAAAAGGCTTTGGTAGCAATGGTTCAGAGGTTTTAGAATGTGAGAGTGGGAGACAGAGGAGGTGGGGGTTTAGAAGAATGATCGAGCAATGTGTATGGGTAAGGCCATATTTAGAGGTTCTTTAACTTCTTTTTGGTGCATTCCATTTAACAGACACAGAAATGTTACGTAAGTGCTTAGAGGAAGGCCTTGCAACCTCACGGAGTACCTCTGGCCCAAGCACAAGCCCTGCTTGTCTGCACAGTGCTCTGGCCTCACAGTCTATACCTTTTCCCATGCATGTAGCCCAGGACTTCCTAAATGGGTGTGGCTTGGGAGCGGGGTTGTCCAACTTCCGTCAGAAATCTTAATTCAGCCCAAGTTTGATTTGATTGTTCTGGCTTCTGCCCTAAGTGTTCACCATCCTGATAATGTTGCTATTACCAGGAATTCCTTTTGTCCAGGACAGAGGCAGACAGTTAACTCAGTATAACCTCCAGAATGGATCTCAGACTCATGTTCTATTGGAAAGGTTCACTCACAGGGTGAAGGGCAGACAGGAGGTGGGACTGGTGTCCAGTTTGAGGATCTTCCATAGAAAGTGAGCAGCAGGCATAGAAGTTTGGAGAGGGTTCCACAGTGGAGAGCTTATCATTGCTGGTCACCTGGATGGAGAGCTCTCAGAGGACACAGGGAAATGAATCAGCCATGGAAAGACACCTGATTTCGTCAACAGCTATGTCTTGGAGAGGGTACAATCAGAGTGCTCCTTGGAGGCAAAAATGATAAGATCTTCATCTCGCAGAGACATCATGCTTGGGAAGGTGGGAGGAAATGAAAAAGAGGACCCTCAACAAGGTAGACTAACACAGTAACTGCAGCAATGGGAGTGTGTCAGAGATTGTGAGGATGACACAGGACAGGACAGAGTTCAGATCTGTTGTTTATAAGGTTGGTATGGGTCGTACTTGACTCAACAACACCTATCAATGACATAGCCACTTAAATGCGAAAAAAAAAGAAAATTACAGACTGACCATGGGTGTGAAGTAGCTTGCCATGGAGACAGAATACATTGAGTATAAAAATATTTTGTTTTAAAATAGAGCTTGTTTTGGGGTGTTGGATAATTTACTCCAGGCCAGAACAGAGAAATAAGACTTATTGTTGGCAGCCCTGCCCTAGAGATTCACAGCACCCAACTTTTTGGTAAAAGATTATCTTTTGGAGTCTCTTACTAGCTGCATAGGATGTTTGTCACTTCTTGCGGGTTATATACAGAAAGAGTTAAAATAAAGATTACCTTTTTAGGTAAATACTCCTCTCAGGATATCTTCATGAGTAATAACATAATAAACAAATACCATCTTATAATTATGATCTGAAGTTTTTAAATGTTTAATTGGCAAAATCTTAGAATATATCATATTGTGGGTTTTAACATTATGCGTCAACAGAACTTTTAATTTTGCTTTCTTTAATAGTAGTTACCTGTCCTTTGGGAACTTATATTTGAAGTAAAAATTATGTTGCATAGTAAAATGACATGGTGGTGTGAATTTTTACAATCAAAGCCACTATTGTTTACATTTCTCACAGTTCTCTAATTTACTGCAGTCTTGTCCTAACTGGCTAGCTGCAAGATAATTTCATGATAGACAAGTCAAGTAATGCCATGTTACATCCTTCATTTTACATGATAATCATTTACCATTAAGATGCTCACACCTGGAGGTGGGAATGTGCTCTTTCGATTGAATTTAAATTTATCTTATAAAGAACTTTGTCCAACTGTGCAAATTCTCTATTGAAACTATAAAGTTTGCATGAGATCTGCTCTGGACAAGCTACCTTTGTAGCCCAATTTCAAAGTTTACTTGTGATGTCAATGTCTCTCACACTAACTGAAGTGTTTGTGTATTTGCTCTTCTGTCCTCCTGTTTTTGCTGTTTCTCTGCTTTAGAGATTCAGAATATTCAGAGAGCTTCTTTCTATGACAGTGTTTCTGGTCTTCATGAGCCACCAGGTGAATGGATAAAGCCTGTAGGTCTTCCAAAACAGAAGGGTTTTGAGCCCACAGGAACAGCTCGTGGGGGCTGGCAGGGTGGTTGGGAGGGCAGGGTAGCCTGAGGGGCTGGGGTTGGTCTCTGGGTTTCTGTTTTCGTTTTGCTCATAGGATTGCATGAACCCTTCATTTCACGCATCATTTTATTATACTTCAAGGTGACTGTTTTGAGTGCATAAAAAAAAATTCAATTGCTACTGCCTATACATTGCTTCTTCTTTTATGCATAGCATTTAGAGCTCTGGATAGTAAAAGGTATGCCATTACCTTTCCAAGTGTCCTTTTAATGCACAGCCCACTGGGAGAATGGCTAGTATTGATCTGCTAGCTGATGATCTTCTGTGCCTGAGTCACCACTGAGTTTTTAACTCTAACCAATTCTAAAAAGTTGGGTTGGTTTTAATTATTTTTCCTATAAGTCACATTTTGTGGGAAAAAAAATTACTTATCATATTGTCTTGTTCTCACCATTGTATCTTTTGTTGGGAATTCGTGTGCCTATCCAGCTACTTGAGTTTTTAATTTGATCTAGAGACACTGAAACTGTAAGACTTGGTATGTGCAAGTCAAGACTAGGAGTAGACTGTTAGAATTCTTACATCAGACTTTTAAGTTGAGCCCAGAAAGTTTGGATCTTATGATCTGAATCCTTAGCCCTGTTTTGAAACAGTGTAATGGTGAATGGTGTGTAATGTGTTGAGCTGATAACCAAAAGGTTAGCCATTTGAATCTGCTAGTTGGCTCTATGAGGGAGAACCGAGCAGTTTTGCCTCAGAAAGATTTCCCGTTTTAGCAACCCAACAGAGGGTCACTATGAGTCAGAAGTTGACAACAGTAAGTCCTTAGCTCTCTCTGTGAGAGAGCCCAGCAAGCCTCAGATAGGAATGGAACCCACCCAAGCTTCTGACTGTTGATTGAAACTGACATGTGGCAGACTCTAAAGATAAAGTGACATTTATCATCAAATTCCCATTATCATTTTAAATATGCTGAGATTCTAATCCATCTCAAATGTTATTTTAAACATTGTGAAGAAATGTACCTATTTTAATCTAAGTCAAGAGGCCCCTCAGCAGCTCTCACTCACATACTCTGAAAAGATGAGCTTGCAAGCCTGGCTGGTGGGAAATAGGGTGGGTGGATGGACCATTCCGGAGAATGTGTGAGTTGTGCTGAAACGTCCCCAGAGGGAGAAATCTTAACCTAGTCCTCTTTGGCCTCTGGAATACTGGAAAAGGAATAGAGGAGAGCTGAGAGAGTGTGGAGGTAGTTTTGAGCTAGTTTTGTTAAAAGGTTAGTTCTTGATCTTTTGGACTTTTTGTCCATGTCCTCTTAGATTAATTTCCTTGAACTCTTTTGAATTCCCAGTTTCTTGTTCTGTACTGTTAGTTCTTCCAGAACAGGGACACAGCTTCTTTGCACTTACTGTAAGCTCCTGTGCACCTGGCACACAGTAATTGCTCCATCAATAAGTTGCTGAGTGAGGCAATAGGTTGGTGGGTGAGCCCATACACCACATCTCATTTTCTGATGTGGTAGCTTTATTGACTTCTGGATTCTCCCTCCTCTGAAACATAGATGGAACCAGTCTTTGGGTGTACATACTAGGTACTTCCTGCCCTAGAAGACTCAAGTACAGAGCGTCTCCTACATGACAGCATTTGGGCAGGGCCACCGACCTACCTTTGTTACCCTCAGTGCTAAGAATGCGCTGCTCTGTTTCTCTCCTTTAGGAGCCCTTGGCTGTGTTGCTCCTTCAAACCAGGCACCAGGACTCAAGCTCTGCTTCTCCTGAAGGCTCATCAATCCTTTATGGTCTAAGCTTTCTATATTTAATTTTTGTAGCAAAATGTTTTTCACCTCCAAAGGGGCTTATGGATTCAAATATATGTGTGCAGTTGGATTCGTAGGAAACCCTAGGAAAGTTTAACATGAGAATTTGAAGGAATTAGTGTTTTTAGTAATTCTCAGAAGGCCATGAAGTTTTGTGGTTTGACTGGTCTCTCTCAGGGGTTTTATTGATTTTTGTTTTTATTTTACTATTACTATGAATTGAGTATGGATGAAGATGTTCATAAAGATTAAATTGTGATTGTCTTTGACATACAAACATGTATTAAACATCTCTAATGCTAGAGGGACCCAGGGAGCTCTGGTGGCTTAGTGGTGAGGAATTGCATTGCCAACCCCAAAGGTATGTTGTTCGGATCCAGCAGCTACTCCATGGGAGAAAGATGGGAAATCTTCCTCCTGTGTGATTTACCGTCTCTGAAAACCCTCTAGATGGTCAGTTATGGGTCATTTCCTGCTCAGTGGTACATAGCAACGTGACTACATGGAGTCTGGACTTCTAAATACTGCAAGAAATAAAAACTCTCCCCAAAATCAAACTTGTTGCCACTGAGCCAGATTCAACTCCTAGCTGACCCTCCAGAGGTTTTGGGTTCCCCCCCCCATTCATTTATTATTGCACTTTTTCCCCCTCCCAACCCTCCCCCCTAGTACACTACACTCTTGGAAAAGTAAAACAAAAAATCTTTCATTGTTTTACCATCCCTCCTCCCAGGTCCACTCCACTACGCAGCCATCACTCTGGATTCCTGTCATGACAAAAATACTTAATCACATATCCCTTTTAAACAGTTTTCTCCCTCATCTGTTTCAATGTAGTATACATTATTGAACCCATCTTTCTCAGTCTCCTCCCAACCCCGAGGTCAGTCCTGTTTTACAACAGTGGCACCATGCAGTATTTGTCCTTTTGTGACTGAGATACTTCACTCAGCATAATGTCCTTCAGGGTCACCCATTTTGAATAATATTGCATGAGTTCCTTGTTTTTCTGCAGCATAGTATTCCATTGTGTGCATATACCACAGCTTCTCTATCCATTTCTTTGTTGATGGGCACTTAGGTTGTTTCCAACTCCTTGCTATTGTGAACAAAGCCTAGATAAACATGGGTGTGCATATTTCTGCTTGGATGTCAGTTATGGTCTCTTTAGGGTATATTCCCAGTAGTGGAATTGCTGGGACAAATCGTTATCTCTATTTGCAACTTTTTGAGAAAGCACCATACCTCCTTCCACAGTGGTTGCACCATTTTACACTCTCACCAACAGTGAATAAGGGTTCCAGTCTGTCCACAACCTCGCCAGCATTTGTTACTAGCTGTTCTGTTAAATTTTGCTTTTCTGACTGGGGTGAGATGATATCTCATAGTTATTTTGATTTGCATCTCTCTTAGAGCTAGGGATTTTGAGCATTTCTTCATGTGCTTGTTGGCCATCTGAATGTCGTCTTTGGTGAAATATCTGTTCATATTCTGTGCCCATTTTTCAGTTGAATTAATTACCTTTATCTTGTTGTGGTGCTCAAATATTTTATAAATTCTGGATATAAGTCCCTTATCTGGTATGTCATTACCAAATACTTTTTCCCCGTCTGTGGCTTCCCTTTTTGCCCTGTTGGAGAAGTTTTTGGATGTGCATAGGGATTTGATTCTTAGAAGGTCCCATTCATCTATTTTATTTTCTCCTGGTTGTAAGCTCCAGAGGGTTTTTTCAGAGACTGAATCACATGAGAGGAGATTGCCCATCTTTCTCCCTCAGAGCAGCTGGTGGATTCCAACCACCTACCTCTGGGGGTTGCCAGCACAATTCCCACCTGACTCGGCCACCAGAGAACATTTATGAATAGTAATAGAGAAATAGCATCATGCAGTCATGGAGTGGACACAGACTTTTTGAGAATAAAAATGACAGAGTGGAGCAGAGGGTTTCAAAAGCATCAGAAAGCAAGAGCAGAAAGAAGAAAAAGAAACAGTGGAGACCCAGTCCCGTACAGAGTACAGGCGTCTTCCAGTTTCTTCTACAAACCCAAGGACAGCTTTCTTGTAAATATGTTTTGCAAGTCTAGACTTCTGGGATAAACCAGAAGTGGAGGTGCATGCAGAATACACTAGTAGAATCGATTGTAGCCCCCCCAGTTAAAGGCAAGGCTTTTCAATTTAAAGGTCTACAGTAATAGGTATGAGTGACAGGCTCAATCCAGACAGGGCTGGAAGGAAAACACTGTCATCTGTCTTAGCCCACGTGTGTGTGCCTGCATTTTCCCGTGTAGCAGGGCGTTTAGCACCCCTGACCTCTTCAATGCTGTATTGCCGCCGTTGCACTTGGAAGGACACACCAGAGACAGAGTAGGAAGGACTGTGATGCAAGTTTTTAAAAGCTGATGGAGCTGTAGCTAGACCCTTTCAGCTTCGTAGAAGCCGCACTTGCAATGTGCCAGCAGAATTCACTTAGGACTCAGAAGCAGCAAGGATGGGCCAGTTTCCTGTTCAGCAGGACTTCCAGGCCATTGTTTCTCAAGCTCTTCTGAGTCGGCCCTTATCCTCTGACACTGCTTATTTCTCTTTTCTCTTACATTCTTGCCATAATGGGGACAGGGGCAGGAAGGTGTTTACCTTAGAGGTGGTTTAAAACTAGAGCTTTGACTTGTTTCCTTCTAGTTCAACTCTTAGCTGAGAATTTGTCTCTTAGCTGAGAATTTGTCTTTCGAACCAAGAAATTAAAGAGCTGAGCAGAACATTTCAAAGGACAGCTCAGGATGACAAAGATACTATAATCAAATGTGCAAAGAACTGGAGTCAGAAAATCAAAAGGGCTGAACTCACTCAGTGTTTTGTTTTGTTTTTTTCAGTAATGAAAGAGCGTAATTTATTGTCTAATCTTTACATGTGTAATGAAAACTTAGAAAAGCTACAAAAATTACTACACTTACTTACCAGAGAGACATGAGTGTGTTCTAGGCAAAACAATTTAGAAAAAAATTATTGACATCTTCTGTATATTGGGGTATGACTTAGACACTCAATAAGACAGAAAATGTCTTTCCATTCATGATCATTTAAGAAGTTGACTCTTTGCACTCTTTTCCATGTGAGCCAAAACTAATCTGCACCACTGTCACTTTCTTCTGCTATAGTAAGATAATCATACTGAATTTCAACATCACCTTATTCTAATTTTGTGATCAATTGTATACCCTATATAAAACTTAATTTTTCTCTCACTCACACACACACAACATACTCACAGTTCTGTTGATCTTCTGAAAAATGTGTAGGTTTTTTGGGTTTTTTGCAGATTTTTTTATTAATATTTTTAAATAATTTTTTTTAATTTTATACTGGTTTACTTAAAAAGTTCATAATTTTTCTTTTTTTTGTCTTTTCACTGTCTTCAGAATATTGGGGGGTTTTCCTTTTCATTTTTTAAATTTTATTTTATTAATTTTAATGAACATTTACAGAGATTTTGTATTTCCATTCATTCATTGTTGCATTTACACTCAGTGTTTCTTAAGCTGAAGGAGTTGAAAAACAAATTCAAGCCACGAGTGTCAATACTTAAGGATGCTTTGTGTAGAGTGTTAAAAGATCCAAGAAGCATTAAAAGAAGATGGAAGGAGTATACAGTGTCACTGTACCAGAAGGAATTGGCTGACACAAAAAAATTTCATGAACTAATGTATGAGCAAGAGCCTGTGGTGATGAAGGAAGAAGTTCAAGTTGCTTTAAAAAAATTGGCAAAAAACAAAGCTCGAGGAGTTGATGGCATACCAGTTGACATATTTCAACAAACAGACGCTGACCTGCATGTGCTCACTAAGTTGTGCGAAGAAATCTGGAGGACAGCCAGCTGGCCAACTGACTGGAAGAGATCGATATTTGTTCCCATTCCAAAGAAAGGTGACCTGATAGAGTGTGGAAATTATCGAACAATATCATTAATATCACATGCAAGCAAAGATTCTGCTGAAAATTATCCAAAGTCATTTAGAACAATATGTCAACAGAATACTGCCAAATGTGCAGGCTGGGTTTAGAAGAGGTCGTGGTACTAGGGATATTATAGCTAACGTTAGATGGATCTTGGCAGAAAGCAGCGAATACCAGAAGAATGTCTATCTGTGCTTCATTGACTAGGCAAAGGCTTTTGACTATGTGGATCACAACAAGCTGTGGCTGACTCTGAGAAGAATGGAAATCCCAGAACACTTGATTGTGCTTATGTGAAACCTATACTTGGACCAAGAGAAAGGAGACAGTACATGGTTCAAAATTGGGAAGGGAGTTCGCCAGGGATGTATTCTGTCTCCATACCTTTTCAATTTGTATGCAGAACATTTCATCTGGGATGCTGGGCTGTACAAGGAGGAATGTGGCATCAGAATTGGTGGAAGAATCATCAACAGCCTGCGTTATGCAGATGATACAACCCTGCTTGCTGAAACTGAGGAGGACGTGAAGCGCTTGCTGCAGAAGGTCAAGGATTGCAGCCTTCAATATAGATTGAAGCTCAACATCAAGAAGACAGAGATTCTCACCACTGGGCCAATTGGCAGCATCATGATGGATGGTGAAGAGATTAAGATAGTTAACAATGATGGATAGTGAAGAGATTGAGATAGTTAACAGTTTTAGATTGCTTGACTCCACAGTACCAGCAGCCAGGAAATCAAGAGACTAATTGCATTGGGAAAGTCAGCTGTCAGGGACGGGACCTCTCCAGAATACAGGAGAGCAACGATGTCAGGCTGGAGAGTAAGGTGCGCCTTGTCCGGGCTATAGTCTTAGCAGTTGCGTGCTGTGCATTGGAGAGCTGGACAGCGATTAAGGATGGTAAAATGAGAATTGATGCCTTTGAGCTGTAGTGTTGGAAAATAGTGCTGAATATGCCATGGACTGCTAGGAGAACAACAGGTTTGTCCTGGAGAGGGTGAAGCCGGGCTGCTCCTTGGAGGCAAGGATTTTGAAGCTTCGTCTGACATGCTTTGGATATGTTCAAGAAGGGTCCATTCCTTGGAGAGGGACATCATGTTTGAGAGGGTGGAGGGACAGTGCAAGAGAGGAAGACCCTCAATGAGATGGATCAGTTCAGTGATTGGGTAGTGGGAATGAGTGTGTCGGAGACAGCGAGGTTGACACAGGTTAGAGCAGGGCTTAGGGATCTTGCATATAGTCACTAAGAGTCACAATTGACTTGACAGCACATACAACAGCAACCACCCAGATACACTGAATCAGAATCGGCATTTTAACAGTGTCCCCAGGTGATCCTTACAGATACTTGGATCTTGTTTAAATAAAATGTAGGTTCTTATTCAGCATTATTTGAGGAGGAGGTGTTAAGTGCATAGAGTCAATTCTAACCCTGCCGCCTCTTATGTACAACCAAATGAAACTCTACCCCATGCTGCGTCATGGTCGTGTGTTATTGTCCAATGTCAGGGTCCTGCTTTGTGCCTTCCATCTCCTTGCATCACAGTCCTGTCTCACACCCTCCCCAGTTCTTTGTCCTGGGCCTGCATCATGTCTTCCCCATCCCACATCATTTTCAGCTCTGTTGCTATGTGCTTGAGCCAGTTGTAGTGGCCATGTGTCTATCTTGTTGAAGGTCTTTCTCTTTTTATCTGATCCTTTGTTTTCAGAGAACAGTATCCTTCCACAGAGACTGGCGCCTCCTGATAATATGCCTAAAGTACATGAGGTGATGTCTCACCATCTGTGTGTCAAAGCAGCCTCCTGGCACATTTCTTCCAAGACAAGTTCATTCTCTTGGCAGTCCATGGTAAATTCAGTATTTGTTACTTACCAAAAGCATCAGTTCTTCATGGGCCTTCCATGTCTGTTGTGCACCTTGTATACATGAGGTGATTGAAAATGGCTTAGGTCAAGGGCACCTTAGTTCTCTTTAGCACTTCAAAGAGGTTTTTGTAACAGATTTTCCCAACGCAAAACTATATAACCTTCATTGTGGATTCTGAAAACAAAAATCATTTCTTTGTGATTATTTGTGTGATGTGATTGTGATGCCAATAAGCAGCATCAAATTAAGTGGGGGAAAAAGATTAAAGTTGTCAAAGATTGCATTTTCTTTACATTTCATAGTTAACACCCAAAATATTTCCACCTAAAATATTTTCCACCTTGAGGTGGAAAAACAAATAATCAGCAGGTTATTGAACCAGAATGAACCAGTTCAAACCCTGGCTTGAAACCTAGAAATCATCAAGTTCTGGCTTTTAAGAATTTTGAGCTAGGTTGGTTGTTGTCTAAGTAAGTCGTTAAATGCAGCTCCATTATAGAGTTAAGTACTATGACTGATCAATCAGTACTTTCCAGATCCAGTCTCACTGTTGTGTACCTTGAGTTGGAACTGAACCACATTTGATCCTCTGGCGGGTTTTCAGAGGCAATAATTGGACGGGAGGAAATTGCTCATCTGTCTCCTACAGAGCAGCTGGTGGATTCGAACTGCATACCTTCAGGATTGCAGCACGTTTATAGAGTGCTGCTTTGGAATCTGTGCTGTAGTTCATGTACTGTCTATCATTGTAGTTACTTTGTTATCATTTTCAGTGGATTTTTTTTGGTGGATTTTTGGTTTGTTTGGGAGTTTTTTTTGTGGTGAGGTTTTGGTGGTTGTTTTGTTTTAGTGGATGTGGTCATAGATTCTTTTCCCTGTTTTGTTTTGTTTTTTTAAGCATGAGTCAGTTGGGAGAACATCAAGACAGCTTTCAGGAATTGTGGTTTGTGTTCTAGAGGTCAAGTGGGGACAGTGGCACTGAGTTTTCAGGCTGTGGTGAGCCTGCGCCTGGGGGTTGGGAAGTGCCAAGTGACTTGAGTTGCCCTAGTCCTGGCTGCTATTACAGTTGTTCTTGTACCTCTTGCTGTTCTTAAAATTATTTTAACAACAAATGCAGAAAAGTTCAGTCAATGTTTACTTCCTGAGCTTTTTATTTGCTACAAGGGCTTGTTTATCCCTAGTCCCAAAAGGTCAGGTCCTGCAGCATGAGGAGGTGCAGGGAGCAATTAGGGCAGGAGAACAGCCCTGCAGCGGGGAGTGGGGCTTCCTGTCTACCCAGACGGCTTTGACTCCTGGTGGGTCCAGAGTTAAAGGGGACAATTCAGCTTAATATTAGTGTGTGAGAAAAAAATACTGCTTTCTTGTCACAAGCCATGTTCTTTTTATCAGGCTGTGAACTTTCTGGTGTTTTTCCAAATGTTTCTAAATACTCTAGACCCATTAATAGAGTGTATGTGTTACTATGTAATGAGCTCTGAGGGCCTAGTAGAAAGGAGCTGTGCTGCTAACCCTGAGGTGGGCAGTTTGAATCAACCAGCTGCTCCACCAGAAAAAGATGGGCATTCTTCTCCCTTGTGGTTTACTGCCTCCTGAAAACCTTGGAGTTGGAGTCAGTTCCAATTCAACAGTACACCACACCAACTATGTAATAATAGTGTTAGTGAGCTACATTGTTTAATGTTGGTATTGTTTCGGGAATTCAAAGCAGTTACCTATTTGTTAAGTATCTTTACTTCAGGTCACATCTTTGTCTAGACTAGTGTAGAACTCCCTCTGCTTAGAGAATATGTGTTGAGAACCCACAAGAGTACCTGACTCAGTACTGGGCGCTAGAGTCTCTGATGTCATTCTGAACCATCACCAGCCAAGCACCCCCCTCTTTTTTGGTTTGTTTGTTTCTAGCTATATGAAATAGACCAGATACCTAACAAGCTAGCTTGAATGCTTCAGAATTAAATTTAGTAGCAAACTGTTGTAGTTAGGCACCATCCAGTCATCTACAACTCATAATAACCCTGCAAACATCAGATCTAAACCTTATCCTGAGCCATCCTCATCATCTCTGCCACACCAGAGCCCATTGTTAGAGTCACTGTGTCAGTACGTCTCATTGAAGGTCTTCCCCTCCTTTGCTGAGCCTCCACATTTCTGAGCATGATGTCCTTCTCCAGGGACTGACACCTCCTAATAACATGCCCAAAGTGGGTGAGATGGAATTTCACCATTCCTTCCAAGGAGCGTCCTGGCTGCACTCTCTCCAAGTCATGTTTGAAGTAGCATAAAATATTTGAAATGTAAAAATCTCATAGACCCATTGTCTTCTAATACTGTCTTCCGGAAGAGGAACTGAGTCTGCATTCTAATACTGGACAGTTGTCCTGTATGAAAGTTGTTGATGGCTTAATGAGATAGATGATCACAAATATGCTCCCCCTCAATCCCCATTCACCATTAAAGAAAATGTGCCTTTACAGATTTCAACCCTACAGAGCTCACCTCATTTTAGACCATTCAAGTAATCAAAACAGATTTTATTACAAGGTTAGTGTCAAATATCTTGAATTCTTTTCAGATTACTGGTGAACCAAACAGTGAATTAAATGCCCACTCAAGCAATAGATTAAATGTGGTCTAACGGCAAGAAGCTGCACTGTAATCACAAAGGCATACAATTTTGAGTCCACCAGCTGCTCCATGGGAGAAGCATGGGCAGTCTCCCCTGTGCACTTAACTGCCTCTGAGAACCCACCAGAAGATCAGCAATGGGCTGGTTCTGACTCTGTGGTAGACAACAACAGCACCTCTGGCAGAATTTTCCTGGTACTGTAGGTGAAGCTACCAGACCACTCTTTCTTTACATGGAAACCGTAACTTTAGGCCACTTGGAGGTTTTAGTGTCAGTGTTAAATCTTAGAAGGGACAGTACTGCTTGTTTCTAGAATGTGCTTGAGTCTTCTACTGCTTTCTACTTCATGTTCCCAGCATTTTCAACATGAAAATGGGTTTCTTCTGAGTTTTAATTTAATTATTTATTATTGTTATTTGCCATCAAGTCAGAACCTACCCACAGTTGATCCTCTAGTGCATTTTCAAAAGTAGTAAATTGCACGAGAGGAAACTGCCCATCCATCTCTTATGGAAGAGCTGGTAGATTCGAAACATGTGCCTTTGGGTTTGCAGCACAGCTTCTTAACCATTAGGCCCCCAGAGCTCCCTTATATATTATTACTGTGGTTTAAATTATTTAATGAATTTCCTGAAGTCTGTCTCTTTTACCCACAAAATAATTTTGCTCATTGGTAGACTAACCAAATTAAATATTTAATTGAATTTTTCTTTTTTTTAAAAAAAAACCCCAAAAGTTGAAAGCACCAATTTTTAAAATCTGAATGGTTAGCTTTGAGTTACTCCTACTAAAATGATTAAAACCAAGTTAATTATGATTACATATTTTTGTTTACTATTCTCAAAAAACCCACATCTGTCTCACATACAGCCACAGTTCTTGGAAACGAGGGTGGTAAGACCTTGTTTCAATATACTCTGGATGTGTTATCAGAAGGGGCCAGTTCCTGGAGGAACACATCATACCTGATAAAGCCGAGGACGGAGAAAAAGAAACCTTTCCAGGAGGTGGCTGTTCCTGGATGAGGATGATGACTTCTTCACAAGAGAACCACAGCTGTGGTCTCAAGCTCTGCAGGATTGTGAGGAAGGCTCAGGGTCAGTCAGAGTTGAGTTCTGTCAGGGTTGCTGTGAATTAGAAATAACAACAACCCTCTAAAATAAAATAAATAAATAAAATAAAATCCCCTTGGACTTGTATTACTAGACATCGATATCATGTTATCTTTAAAAAGGTAACAGTGCACAGGAGATACAGGAATCAAAGGTAAATATAAACAGATAAAATAAAGCCTCCCCTTGCAGGCTAAGTTATTACAAAAGCAATGCTGTAGAGCTCCTGCTAAGAAAATGTGGTGTTCTTCCTCTATTGTGATGGGGATTTATTCTGGCAAATCTAGTACTCAGCCAGCGGCTATTCCTTAAACATCTCCATGGCAGGCACTGGGCTGGCTCAGCACAAATTATCTGAACTGGTGGTCAGAGCAGCCGGCCAGCTGGAGCCCAGGACAAGCCCTCAAAGCCTCTAGGATATGGATGCTGGGGAAATTCAGTGCAGTGGGGAGACTTTCAGAACAATGTAGAAGTCTGCTCTGGGTGATTGAAGCCTGGACAGGGGAGTAGCTTGCTTGGCCTGAAGTCCAGATGGAAACTGGAGCTTAAGAAGACTTTCCAAAAGGAGTTCAGTAAAAGAGTGGATATTTGAAAGTGATTGTGAATGTACCAGGGTGACTGCAAGTGAGTGGGCATGGGGCCGGACCAACATGGTTCTGTTTTTTTACATCAAAGCCTCGTGAGTGAGGAAAGGGGGCCACAGGGGAGCTCACTGACCACTTGGCTGGTTTTCAGGCACTTCTGTGAGGTAAGTCCCTTAGCTCCATTTCACAGAGGAGGAAACTAAGGCTTGGCCAGGTTAGATAACTTGTCCCAGGACTTCATAGCTCCCAGGGCAGATATTTTCTTCTCTGTTCTTCAGTATTGTGCTATACTATTTGATTGTTGGGACTATATCATACCAGCAGTGAGAGGAATGAGAGGATTTTAAGTATAGGACTAAATAACATACAAATTGGGACATTCTGGAGGGAAAGGGGTGTAGTTTATCATTACCCTGGGACACAGGGCATAGTGGAAAGACCACCCCAGCAGCAGAAGTACAGGGTGAGGAGGGAAGCGAGGTGGCAACAGCCGCTTAAGAGGTTACTACAGCATCACTGAGAGGGTTCATCACTGAGACACGGGAGTGGACAGAGGGGCTGGATCAGAGACATGTAGCTTGGCTTGACCAATGTTGGTGAGCAACAAGATGTGAAGAAAGACTCAAGGCTGCCTCCTGTTCCCACCTAGATAACCAGTGGCCCCATTCCAAGGGGAAATGGAGGAGAAGGAGGAGCAGGGTGGAGGGTGGGGTAGAGACTGCCTCGATAGTGGCCTCGCATCCTCACTTCTGCCCTTGCTCTCATGAGCACCTTGACCCCAGACCTTCACCTCTTTGCGCTTTCTTTTTTTTTTTCTCTTTGCTCTTTCTTGAGATGGTCTCATTCAGTCCTGTAACTTAAACTTCCATTCTCAATTCTATTTCTCTTAGATCTCTGTTCTTAGCAACAGACTGCCTGCCTGATGTTCTCTCCCCACTTTGATATCTTAGTCATCCCAAATGGAGATAGTGCCCAGACTCTCTTCCCACCCATAGAGCCCACCACTCTCACCTTCCTCACATCAGTCATGGAATCACCAGCCAGTCTGTTGTCCTAACCCAAGTCCTGGAAATCATTACTAAAATGTCCCTCTTCCTTCCTCTCTATATCAGATGATCTGAGGAGAAAGCAAGTTGGTTATTTGATCAGAGTATGTCTTGAATATGCTGCCTTATCCATCCCTTCTCACCAGGTCAAGCTGCTGTTGTGGGCACCTGTCTGGCCTCCCCACTTTCACTTTTCCGACCCCATACATATTCATTTTTAGTGTCACAGCCAATGCATGCTTCTCTCTACCCTCCTATAGTAGGAATAAAATAAAAGCTCAGCATGGCCCCTGAGGCCCCAGTCAGCCTCCCCATCGTTGCCTCCTCTTTACACAATCTCCTTACTCAGAAAGCTCTTTGGGCACTTAGCCACCTTTCTGCTCCTGCAGCTGGACCATCATGCTTTCTCTGGACTGTCATGCTCGCTGTCCCCACTGCCTGGAATGGTCCTCTCTTGTTGGCCCATTCTCATCCAGAGACCTCCCTATTCGTCCATGTTTCCCAGAACACCCTGCTCTTTTCATGGAATTCCCACTGTTTACAGTTGTAAATGTATCTCTTGTTCACTTCAGTTATCCACTAAAATACATCATCAACCTGGGCTACATGCCTGATACTATACAGAGCATGCGGCGTGGAATAGAAGCAGACATGATGAGTGTTTACAGAAGATAGCCTATGTAACTTACAGGTGGAGAGGCCTTGGAGAGAGGAGACTGGGGGGGAAAGGGTTGACGATTGTGCTGGGTAGTCAGATGTTTCCAGTTAACCTCTGCTGAGATCCCCTAAAATGAGGAGTTATGGCCTGAAGAAAGCAAAGAATCAGTAAAATATGGCTGCCCTAGTGTCTTGCTTTACTCCAGAAATTATTTCAGGTGAGTTTGTATCCCTATGAGTATCAAGATGTACAGGGAAAGCAGCGGACAAGTCCTCAAGAAATAGGAGACAGAGGGAGCCAGAGGTCAATGGGAAAACAGGACAAGGCAAGGCTCCCAAAAGGAGCCAGGACTAGAGAGATTTATGAATGCTGCCATGCTGGTCGGCAGGTAAATCTGAGACGGTTATGTAAAATAAGGACAACATGATGTCTGTTGGTATCATCTTGCCTGAGTGGCATTGGGCAAGGCAGGAGGATGGAGCAGAAGCCAGGTAGCTGTACACCGGGAGATATAGTGGCGGAGGATATGAAGTGAAAAGTGTAGAAATACCTTAGAAAGCAGCTTGGCTCTGGGATGGTGAGGAAGTAGGCAGAATCAGGGCTAAAGAAAAGTCTTTTCTTTGTGGGGAACCAGGGTGAAGTTTGGTTCTGTTTCCTGCTGGAGCAAGTGCAGGGTGGATATATGGCTGATGGACCCACTACAGGAGAAGGAATAGCTTGTATCTAGTGACTTTGCTTGGGAGAAGTTGTAAGGTGGTTGCATGCGTGGACTGGGACATAAAACCATGTCCCTCCGCCATTTCCCCAGCATCTGTTTAAGACCTGTGTAACTTGGGCAGTAACTTGCCTCCCTCAGTCATGATTTTCTCCTTCGGAAAAATCTGATTGGATCCTTGGTGTTAAGGGAAAATTATTTGTAGCAGTCTTCACATAGGGCCCAGTCCCTGTGTCTTTAATAAGGAACAAAGGAAGAAGATGGCAGTGTCTATTAGGGTGACGAGGGTATTAATAAGAGCAGGCCCCTTGGCATTCTGGCTACTTGAAAAAGATTTCCATAATGTGTTTCATTCGTTTAACAAGCTTTTATTGAGAGCATATTATGCACTCAGGGCTTTACTGTTGGCTGTGCCCTTTGCGGACTCTGGGCTCTGATGTCTCCGTTCCACAGAGAGTAATACTTCTCTGTGGATAATGTGAAAGGTTACCTGTTTTAACGAGGGTGATGTCTGAGACAGTGAACCGCTGCCCACATAGGAAACTTAGGCGTTTGTTTCAGAAGAGTCCTTCTGATTTTGTTTCCTTGCCCTTTAATAAGTATTGTTCATGCTTTGAGGAGGAAGCTGAAGAACGCTCATGTTGCTGACCATCTGTGCTGATGTACTACAATCTTCCTGCATTTGCCCCTGACACTTTAAGAACTTTTCTAACTGCAGATCTAATGACCAATAGAAGATAAATCTGGTCCCTTATCCCCCACATATGCATTAAAGGGATTCATGTTGTACAGCTGAATGTTTCTATGTATACTTTCAGAGCCATTTCACATTTTGAGACATAACCATGTTCACTTGTGTATCAATAATGTCAGCCAGTGGCCTTTCATTCACAAAGTAACTGTATATGGAACAAGCAAAGTCTCAAAGACAGTGACTCCCCAAGCCAGCGCAGTGGCAGCCCTCTGCTGGAATGTAGTAGTCTGAAGTTCTCAAAGCAGCATCATGCCATATAAGTGTGTGGCTGTTGGTTCCACGGCTTGTGCAGTGTCGATATGCGACTGCCTTACCTATATGGCATCATTTGTCCCACAAAGCTTGTGCTGCTGCACTATCACTGTCTTTGCTTTCCCCACAACAGAGGTGCACTTGCCTGATTTCCCTGTGCTCTCTTATTTTTCCCAGTGGACCGAATTGTGGGTCTGGACCAAGTCACTGGTATGACCGAGACAGCATTTGGCTCCGCCTACAAAACCAAGAAGGGCATGTTTCGCACCGTAGGGCAACTCTACAAAGAGTCTCTCACCAAGCTGATGGCCACCCTCCGGAATACCAACCCTAACTTTGTTCGCTGCATCATTCCAAACCATGAGAAACGGGTATGTGTTCAACACAACGCTACCCATGCTGGCCTTCAGACCTGGTCTCTGGCAGGTTATAAGCTTAAGCCAAAAACATTGCTTTCTCACTTAGGCAGGAAAACTGGACCCACATCTAGTGCTCGATCAGCTTCGCTGCAATGGTGTCCTAGAGGGGATCCGAATCTGTCGCCAAGGGTTCCCAAACCGAATCGTCTTCCAGGAATTCAGGCAGAGGTATTTCTTTTGTAATTTGGACTTCTTTTATTTGCCCCCCCCCTTTTTTTTCCTATATCAAATAATAGGAATCTAAATAGTGGGGGGCGGGGGGGGGAATGAGGGAGAGGGAGAAATGTTTCCTGGACAGGTTTTGTTTTCTTTGATACAGGAGAGAGATAATGGTCATTATCTTTACATTCAAGACTTTTGAGTGACTGTAGTAATGAGCTCATGTGTGTCAGGGATGAGGAGGATGGCACAGGATAGGACAGGATTCATATCTGTTGTTCATAAGGGCGCTCTGAGCCATACTCAACTCGACCACACCTAACAACAACTTGATAAGTGGCACAGTCTGAAAGGAGTCGTGCTGCTAACCCAGAGGCCGTGCACTCTCTGGCAGTTCGAATCTACCAGCTGCTCCAAGGGAGAAAAATGGGCACTTTCATCCCATGAAGGCTCAACTTTGCTTCAGTTCAGATTTGATGGCAATAACAGTAAGATAGAGAGCCTTGACTGCCATGGATGCTTCAAAGCAATAGTCCCCATCTTCGAGGCCCCAGCAAGTGAGCTGTGAGATAAACTGAAAATAACCAGTTTACTTATTTAGGCAGTTCTACCTGAAACATGGCAAGAATAATTATATTTTTTTTTAAATTGAATCTGTGAGTATTATATACTCTTTTTAGGAAAATTTGAAAATACAAAGAAGTTAATAGTACATAAAAGTAATTTAGGAAGACTCTTGAGAACATAGGAGGTTTATCTTTCCAGCCTTTTCCGTGGTGTATGTATGCGCACGTATTTTTCAGTGTTGATGTATATATTTGGCATTCTTTAACTGAAAAAGGAAAGGCAGTAAGGTAGAAGGAGTTGGTTAAGCAAAAAACAAAATGGAAAAACTCATGTGCAATAAAAATTTTTAAATTTATTGAGTAAATAAAGGCAAAAGAACCAAAAAAATTATTGAGTCATTTCCTATCATAGTTATTTTGGGGTATCTCCCCCCCTTATCTCTCTTGGAAATCAAATTTCCAAACATAAGCAGTATTTACTGTTCCATGAAATAAATGTGGCTAAACATGAAGTTGCTTTGAGTCAGAATCAACATGATGGCATTTAACAACAACACAGGTCATAGAATGACCCTTTCTCCCCCTGTTCCAGAAGGAATCTAGTGGAGAAGCTCATCCAGCTCTATGGGTCTTCAGTAAACTGCTTTGTATGGTCGCGTGTTACAATTGTAGATATATAATCTGGTAGATTTTCCATTTTTGTTGTAGGAATTTTTTAAAAATATTTTTTTTAAATAAAACCCTTTTTTATTTTTAAATGGTATGGAATAGCTGTGATTTTGGGTTTGTTTTTTTAAATATTTTATACTGATTTATTCACAAAGTTTGAATACATTGTTTTTCACAAAAGATCCTTCTCTTGGCAAGCTCTGGTGGCAAGAAGCTGCACTGCAATCCCAGAGGTGTGCAGTTCAAATCCACCAGATGCTCTGCTGGTGAAGGAGAGGCAACCTCCTCCTGTACTAGTCAGTTCTGATTTGAAAGTACACACACACACAAATAATAATAATAGTAATAATAATAATAAAATTTAAAAAAAGATCCTTCCCAATTCCTTCAGCCCCCTCATCCATCGAATTGTGCAACCCTATGATTAACAATTCCCCCATCCCCCCCAAAAAACCCATGCTTTTGAGTCTTTCCCCCACAACCTCCTAAATCTTGTCTTTGACCCCATTTTCACTTTGCTAGATCTACAGGAAACATCAGATTATTACCTGGTCATTACTTTTAATTTAACATGTTTGCTGTCTTTTTATTAGAGAAAGCACAACTCAAAATTAGATCATAAACATATTCACAGATTTTAAAAAAAAAAAATCTATTGGATGCTTTCCTTACAGATACGAGATCCTAACTCCAAATGCTATACCTAAAGGATTTATGGATGGCAAACAGGCTTGCGAACGGATGGTAAGTGTTTCTGGATTTTTCTGATTTGTAGATGGTAATCTTTTCTTTTGCACAAAATGAATGAATTCTTTCTCTCTTAGATCCGAGCATTAGAACTGGACCCTAACTTGTATAGAATTGGGCAGAGCAAGATCTTTTTCAGAGCTGGAGTTTTGGCACACCTAGAGGAAGAAAGAGATTTAAAAATTACCGATATCATCATCTTCTTCCAGGCTGTTTGCAGAGGTTACCTCGCCAGAAAGTGAGTGAGTTATCATAAATTATGCATTTGTTAAATTCATGGTTGTGCTAAGCATTGTGTTTTATGCTAAGGGCACAAGAGTGTGTGACGTATGTGGTCTTTGTCATTATGCAAGTTGCATTTCTAGCAAAAGAGAGAGCCAAGTAAACAGACAAACTTTCCAAATAGTGGCATTCTGTAGGAAGAAAACAAAGGGCCAGGGTAGAAAATACAGGATGAACTCCTGCTTCTGACTGAATCCTCTTTCAGAAGGCTTCTCTGAAGCTGAAACCCTAAGACTAAGAGGCGCTGGCCCTGTGAGGAGCTGGGCAGGGTCCACTGGGGAGCTCTACAATAGTCCTGGGAAGAGTTGTGTCCTTAGAGGAACAAGCAGTCCGGAATGTCTGGGGCTCATTGAAACCAGTGAGGCACTGGGCTGGCCTTAGAAGTGCAGTGATGTGACACCGAGGGGCAGCCGTTCAAGGCCCTGACAGCACTGTCGAGACTGAAGGAGTGTGGAGAAGGTAGAGCTGGGAGCACCATCTGAGTGAATAAGGAGGGCGCCTGGGTCCGAGATTAAAGGAAAGGTTGGGTTTGAGAAGGAATCAAAAGAACTTAAAAACTGTTTGAATCTAGGGTATCGAGGTCCTGCCCCAATATATCGAAACCGTTCTGCCGAGAGAAGGGACGAGGATTAAATAAAGACGCACAGAGCCTCCTCGTTGATCACAAGGAGGCTCTTTTATTATCTCTAAAAAGACTTACATAGGCTTTCAAAAAACACACCTGCAGGGGCAATCACACTATCCCGTCCAGGTCTGTGAAACACACCTGCAGCAGCAATCACACCATCTCATTTAGGTTTCCGCTCGAGATGGTTCTAGCCAAGATGGAATCAGTTCTTCTGGTTTTACAAATGTACTGCTAATCTTGCCTTGCCAAGGTAGCCAGGCCTCTGACAGTTCCTCCCTTCTAAAATAATAAATTGGATGCTGCCTGTCTTAGGTGGATAAGGGAACTCAAACTCAAGTTGCCCGTCATGGGGATAATAGCAATTTATGCTACTTCCTGTCTTAGGATCATGAGCGGGTCTCTTTCCTTACCCATCATTGGCTAAGCACCCTGCATTTGTCTGGGGAGGGCCTTAAGTTGAATTCCGTGCTTTTTACACAGCAATTCTCTATAATGCTTGGCTATGACCAATACAAGGGAGGATTCTTTAGAATAACAACTGAATCATTTTTGGTAATAGAGCGATATAGTTAGAGATTTTGCAACGAGAACAACTTACATTTGGTAATAAAGCTGATATTAGAGATTTTACAACAAGAACAACTTACATTATATTTTGGATAATCAGCAGTGATCACATTATTACCAATTAATAAGACATATGGTTCAGGTAAACAAGACATAACTTAGGCATTTGTGCCATTATCTCCCTTACATTTATCCTTTGGGATACAAGAAATACTTATCAATTCCATGCTTGCAACTAATTTCCACAATTCACTTTAAAAGTTCTTCATATTAATAGTCCACATTCCTCCCACAAATCCTTTCATAGGAAGTCCATGACCAGATGTATGAAGGGGTGACCAGTCTAATAACATAGGGTAGTCCAAGCAAGGTAGCATTCCAACCGTTGGTCCTTTAAAAATTACATTACCAGTATTAATGTTAGATAAGAGAATGGTCATAGTGCTGTTATTTTCTCCAAAGTGGTTGCCAGATGCCAGCACGACCTTTCTCAAAACATGAGGGAAAGGTGGTATTTATTCTACTTGCACCATATCCAGAAGCTCATTGGTAGAAAGCCAAATATTTCTATTGTACAATCCACGATGGGTTTCCACTGTCTAATTTTAAATATACTCTTTGCATCTTATTAACAAATCTCTTTGCATCTTATTAACAAATAAACACCCATTTTTTGGTTTACTTTTGGTAAGACAGATAGGATATCCTAAAGTGTAAGTAATGTTAACATAAACATGTGAGGGACTCATTCCATGTCGCCAGGTACAGAAGAGGATTTGGAACGTATGTCCTTTGAGACTCAGCTTGAATCCTCATCGTCAGAGTCAGCAACATGACCATCCTTATTTCTGTCAGGTGAAACATCCTTTGCTAAGCATACCAGCTTTTCAGGAAGGCACTTTTAGGGTTCTGTGGAAAAACACAAACATAGCCTCGACCCCATATTAACATAGGGTTGGGTCTTTTTTCATCATTTTGTTAATGCATCCTTCCATTTAATTTCAGCATACTTTCATTTGAATGTTTCCCCATTTTCCGTATATGGCAGACCTTTTATTGTCATTCAAAATTAAAAAATTTAAAATAAATTGTAAATGAGAAATATAATTATTTGGACTTTGAAAAGAGTCTATAAGAAGGAAAGTGATTATCAAGCTACGCAGCTTTTACTTGTACAACCAGATACAATACAGGCAAGCATTAATTAAGGGGCTATAAAGAACAAAAGAGTGGAGAGTTTCTATTTTTACTTCTACAGTTTTCATTTAAAGTACAGCAACAAGCACAAGGCACAGCTTACACAGACTTGGAGTGCCGGCCACAGGCATGCGTATTTTTCAAGACTGGCTAAAGCAGATAGAAATTTTTTACTTAAGTATGTAGATACCAACTAAAATGCATGGATTTGTGAAGGTGATGGAGGATGCCAAGAGCTGATCTCCCAAAAATCTCTTGAGACAAAAGGTCTCCTTTTGGCGCATTGAAATATTTGAGACACCGCTTTTGGGTTTTTCCTCACCTATGAAATTTAGAATTCATACAGGTATTAACTTAAATTTGTCTCTATCAATTCTTATTCTTTACTGAAACTGCTCAAGTATTGTCACATAAGACAGAAAGACAATGAACACGGAGACAGTAAATTAATTTAGACAGAAAACAAGACAAAACAATTAACATAAACATTTTGAGGCCTCAATTGTGAGTTATAACACTTTTCTTCTTTTTTATTTTCAACCTTTCTTTATACTTCTGTGTTAAAACCTTTTCTTTCTTATTCTTAACCATATTTTACTCTTCCGTTTCTAATATATGATTACTTTCAACTTCATCTTTTAACTTCATCTTCATCTTATTCCCAGAGTTTAATGTATCTAGAACTAATCTCCACAAGCTGAAAGTATCAAGTTGTTGGGGATTTAATTTTACACCGCGGGTTTTCAGCATTTTCAGTATACAACATTTTACCTGATTAATTCCCATCTCTGCTCTTCTTCAATCTTACCTTCACCGAAGGCAATTTCAGTAAGTTCCTACCTTACACGTTCACAGAGTCCTTCGTGCCTTTTCCTTCGTTCTTGGGTCCCTAATTTCGGGCTCCAATTATCAAGGTCCTGCCCCAATATATCAAAACAGTTCTGTCAAGAGAAGGGATGAGGATTAAATGAAGACGCAGAGAGCCTCCTCGTTGATCACGAATCCCTCTTTTATTATCTCTAAAAAGACATATAGGCTTTCGAAAAACACACCTACAGCGGCAATCACACTATCCCATCCAGGTCTCTGAAACACACGTGCAGGGGCAATCACACCATCTCATTTAGGTTTCCGCTCAAGATGGTTCTAGCCAAGATGGAATCAGTTCTGCTTGTTTTACAAATATAGTGCTAATCTTGCCTTGCAAGTTAGCCAGGCTTCTGACACTAGGGAAATACTACTAGTGTTTTCTTTGCTTTTTCCGGCAGGGTGAGGGAAGTTGAGAGGGGTGACTAGTTTGACACGCTTGCAGTTTAGACAGGCAGCCTGTGGACCCTGTATCAGGGGTTAAGACTCAGATGATGGCACTGGGTGAGTGGGCACAGCTCTGGTCACAGCCTGGCAGCATGCTTGGCCCCTGGTCCAGATGCTGATTTCTGTCCTTAATTGAATTAGGTGGCAGTAGTACTTGTGCTTCTCTGCCCATAAAATAGGATATTGAATAGCTCAGAAAAGTGAAGGAGAACGTTCTTAACATTGCATATTAGGAAAAACCAAAACCCAAATCAAGGTCAACTGCAGTGGAATCTGTTTCAGCTCATGGAGCCCCAGGCACATGAGGGTATTTACTGGTTTTCACTACGTAAATTGCCCGCCAGGCCTTTATTTTAGGGTGCCTGTGGGTGAAATTGAACCTCCAGCCTGTTGGTTAACAGCCATACATATTAGCCATTTGCCTCACCCAAAAACTCCCATCCCAGGAAGGGTGTGAAAGCCTTGGGATTGTGTATGTGAAAGCCAAGGGCGTGATCGTATAATAAAATGAACCCAATCTTAGCAAACACTGACAGTGTCCACTGGACACAGAGTGGGGAATAAGTGTGTACATATGCCCTCCTGACTTAACCAAGTGAATAAGTTTTACAACTGCCGGAAACAGGACAGCTGTCCAGAGGGCATGGAATGAATGTTCAGGTCTGTGTTGCTCCACACTCAACAATGGATTCTGTGAGATAGGACATTATGCAAACATCCTATTATTATGCACAGGTCACGCCTAAATCTTCTTAAAGCTTATTATATTAAAGCCTTACGGGAGCACACCAGACAAAGCCCAAGAGCTGGACCCACTAGATACAGGAGACTGGCATGTGCCCGGGGTATAGTGGGCTGGGCCAGGGCTGCACAAGCAGCCAGATCTGGGTGCAGGGGTGTGAAGGGGTGGCCCACTACAGCTACTCCTTCTATAGCCAGGAGCCCCTGCTGGTGCCACCAGCTCCTCACACGGCCACCGCCTCCTAGTCTTGAGGTTTCAGCTTGAAAAGCCTTCCTGAGGATTCAGTCAGAAGCAAGACCCCTGACCTTTATTTTCTATCCTGTCCTTTTGTTTGTTTCCTTCCTACAGCATGTCGCTATTTGGAAAAGTCATCTGTTTGCTTGGCTATCTCTTCTAAGCAGCCCCTTGGTTGCACTTCCTCCAGGACTTGTTTACTTTTCTGTCTATGTGCTCACTCTTGGTCACTCACTCATAATTCTGTATATTGCCTGTGTATGTTCTGCGCACACACACATATATGTAGTAAAATCTGTTTCCTAATGCCCAAGTAGACACTAAGCAATGCACACTTGGATTTTGGGGGTTGTTTATTATTAGTTTTTAAAATTTTTTTTAAAGTCTAAACCTTGCACATTTTTCAGCAACATGGAAATTATAGAACTAAGATACTACGCTAGTATAGTCTCATGTTAAAAACTATCCTGTCTGATACTCTACAATGTAAGCTAGCATGTTTGTGTCTTTTGCACTGTTGTTATGTGCCGTAGAGTCGCTTGCGACTCAGTAGCGACCCTATGTACAACAGCCATAAACCCTGCTTTATCCTGTGCCAATCTTACTGTCTCTGACACACCTACCCCCCATTTCCCCAGTCACTGAATCTCTCCTGCACTGTCCCTCCACCCTCCCAAGCATGACGTCCCTCTCCAAGGACTGGTCCTTCCTTGCAACATGTCCAAAGTATGTCAGAAGAAGCCTCAGAATCTTTGCCTCCAAGGAGCAGCCTGGCTTCACCCTCTGCAGGCAAATCTGTTTGTTCTCTTGGCAATCTATGGTATAGTCAATACTCTTCTCCAGCACAGCTCTAAGGCATCAGTTCTCCTATCATCCCTAGTCATTGTCCAGCTTTCTGATGCATAGCAAGTGATTGCAAAGAGTTTTGCACTACTCTCCCCTAAATATTCCAGTCACAGTCTAGATATAGTGGGATAGCAGTCAGAATGGGTATAAATCAATAACTGCAGATATCCTATTTTTTAAATAAAACAGCTGTAATGAAGGTGAAGGCAGTATAGTGCTCCAAGTATTGGAAAAGTATACATCCACTCCTCACTTTACAATATGACTCAGTTCCAAAGACCGGGTCATTGTAAAAATGTGTATCAGTAATCAGTTATTTAGGCTGACTGTTGTGAAGAAGAGAACATCTGCTGCCTCATTCACTAAAAAGTGTCTGACATAGTCCTGACTTAAGATGCTGAAAGTTTTCATTCCTTGAGAGTGGAGCTGTGGTTTCTAATTAGAGGAGTAGATGAATTTTTACAGCTGAAGGCAATTTATATTAAATTGAAAGGAACATTGTTGAAACTTAAAGTGAAGGCTTTGCGTTTAGCAAAAAAAAAAAAAATTTGCTTCTTGGTTGGTAGGAACACATCAGAATGTAGAAGACTGTGGAGAGCGCAAGATTAAAATCCGTTATGAAGCAGTGAAGTCTGAGGAAACCTCTCCAGCCAGGAAGAATTAGTTGGTGTTAGGGAATCTGTACACGGAATCACATGCTTTAGGCATGTTA
This sequence comes from Elephantulus edwardii, assembly GCF_000299155.1. Taxonomy (NCBI): domain Eukaryota; kingdom Metazoa; phylum Chordata; class Mammalia; order Macroscelidea; family Macroscelididae; genus Elephantulus; species Elephantulus edwardii. The sequence goes on from NW_006400036.1 coordinate 2,920,846, forward strand.
TCAGTTGCTGGAAAGGGATACATAGTGCTTGGAAAGATAGTGGGTCAGAGAAGGAGAGGAAGACCCTCAACAAGATGGACTGACAGTGACTCCAGCAGTGGGCTTGAGCCCAGCGGCCATCATGAGGATGGTGCAGGACCTCAGTCTGTTGTTTATAAAGTTGTGTTGAGTGGTAGACGTGTTCCTGGCACCTAACAACAGGAAGTCCCTAAGAAGGACTATATAGCTCGTAAAGGAGAGGGTCAGCAAAAAAGAGGAAGACCATCAACAAGATGGATTAGCACAGTAGTTGCACCAGTGGGCTCAAAAGCAACGATGGTGAGGGCATCGTCCCTGTTCCCGAGAACTGAGTCTAGTGGGAAGACAGTCACTGAGCAGAGTTAGAGTGGAGGGTGAGCTGTAACAGAAGGATGAAGGAGATTGACCCTGTGCTCTGAAGTCTAAGGTGGTCTGTTTGGCAAAACAAATTAACCAGGGAGCATAGGAGACACTGCTAAATTCTCTACCGAGGGAGCCCTTTACAGACGTCTTAAATGCACCTTCAGTAGAAGAAGGTAGAAACCAGAAGTCAGTGAGTAACGTAATTGGGATACAGAGCCTAAAACTTTATAGCAGTTATTGTAAGAGAAGGGAGCTCTGGTGGCCTAGTGGTAAGAAGCTGTGCTTCAATGCTCAAGGCACGCAGTTCAAATCCACCAGCTGCTCTTCAGGAGAAAGATGGGCAGTCTCCTCCCATGTGATTAATTGCCTCTGAAAACCTGCCAGTGGGTCAACCATGGGTTGGTTCCAACTCTATGGTACGCAATAACAACATAAGACAAATTGTGTGCTAGAAGGAAGGCAAGACAGTGACTTTTCTTTCTTTCTCATTATTTCTTTGGTTTTTGGCCAGAGAGGGTTGAGGAGTTCAAAAGGGGGGTTGGTTTGTGAAGACAAGGATAAATTTCTAAAACTAGAGCAAAGGTGAGTGGAAAGGTGGTCTCAGACCATGTTGAGGGACCAAGAAGGCAGCATAGAATGGTGGGAAAACCCAGAGAGGAAAGTAAGAGTTAATGGGTCACATCTGTGTCCTGGAAGTGCCTGAGAAACTTCGAGAAGCTTTCGCCTCTAAAGTGAGAGACAATCTCCAAGTTCACCCCAACTTCAGCACGCTGCCTTGTAACAGAATGAGGGAAAAGAAGAGATTGACCTGAGAAGCATGAGGACATGTTTCTTCTGTGACAGGTGATAAGAGAAAGAAGAGAGGAGCTTAAGGTGAGCAAAGGAAACAGCCTCAGGAGAATCAGTGTCATGGGCTGTGTATGTGGGAAGTGGCAATAGGTAGTGAAAGGACCACAGGATTGACTGATAACCCCCGCACAGCACAGTCTTGTACACGTCCCTGACAATAAATGTTTGCCTCTATAAAAGACCTGTGATGACAGCAACCATTGAAACCTGTTCCCCTTCACATCTCAAGTTTTCCTTGTCCTTCAGAGCTTTTGCCAAGAAACAGCAACAGCTGAGCGCCTTGAAGGTCTTGCAGCGGAACTGTGCTGCATACCTGAAGCTCCGACACTGGCAGTGGTGGCGAGTCTTCACCAAGGTTGGTTGCGTTTATCCACTTCTTTATCTACACACCTTTCTCAAAAGCAAGTCTCTGAGCAGTGTAAGCCATAGGGAAGAGAGGTGGCAATAAGCTGTTTAATTTTGTCCTAGGTGAAGCCTCTCTTACAAGTGACTCGCCAAGAGGAAGAACTTCAGGCTAAAGATGAAGAGCTGTTGAAGGTGAAAGAGAAGCAGACAAAGGTGGAAGGTGAGCTTGAGGAGATGGAGAGGAAGCATCAGCAGGTATGTGTGTAACTTCAGAAACCCCTCACACTTTTCCAGATTTGTTCAGTTACAAATAAGCAGCTATACCTACCTAAAATAAAAGATCTTTGTACCTACCTAAAATAAAAACCTATATCTATAGCAGAGCTGGTGACCAAGTGGCAAGAAGCTGTGCTGCAATCCTGAAGGCACATGGTTCGAATCCCACCCACTGCTCTGTGTGAGGATGGGCAGTCTCCTCCCATGTGCTTAACTGCCTCTGAAAACCCACCGGAGGGTCAGTTATGGATCGGTTCCCACTTGACAGTACACAACAACGACATACCTACATAAAATAAAAAACCCCTGCACATACCTGAAATAAAAGCTATACCTACCTAAAATAAAAAACTATCTTTAGCAGAGCTCTGGTGGTCTAGTGGTAAGAAGCTGCACTGCAATCCAAAGGTATGCAATTCGAATCCACCAAATGCTCTGTGGAAAAAGGATGGGCAATCTCTTCCCCTGCAAACCTTCTGGAGGGTTAGCTATGACTTAGTTTCAAATCAGCACAGTGACAACAACTTATAGCTATCCTTACCAAATTAAAAAACTAAACCTCACATGATATGTTTTGTGGGAGATTGCTTTCACACCTTTCCAGAGCATGTACATTTGTCTCCTCCACATTTGTCCTTGTCATTTCTCTGGCACCTGGATGATCGCATTTATTATCTAACATGTACAATAACTTCTGTGGACAATTTGTACGAGTCCTTTAAAGTTATAGGTAAACTTTCCCTCACCATGAAACAATTGAACCAATTCCTAATAAAAAAACCTGGACCTGTCCAAGTGATTCTCACTCACAGTGATCATATGGGGCGGAGCAGCCCACCCTTAGGGTTTCTGAGGCTCAGTCCATACAGAAGCAGACTGCTTCATCCTTCTAAGGAGCAGCTGCTGTTGATTTTGAACTGCTGTTATTTTGGTTAACAGCCAACTGCTTTTATTAAACCTGGATCACAGAGCTGCTCCTTGCACTAAAGCAAGACGAAATAATATTCACACGCAGCTGTTCCAGCTCAGCTACAAGTTCATCTTGACCACATGCTTTAGAACAGATCATGAGGTCCACCTGCATTTAGGACCTGTTTCTGATGAGACCCCAGCACTTGGCACTTTCTTGTGAGAGGAGTTAGGAGAAAATTTCCAAGGATGAGGTTGAGTGCAGGCCACCACCTGTCTTCCTCAAATCAGCATCCCTTTCCCGGATAATTATTCTTCATGAACAGGGCAGAGGCTCACAACCAGAGACAAGAGCATCAGGATGTTTATGGCGATGGGTTCAACTCTAGAACTGCTTTACCATTCAACAATTTGCATTCTGTGTGAGTGCTGGGAATCCCCACAAGAACACCATTTCTAGAATCTCCTGTATCTTCTTTAAGCTTTATTCTTGGGGCAAATGCTGTCCTTTTTAATGGTAAGTGGTTGATTGTCTCAAGGAGTGGGGCTGGTCAGCCTAGAGACCCGTCTACCTGTCTCTGAGCTTCTCTGCATCACAAACGCTTGGATCTATCTGACCTGCCTTTCTGTGAGGTTTTAGGATGTTTTTTGGTGGTTTTCTAATTTTCCCCGCTGCTTGGAATATACCCTGAGAAATTTCAATTTTAATAAAGTTTTATTGAAAGGGGGGAAAAAAAACCAAAGCAGAGGCTCTAGAAATGTTTGTATGACAACTACAGTGTTCAGGACTGTAAATACTAACACTAAAGACCAAAAACACCAAGCAGGCTTTAGTGTTCATTTTACAGCATTTGAGTAATATACTTCCTGTTCATGTTTCCCTGTTCCTTTAATAACATCCCTTCACAGACAAAGTCTTCAAAATATCATGAACGTTATTCAGGATAACTGACACAAGAGGAGCAAGCAAGACGTTTTTGGCTTGTTTATTACACAGTAGCCAAAAATTTAGTTGACATTCTTTTTCCAGCAGTATTATATGTTTTTTTTTAAATTCTAGTTTCTTTGATGATGTCCTCTGACCATTGAAATCGTGGGCAAAGTTTGTACTAGACTTTTTATTGTAATTGCAGCTTTTAGAGGAGAAGAATATCCTTGCAGAGCAACTCCAAGCAGAAACAGAGCTTTTTGCTGAAGCCGAAGAGATGCGGGCAAGACTGGCTGCTAAAAAGCAGGAACTGGAAGAGATTCTCCATGACCTGGAGTCGAGGGTAGAAGAAGAAGAAGAAAGAAACCAAATACTCCAAAATGAAAAGAAAAAAATGCAAGCTCACATTCAGGTACCTGTGGGCATCTTTGTTTAGAATTCAATTTTGACTCTTCTCAGTGGATCTGTTGAATAAATAGAAGCTTTGTGCTTAGAGTCTTAACATTCACCAAGGAGCAGATGGTGGCCAGGCTGTAAACACCTGCCTGTCCTCTGCTGAGTGGCCTTGGTCATAAGAGTTGCCCAGCATTAACCACGAAAGTGGGCAAAAATCAGAATAAAGAATTGAGGCCTTTTCTGGCACTTAATTTCCTTTTGAGATAAAAGCTTTCCTCCTATGAAGCCCAGTTAGAAGCATGGCTAAATATACAGACAATAGTTACAAAACAGTGTGCATACAATACAATATAAAATATTTCTATAGCTTATAAATTTGCATGGGAATATCCTTTTGGATGTTCCCAAAATAACTGTGAACCTTGATGTCATTATAAATGTTGCTTCTTTTCTCTTTAAGAACATTTGTTCTTAGTTTGCTCGTGAAAGGACACCCAAATATCATTCCACCTTCCACCTGCTTGTGTTTCCAAACCCTGAGCTTCACACAAAATGCTGTGAATTAGAAAAAATTATTCTAATAAAAATGTTAGAGCAAACATATCCTTACAGGAATTGCACTTATATTTTATTTTGTTTTGCCTTTTAGTCTTTATATATTATTTTTATTCTTATACATGAACATGCTTCTAGTTTTGGGATTGTTGTCTTAGTTAACATCTCTCTTTGTGAGAGGGTAAATTCATTACTCTCTGTGGCCCTCCAAAGAGAAACCATCTTCAATTGTCCCTTTTTTCCCCTTTGCCTCTCAGGCTGTCTTTGCAGGATTTCAGACGAGACTATTAGAGCTGTTTGGCTTTGGTTTGTTGTTCCTTTTTAATAAGGTTAATTTCCTGATTATAGTCAGTAATTGTAGAAAACCTAAATTTAGAGAAGTCAAGATAGCACCTAAGATTTCCCACCTATCACCGGTTACTTCTGTTATTCTTCTTTTGCATATTATTTATATATATATATATTAATGGTGGGGGGGGTGTACACCAATTTGTGAACTAATTAACAATATACCAAATAAACTTGTTATGTTACCTGCCTTTGTCACCTTAACATTATGCCATTCAAGAATGTCTTTAGCAAAACCCACTCTATGGAATGTCATTAAGCAAATGACCAAGTTTTTAAAACAAACTAATGGCAGAGGAGTAGAACAGAAGTAAAGGTGAACCTTGAGATTATAGGAATCTGAAGATATATTAACCAAGCCAAGTGATCCTTAGTCAGATTCTGGTTCGAACAAACAGATTTATTTTTTCAAGAGGTTCTTATCATTTAGAGATGGAGCCTGAAGGTTTTACAGGTGAAATGTGATGCCTTGAATTTGCTCCAGAATAGTCTCCAGAGACAGGACAGAGTCGTACGTAGCTGAAATGAGGTTGGCCATGAGCAGTTGCTTAGGGTTGGATGGCAGCGATGTGTGAGGCACATCGTGCTACTTGGTATACCTACATATACACATTTTTCACGGACAAAAAAAAAGTTATTCTTTCCTAAGATTTTCATTCTAAATTAATCATGAGTGAATTAGCCAATTATCCTTGCACATTTCTTAAAATTTGACCACAATTAGTATACACCGATTTGTAGAATTTTGCTCAGTAATACCTGTTTTTGTTTGTTATAGACAATTGTGTAAGGTATGTACTATACAAAGATATTACTGGGGATGAAATGATTAAGCAGCAGAGTCCCAGATAGTTTAGAAATACTCAGAATGCTTAGAAAGGCCCTGTTGAGGGTAAAACAGCCCTTTCTCACAATCTAGGTGATTTTGTTCCTTTGTTCTCCTCTTTTGACAGAGTATGCATAGTTTATTTAAAAATAAATATGTTTGGGCATTCTGTATTAGTCATAGTTTCTCTGTCACCAATTATCCTAAAATAGGAATTTTGATTATTATATGTTGTCCCATTTTACAAATGAACCAACATTTTTATTTTCAGGACTTTTTTTTGTAGCATACTCATAATTCCTCGGTATTAAAAGTAACAAACACATCAGTGTCTATCTTTTTTTGTAATTCTTGTCTGTGACCATTACCTGGAATTCTTTTCAAATAAGTGCTGATTTTCCAAGCTTGCTACACTTTTCCATGTTGACTTCTAGAAGGATGGAGCCAATTTGTGCTTTCAACTATGTGAATAACATGTCTGTTGTATAAAACTGCATATTCTCAGTTTTAAAATACCCTTGCTATTTTGAAAATCAAACACTAGATCTCAATTTGCGTTGCTTTTCTTATCAATGTGTGGTAGAATTTTGTGCATAAAGTGACTTGTGTCTTGACTGTGTGTTGTTGACAAGGACCTGGAGGAGCAGCTGGATGAGGAGGAAGGTGCCCGACAGAAGCTACAGCTCGAAAAGGTCACCGCCGAGGCCAAGATCAAGAAGATGGAGGAGGAGATTCTGCTTCTAGAGGACCAAAACTCCAAATTTATCAAAGTAAGAGAATATTGACACAGATACAGAAAATGGTTAGGCTGTGCCCTCGTGACAAAGTGGCTTCCAGTGGAAAAGTCTCAGGAAGGTTCTAGGTTCTTTACGTCTTTACTTGTACAGATTTCCAAAGACAGAAAATAGTTGAATTTCTCATTTAAGTCCACCAGTTGTCCTTACAGAAGGATCTGGCGGGGACCTGGAAAGACACAGTAGTGGTAGGCATAGTTCAATGGTGATTAATTTTATAAAATACAATTTTAAAGAAGTAATTAAAAAAAAAAAACAAAACAACACAAACCCAACCAAGTAATACCAAACCAAAGTTGTTCTTTTGAACCCCCCACTCAGGAAAAGAAACTCATGGAAGATCGCATTGCTGAGTGCTCCTCTCAGCTGGCTGAAGAGGAAGAAAAGGCGAAGAATTTGGCTAAAATCAGGAACAAGCAAGAAGTGATGATCTCAGATTTAGAAGGTTCGTTTTCAGGGCTTAAGATCTAGAATTAGGACATGTGAGTGTGCCTTTAAATGTTTTGTATTTTTGCTTGTTTTAAATGACAACAGCACTGCCCATTGACGGAATACTTGGGATCTAAGGTGAGGTTGGTTGCATAGGCCAGTAGACTTTGTATGTAATTTATATGAAAACACTGAGGTTTTACTTCACAATGCGACTAACAGTTGGGATCAGAACCAGCAGGAACTGAGGAGAAACTGTAAAGGCTCACGGTATCTCACTCTTATGGCAAAAGGAATGTCAAGAAATCCTAGGATTCTTGCAAAATGAATCATAGCTTTCTTCAAAAGAATTAGAGGGTAGCAGTTGGAAGAGCCTTACCTATGACCAGCGGCTAGCCAGGGACAGTCACGGAGGACGGCAGAGCGCACCTCTTAACTCCGCTCCCTGGGCTCAGAAGCCCAGGTCAAGGATGGCAGGCACTTGACGACTTCCATTTTGAAATAAGGAAGGAACCAGTTTTTTGTTGTTGTTTTTTTCTCTCCCCCTTCTTCTTAATTGTTACTATAGACAAAATGAGGAATGACACTGGGAAATTCTTTTCTTTATTGTATGTTTTGTTTTGTTTTATTTTATGTAATGGTCAAATGTGTTTCTTCATCCACCCATCTTCCAGTTGTAGTTTCACTGACATTCTTTTTTTTTTAAGCCCCTCTAACTCTTTAATTTTGTTGTTGTTTAATTTTTATTTTATACTGGTTTATTTACAAAGTTCATACACATACATTGTTTTTCACACTGGATCTTTCCCCTTCACACACACAGCCCCCTTTCATCAAATTGTATGACCCTATGTTTAACGTCCACCCCAAAAAATGATAATCTCAAACATTAAGTCAGGTTGTCGTTATGTATTGTAGAGTCAGAACCAATCCATAGCTGACTCTCCAGTGGGTTTTCTGAGGCAGTTAATCACATGGGAGGAGATTCCCTGTCTTTTATCCTGTAAAGTGGCTGGTGGCCTCAGACCCTATTCCTTCGGGATTGCAGTGCAGCTTCTTGCCACTAAGCCACTAAAAAACACCCTGCATAGGGGAGCTCTGGTGGCCTAGTGGCAAGAAGCTGCACTGCAATCCCAGAGGAACACGGTTCGAATCCACCAGACGCTCTGCCAGAGAAGGAGGCGCAATATCCTCCTGTACCAGTCAGATCTGATTTGACGGTACACGTACACAAAATTAAAAAAACAAAAACAAAAACAAAAAAAAACAACACCCTGCTGAAATTGTTTTCTTAAAGCATATTTTAGTCTGTATAACTAGTCTTTAGTTCTCCTCTAAGGATACACTCACAGCAGATGAGCCTGTTCATTTTCTCCTGTTTCATCCCTATTCCTGGTGGAGAACAGAAAGGGAGATAGACGTGTTACACTGTTATAAAGACAGCATTGGTGTTGACTGGATGGCTAGTGTTCAGAGTCTGCAGAATATTGGTGGGCAGGGTGGAAAGAAATGCCACATAGCCCTTCCTTCCTACACTCGCCAGCCCTGGCCTCTGCACTGGGATATGCCAAGGCTTCCTGGTTCAGACGGGTCCTTGCCAGGGGACATGGCGTGCCCCCAACCCCGTCAGTGCCACTTGAACCACATGGGACAGCAACAGGTTCCAAGTCCCTTCAGCTGAGGGACATAGGGTGGGGGCCCCATCCCCTGGAGCCACTTTAAGCTGGCACAGCCATGGGTTCCAGGTCACCCCAGCTCTGGTAGCATGTGCTCCATTTCCACAGAAGGACATCCTGCTCACGAACCTCCTCCTCCACATTCCGTCCTGTCATTAGTTTGATTCTTATGGGTTTCAAATAATGGAGCAATTTTCCACTCAAATCCGTTTGAATTTTGAGTTTATTCAAATGGTGTGCCCTTCAGTGCACTGAAGAACTGTTTCTGTCTTGTCTTAAAGAACGCCTAAAGAAGGAAGAAAAGACACGCCAGGAACTGGAAAAAGCCAAAAGAAAACTGGACGGTGAGACGACTGACCTGCAGGACCAGATCGCAGAGCTGCAGGCCCAGATTGACGAGCTAAAGGTCCAGCTGGCCAAGAAGGAGGAGGAGCTGCAGGGTGCACTGGCCAGGTCTGTGCTGGCCAAGCCTCCAGGGAGCGGGTGACGCTGGGCTTGGTTCTTAAGAGAACGCCTCCTGCTGAGCAATAAGCAAAAGCCCTCAGAGAGTGCTGAATTGCTTTCTTGCTGTTGGGTTTCACACAAATAAAATAACCCAAGCATGCAAGAAAATCTAAACAGTTCTCAATATTTATACTATTCTTATTATAACATCCTTGGAAAGTCACACCACAGATTTTTACTTATCAAATGTTTGTTTCTGAACATTAAAGGTTAGTTTTAATGCATTAAAGGCATTTACCTGTTACTGTGGAGTCAACTTAGACTCCAAGCACACACATGTGTTGCCAGGTAGAGCTGGGCTCCATGGCGTTTCAGAGGCTGGTTGTCAGCAGTTGATCATCAGTTCTTTTTTCTGAGGCACCTCCCAGTGGATTCAAACCACTAGCCTTTCAGTTGGTAGCCAAGCATATGAACCGATTGTACCACCTGGGGACTTTGGACATTTAGAGAAAATAATTTGCCAGAAATCCTGAGAATGAAAAACCATTTTGGTCCAATGGAGCAAACTACTTGGTTTGTTTTTCTTACTACACTTTTTTTTTTACAAGAAAATCTTTCAACAGACCTTTTCACCAGCCCCTATTGTTATTAGTCTTTCTCTGACCATCTGTTTTTTCACTCTAAAACTAAATTCTTTTCTGTTCATTATTGTATGCCTCCTTCCCTTCCTTTACCTCAGGCATCTCAGTTACCTCCAGACAAAAAGATTCCCCAGCATCCTGAATCACACACGAGAACAAAAAAAGAGACTCCCTGGAAACAAGGAAGGTGTCAACTAAGAGTATGTCGCCGTATTCTGAACTGGCCTCTAAACATGCGAGCTTGGGTCACTCTGCAAGCAGACTGGTCCCTTGATCAGTATTCTAGTTACACTAGCACTTTACTTAGAGGGAGTTCTATGTTCTAATTATCAGTATCAGATTATCCTACCTTCTTGGAGATTTCTGGAAAAGGAGCTAGGCTGAGAACGTTACTGTGAATTTTGATTGTGCTTCCGTCAGCACTGATTTTGTAGCCTCAACAACATACAACCCAAGAACCCCCATCCCTGCCCTTCCAGCTCGCCAGTGTCCCCTCAGGCCTCATGCCCCGTGGTCTCCAGTGGGCAGGTGCTCCAGGGCCAGTCCCCTGAACCATCGATGAGTGTTTATGCTTGTTTGTTTTCAGAGGCGACGATGAAACTCTTCATAAGAATAATGCACTTAAAGTTGTTCGAGAGCTTCAAGCACAAATTGCTGAACTCCAAGAAGACTTTGAGTCTGAAAAGGCATCGCGGAACAAGGCGGAAAAACAGAAAAGGGACTTGAGTGAGGAACTGGAAGCCCTGAAAACTGAGCTGGAGGACACCCTGGACACAACTGCTGCCCAGCAGGAACTCCGGTGGGTGAGCAGGGGGTTCCCACACTGTGCTGTCCCCCCACAGCTCATGCAGGGCCTCTGCCACCTCAGGTCTCCACCTCACGGCTGCCTGCAGCTCTCTTATGAGGGAGAGCTTTCTTAGGACATGACAGTGTGGGTGGATGGATCAGCAGATTGAGATACAATTTGAAAAAGCTTGTGAGTGATGGGTACCAAAGCAATTGATGTACAGTGTAAAGCAGAAACGACACATTAGAAAGATGAATATTTCATTCTGCTAGTCAACTTATTCTGCGTTTCTTAATTTTTTATTTCCCCCTAGTACAAAACGTGAGCAGGAAGTGGCAGAGCTGAAGAAGGCTCTTGAGGAAGAAACCAAGAACCATGAAGCTCAAATCCAGGATATGAGGCAGAGGCACGCCACAGCCCTAGAGGAGCTCTCAGAGCAGTTGGAGCAGGCCAAGAGGGTAAGGGTAGCTCGCCTGCTGGGGGCCCATGTCCCACGTTCTCCAGGCCACCCTGGGTCCATTCTCAGCCATCGTACAGCGCCAAGCTGAGTCCAGTGGGGAACCCGGTGCTCATAAGCTAGTCGGCTGTATGAGAGCACAGTGGTTATATTGAGGGGAAAAAAACCCATATATCCTTGATTTGAGTGGGCTTTTTGTTTAATTTTGTTTCCTGAAGTTTTTTCCTAAGCACTAGATGGGTCCAACTACCATTTCAAGTTCCAAATTCCTCTCAACTTCTTTCACTAATTTTTTTTTAATGACATTATCTCAAAAACCGTAAGTCTTCTTAAAATCATTTTTCCTTTCGTCTGCTTTGGCTGAGTCATCAAATCTTCTTGAAGTTACCTGTCAAGTGTCCCATGTACTCCTCCCTCCCGACTGATTCCTCCCTGTACACATTCTTGGTTTTCATTTTCTTGTCATACGTATGTGTGCTTACATGCATGTATACACATGCACACACATGCATATGTATGTTTATAAACTGCATCTACTAATTTCACTGATTCCCATTCTCCTTCCCACCGCCATGCTTTTTGGCTCTGCTACTATTTCCCCACCTTGGAATGCTCTTGCCTGCCTGCTCAGATTCCATCTTTTTTATGTGTAGCACATTGATATGTGCGGTAATTAACACTGTTAAGTACTGAGATGCTTTGCTCTCTTTAATCTCTGTAACAGATCTCTGCAGAGTCTCTGGCACTCTTTTTAATTAAAGGATAAAGAGTTGAGACCAGCAATGCCAGGGGACTGAGTGGAGTGGCAGAGTTAAGACATGGAAAGGCAGACTGGGAGCCAGGCAGCCTGCCCCAGGCCCCACATCACAACTCCTGCCGCACCCTCCAGGCCTGTGCTGAGCCCCATCTGGTCATCGGGCCTTGCCTGTGGAGGTGGTGATCACCCATGAGCCAATGTAGTGTCTACCCGTGCTGCATGCTAGCTCCTTACTTACGTGTGTCTCCCATGCTTCTCTTACCTCAGCTCCTTGCTGGTTAAAAAGAACAAAAACTTTTGGCTTGTACAAAGCCCTGTCGAGGCGATTATTCTGGGACCGAGTGCACTCATTTGTACCCGCTGCATTGACACAAATAAATTACATAGTGCCCAAGCCCCTCACACGTGTGTGTACACCTCTAAGCAGTGAGTCTAGCTGCCAAACACCACTCACTTGTCACTGAACAGCCTATCAGTGTGTTGTCCCTGTAGAAATGTTCTCACTCAGTAAACAGCTGGCGTTTTGTTCATTCATGCCACAGATGCTCTGTGTGACAGGCAGAGTTTTACAGGTGAAAACGGCTCTCCTTTTTGTTGAGTAGTAGAGAAACATTAATAATTTTTTTCATTTCCTTCTCCTAGTTCAAAGCCAATCTGGAGAAGAATAAGCAGGGGCTGGAGACAGACAACAAGGAGCTGGCCTGTGAGGTGAAGGTGCTGCAGCAGGTCAAGGCCGAATCTGAGCACAAGAGGAAGAAGCTTGATGCTCAAGTCCAGGAGCTCCATGCCAAGGTCTCAGAAGGAGACCGACTAAGGGTGGAACTGGCCGAGAAAGCAAATAAGTTACAGGTAAACCCATGAAATCTCTGCTCTGGACGTAACACATAGAAGTAAGTCTGTAATTTACCCACTTTCTGATCATAGAAGACCTACTGCCAAGAAGCTTCTAAATACCTGAAAACCACCATCACAGGGTAGAGCAGCTGAATCTTCAGTCTCTCTCACACAACAAAACCCTTCAGGGGTCCTGTTGTCGTAGTCCATAGGGGTTCACACTGCTGTCCCGCAGGCTGCACCTCTGGTGGTTTGAATCCACTGGTGATTTCAAGACGGAAAGACGGGAAGCTTCCCACCCTGAGGTACCTGAGAAGAAAAACTTCTAAAAGATAACAGTTACAAACACAATTTCAGATTTTCCAGTAGCCCAGTGAATGAGAGGGGGTAAAAAAAATGCATTTAGTACTGGTGATGACTTGGGGAAACTGTATGTACACTGCTGGTGTAAATAGCACAGTGTTAAAGAGAGAATAATCTGGCAGCTTTGTAAAGTCTTAAGTACAGGAGTACCTTTCTTGTTGCTATGTATCATCGAGTCGCTTGTGCTGTTATTACGTGCCATCAAATCGCCTGTGATCCATAACAACCCTATGTACAGCAGCTCTGAACCCTGTCCTAAGCCAGTCTCACTCACTCCAACACACCAACCCCCAAAGCCCCAGTCACTATATTAATCCATCTCATCCAGCGTCTTCCTCTCCTGCACTGTCCCTCCACCCTTCTGAGCACAATGTCCTTCTCCAACGACTGGTCTCTCCTGGCCATATGCAAAAAGTACATGAGACTGAGCTTCAAAATCCTAGCCTCCAAGGAGAAACTTGGTTTCAACCCCTCCAAGACAGACCTATTTGTTTTCTTGGCAGTCCATGGTATATTCAGAACTCTTCTCCAGCACCACAATTTGATGACATCAGTTCTTCTTCTGTCATCCTTAGTCACTGACCAACTCTCTGAAGCATGACAAGTAATTAGAAGGCCCATGGCCTGGATTAAGCACACCATCCATACCTAGTCATTTATCCTAGGTTCCACCTTATGAATGTTCGTTGCTGATGTGTGTATAGTTGGACGTGATGTTAAAGGCCCAGTTCCCCCATTTGTATGCTGACCAAAGTGTCAGCAGTTCAAAACCATGAGCCACTCTGGGAGGAAGATGAGCCTGGCTTCCACAAAGGTTCACAGCCTTGGAAACTGTGGCAGTTCTATTCTGTCCTGCAGGATTATTGTGAGTCACAATCAATGCCTTCAAGTTGGGGTTCAGCATCTAATAATGCTTTGTCCAATGAGTAAAAATGATACAGAAAATGAGTATTAATAAGAAAAGATGTGCATCCCCACAACCACTCCCAGATTTGGTGAGGCACTGAGACGACTCCACACTCAGCAGATTAGTCATATTCATGGTACATTTACTAAAGTAAAAGGATTCAAAGCAAACTTGGTAATATAAAATGGTACATAGAGAGGCATTCTTAGAAAATTCTAAGGCTCGGGATTCCTCTTATAGTGGAGTCAGACAGCGCAAGTCCTGGCAGCTGTGTGCACTGTGGTCTACCAGAAAAGCTCCTTAGAGGCTCACTGCTCAGGGATGCCTCAGTGTTGGTCCACAGTGGTTAGGTGCTCGACTGCTGTCCTCAGAGTCAGCGAGTCACTCTCTGGGAGAAAAACGTGTCGTTCCGCTTCCCCCAAAACAGATTCACAGCCTTGGAAACCCTACAGAGCAATTGTCTGACCTGGAGGGTCCTGTGAGTCTCAGTTGGCTCACAGGGATTTAGGGAGTTTGATTATTTTTATAAGGCACCTTCTGCCCATCCTGTGCCAGAATTCCAGGCTCCCAGGAAGAAACAGGTGCCCAGCACACATCGTGTTATCCGCACACTACCCTGATAGGTGTCCTGTTTATTCAGAGGGACTTACTACTGGTTAACTTCAGCAATTGTGAGACCTTAAGAAACTTGTGACTTAAAATACTGAATTTAAACGTCTTTCCTAACATTTCAAGTCTATAATAATGGGAATTATATTTGCCCCAAAGTAATGGGTAAATCCTCTTAGTGACAGAGTTGGCAGCTGCTGATCTCACAGCCTCTTCACATAGATTGCAGGCATTATTTCCAGTCTTAGTATCATTTCTGTCTTTTCATTATCAAGATAAAACAAGATTGTTGCTGAAATTCAGAAAACTTTATGACCTCACCCTATCCTTTTCTTAGATGGAGCTGTCAGGGCTGGTGCAGTGACTTTGGAGGCTAGAGAGCCTTGATCTTAAGAACTTTCCTTAATTAGGTGGAGATTTTGCATTTGTCCAGCCTCCCCTGCCCTCCTGTCCATCATCATGGCCTGTCCTTCCCTCCACTACAGCGTCACGAGTTTATATTTAAAAATAGAGATTCTGAGACTTTTTTGTGTACTGTCAAATTGAATTGTATCTTCTGCCTCCTTTCAGAACGAGTTAGATAATGTCTCCACACTTCTGGAAGAAGCAGAGAAGAAGGGCATTAAGTTTGCTAAGGATGCAGCTAGTCTAGAATCTCAGCTACAGGATACACAGGTTGGTACGCCGGGAGCAGGGGCCTGCTCAGTACAGTTTTGCATTGTTTGTAAATTGGTGGAATAAGCTAGTCCTGAATTGTCTTCTGTGTCACTGAGTTCGGTATCATGAAGTCCTATAGAGTCTGTAGGGCGTTGTGCTTCCCTGGTGATTGAATTCCACTCCGGCCAAGCAGAAGTTAGGTTAATGCTTCAGTGATTGAAAGTAAGTTAGCACCTTTTTTCCCCCTTAAACAAGTCTATCTTTTTATTAAATTTGCGAGTGTTGTTAAATGCCATTAGATTCACAGACAGCCACTCCGTGTGAGCAGCTGAGGCCTTGGCTGCACCCACACCTCCCTCAGGCTCTGCAGTGCTGCCCGTTTGAGGGTCACTATGTCAGTCCCTTCACCAGGACGCCCTGCCTGACAGCATGCCCCGAGCCTGTGAGCTGAAGTCCCAGTCTCTGCTGCTCAGGAGCACTCTAGCTGCACTTCTACTGCAGATTTGGTTTGTCTTTGGGCAGGCCTCTTGGCCATCACCGTAATTCAAAGGCATCAGTTCTTCTTTGGAGCTTCTTACTCACTGTCCAATATTCAAATGCACATGAAGCAAAGAAAGGAGTGGGGAAACAGACTAGCAGAAGATGCCATAATTAGGCCACTGGAGAAGAAGTTCTGTGTAATAGGGCTGTAAGTGATGACGAGGAAGCATTGTGGTTAGTGAAGCTAGCAAGGGCCAGATGACAGAAAAATGAAAGGAGCTGAAAGAGAACATGTTCACTTTATGATTTAGAAAAGTTACATACAACTTGAAACGACATCTCCCCCAAATCCTATTACATTAAACGTTTAAAGCATAGAGTGGTTTGGAGTACGAAACAGATGCTACATTACAATACACATCAAAACCATATTATGTGAAAGATAAGGGAGCTCTGGTGGCCTAGTGGCTAGAAGCTGCACTGAAATCCTGGAGGCATGAGGTTCGAATCCACCAGATAGATGCTCTGCTGGAGAAGGGGAAATCTCCTCCTGTACCAGTCAGATCTGATTTGACAGTGTACACACACACACACACACACACACAAAGAAATAAAAATTATTAAAAAAAAACCCAAACCAACCCATATTATGTGAAAGATGTTTCTGTGTAAAAGGTAGGCTCTATACGAAAACAAACATTTGACTGACCATCGACATAAACGGTACCTAACTGTACCCACTTACATACCAATTCAAACAGGAGCTGCTTCAGGAGGAGACTCGCCAGAAATTGAATCTGAGCAGTAGGATCCGGCAGCTGGAGGAGGAGAAAAACAGTCTTCAGGAGCAGCAAGAGGAGGAGGAGGAGGCCAGGAAGAACCTGGAGAAGCAGGTGTTGGCCCTGCAGTCCCAGGTATGTGCCCTCAAGACACTGCACGAACCGCACATCCCTGCTGCTTTGCAGCCTTTGGATCCATTTGGGACAGTTAATTAGGTTGTACCTAATTAAGCCCCTTAAGTAATTTTCTTTGACCAGCCAAATGCTGCTACTTTGTACTGATTACCATGTTGGAAGCATTTAAAGTAAAGGCGCAGGACTGGATCAACTATGGAAGCTCTCAGTCCAGTTACTTCATAGGTTAGTTTAAAAATTCAGTTGCCACTAAGATTCATTTTTATTCAAACCACATAGTAATGACTTACACTTTTTCTCACAGAGTATTAAAAGCAAAAGTCTTTGTTCTTTTAATGCAAAACCCATTTGAGTCCTTCAGTGTTCATCTTCTTCTCTTATGCAAAACCTAGCTGTTGGAAGCCAAGAAGAGGGTCGACGATGACTTGGGGACCATTGAAAGTTTGGAGGAAGCCAAGAAGAAGCTGCTGAAGGACGTGGAGGCGCTGAGCCAGCGCCTGGAGGAGAAGGCCCTGGCCTACGACAAGCTGGAGAAGACCAAGAACCGCCTGCAGCAGGAGCTGGACGACCTGACAGTCGACCTCGACCACCAGCGCCAGATCGTGTCCAACCTGGAGAAGAAGCAGAAGAAATTTGACCAGGTGAGTCCTCTCATGCCTTTCTCCAGACATGAGGAGCACCACACATGGTTTCCTCCTGGCCAAACTGTCCTAGTTATTGTTTTCATTTAAAATCATCTTTTGTTATCTAAACATTTGTTTGTTTTTGTTTTCATATTTATCACTAAATTGGTCAAAGGAAAAAAAAAAGATATTATTCTAATAGTACATACAGCCAGTCTGGTGATGATGTTCTCACTGCATCGTTCGCTGTAGCTTTTAGCTGAAGAGAAGAATATCTCCGCTCGCTATGCAGAGGAGCGGGACCGGGCAGAAGCAGAGGCCAGAGAGAAGGAGACCAAAGCCCTGTCGCTGGCTCGGGCGCTCGAGGAGGCCCTGGAGGCCAAGGAAGAGTTTGAGCGGCAGAACAAGCAGCTGCGTGCAGACATGGAGGACCTGATGAGCTCCAAAGATGATGTGGGCAAGAACGTGAGTCACACTGGGCTTCGGTGTGCAGGCAGAGGAAAGCCCGGGGCTAGTGGTGCCTGCGAACAGGGAGTGGGCACCCATGTGGGAGATCTAGAGTCCAGCCAGAGGCTTCTACAGATATAGAGGATGAGGATGACCATCTTCTGATAAAGGCTTTCTCCGGTCTCTTTGGTTGTTGGTTCCAAAGCCAAATAGGCATCTCATAGACGCATTGATGGGCAGGGTAGCTTTGCTCTTGTCCCTTTTCTGGCCTTCACTGCTCCATCCTGTGTCCTGTCAGGGTCACCTTGGATGGGGTGGGGGTCTGTTGTCGTTCTCCCAGGCCTGGAGCTTATCAGGTGATCAGGTTCAGGGCCTGTTGACTGTGTGCACACTATTGAGACGCTGTGTAACCTTCCACTTCGTGCGGCACCAACAAAGAGCTTATGCTCCGTCCCCTCCTTCTGTACCTGAGGTGTTAGATGTAGTGAAGTGAGCCGAGTCTGAGAGTAGAAGCCCAGCTTCCAGACTGGCTTGTCCACGGGCCTTCTTCCAACCATGTTTTCACAGCCACATAAAGAGCGAAGGCTGCTCTGCAATCCTACTGTGTCTCTTACACCCTGGCTCCAGGGGACTAGCTGAGCGTCATAGAGCTAGAACAGAAGTTCTAGCCTAGAACAGTGCTGCCTAGAACAGAAGTGCTGCAGTCATGGGGTAAAGCGCGGGGGGGACACCATCACTGAGTCCTTTCTCTTGTTCCTTATTAGGTTTTTCTAGAACATTGAAAAGTTGCACATTGACCCCACACATTTCATTCGTGTCTACAGAATGCCAGGCTGTGCTGAGAGACAGGCCCCCTCACGTAGGCATCTTTCTCCTCTGTTTTCTGTGAGCCTGGCCTGGCCATAAGCCCTTGGGCAGACACAGTAGTGCCCACCTCAGGGGCTGCTGAGAGCCTAGGTGGGATTGTGTGAGATGGGGGGCCACAGGGAGCACACATCCCTGAGGGTCTCTTCATCCATAACAAAAAAGTCAGGCCAGTATTTAAGCTTCTCAGGCGTACCACAGGATGATACTTCAAAGATTCCATGCTTTCATTTCTTTTCAGTACAAGATTAAAGCAACAAGGGCCTCAGTGTATAAAAATACACCTTAGCACACAGGGGCTGCTTGGCTGACACTCCTGTTTTGTTATTCTTTTGGCTGTTAAAGATCTCTCTGCTTTAAAGGTCATCAAATGACAATTACAGCCACTTGTGAGATGCAGATGCCAGTATTGTCAGTTAAGTACCAATGACCACTGCTTGATGAGAGAGAGAGACTGGCCCTCGGTAACCACGCTGACCATTTGTGGGCCCACAGAGTAGGAAGGCTGCTGTCCTCTGCTGAGGGTCAGCTCTCTCCCCTGATGCTTCTGTGGTTTAGGTTCACGAACTTGAAAAGTCCAAACGGGCCCTGGAGCAGCAGGTGGAAGAGATGAGGACCCAGCTGGAGGAGCTGGAGGATGAGCTCCAGGCTACAGAAGATGCCAAGCTCCGCCTGGAGGTCAACATGCAGGCCATGAAGGCCCAGTTCGAGCGGGACCTTCAGACCCGGGATGAACAGAACGAAGAAAAGAAGCGGCTGCTGATTAAACAGGTGGGTCCGAGGGTTGTACTCCTCAGAGGCCATTTCAGGTCAATACCTGATCATTCAAATTAAAACCTGCTCATTAGCTGTGATCACTGACAGCTTCATTCTCTCTAATTCATTGTAATTGGTTTTGACTTTCTATTCTTCTTTTCTGTCACTGAGTTTACAAGCCCAGTCACTTTTTATCTGTTAGGAAGCCCTGTGTGTCTTCCACTGGGACACTGAAGTTGGGCTCCTGTTCTCTTGTCTCTGAGCCTGGGGACAGAACAAGAGGGACCCCACGCAGACCTGGCCATGTCTCTGTCCCTGCTGTCACAGCTGCAGTCCTGGCACACGGGAACCCTTAATAGTGCTTTCCAAATGAGCAAATAAATGAAGAAGGAAAGGGGCAGACTGTGCCACAGAGGTGACGGCCTTCCCAGTGACTTCACACTGGTGAATTTGGAGCTCCCCTATTTCCTGCGCATCCTGTTTGTAGATTATCATCAGTGCCTGGATGCTGGAGGAGCGTGGCTAGTGGTGTGAGGACACAGCACTGCCCTGTCCAGCATGCGTGATGATCAGGAGTTGTTGATGGACCCCAGTGCTTGTCTCCTGCCACCTCTCACGTCTCCCTCCACTTCTTGATTTTCCCTCCACTCGTCCTCACACCCCTGGCCACCTGCTCTGGAGCTGGCCTTCACTCTGTCACTTCTCCAGTGGACTTTTGCTGCCCACCTCTTTCTTTGGATGTTAGAAACTCCCAGGTTCCCCCGTTCTGCCAAGCACCAGTGCACTCATTCTGTATTGGCAGATCTGCCCTGTGGCCAGGAAACTGTCTCACCTATTTCCCTCCCTCCCAGGCCTCTGACCATCTCCATGTCTGTCTTGGCCTTTTTTTCCTTGCCTCGTGGCCAGTTGTCTCACATCGTTCAGTCATGTTGCATCACCTAGACCTAAGTGCTTAAATCAGGGCTCTGCGGGATCGATTTGGACTGGATATTGGCCAGCCTGTTTTATTCTTAATAATCCCTTTGAATGAAAGCTGCTGTGGTTTTTTTGTTTATAATAATACTCTGCTTCATAGCAGAGAACATCACCTCAGAATGACAGAAGCTTTCACCTCTCACCCAGGGGCAGCGTCCTTAGATGGGAGGAGGGTGGAGGCGATGGGCATAACTGGGGCCACCTGTCCTCAGGTCCGGGAGCTGGAAGCGGAGCTGGAAGATGAGCGCAAACAGCGGGCCCTCGCTGTGGCTTCCAAGAAGAAAATGGAAATAGATCTGAAGGACCTTGAAGCCCAAATTGAGGCAGCGAACAAAGCTCGGGATGAAGTGATCAAGCAGCTTCGCAAACTGCAGGTAAGTGCCACAGCGACCCCTCTGCCTTGTCCGTGATCTGGTCCTGCTGAGAGACTCACGGTCACACCCTCTGGGGATGCCAGAACCTATGACCTTGGCCACAGCCACCAGTGGGCTATGAAGACCATCTGCAGGGAGGGAGGTGTCTCCTGTGTCCCAGACCTCATGTCTGACAGGCACAGTGTCCTTGCTGCCACAGCCAGAGGCCTAAGCACACACCCCGCCCAGCCACCTCCAGGGCACCACCCAGCCACATGCCCGAGTGCCAAGGACTTCTCTCCCTCAGGAGTCTTTTCAGGGTCCATCTTCCGTCACAGCAACAGCAAGTGTTACTCTAAGAATTCACAATGATGGGAGCACACACGCTCACAGCTTACCAGGGAAGGGCTGAGGGTATCAACAGACACCTTAGAAGACTTCAGGCTAGCAACCAATTGCATGTACACCCATGCATACCACTTAAACATACACCTGGATGTATACTTGTGTGTGCACAAATATACATGTTTACATATACACATGCATACCACTCGTATACACGGGTGTATGCGTGCATGTACACACACGTATACCACACTCACGTGGTACATGCTTACATGTACTTTCATGTATGTGCCAACATACATACACACCTATATGCACAAACATACCCACCCACCCACCCACATGCTTTCTCTCAGATAATACAGATTTAAATTTCATTTTCAATATTTGGGTGACTTTTAAACTGCGGGCAAAATTGGAGTTGAAGAAACAGGAAGGGTCTATGTATCTTGCTTTTAATCTAATCACCATGTTAAACTTATTTGCTCGTACCAATAGCATTTTAATGAGTCATTAAAATGTTCTATATTATGGAATCCCATCACTTGCAGAGTTAGTTTTACTTCTTCCTTTTCAATATGTTGTTGTTATGTGTTGCTGAGGTGACTACGACGCCTACCAACCCTAGGAACAGTGGTTCTGAACGTTGGCCTGTCCTGAGCCAATCTAACCATCTTTGACATTCCTGACCCCACTGCCAGTCACTGTATTAATCCGTTTCATCCAGGGTCATCTTCTCCTTCTACTCTTCCAAGTATGATGTCCTTCTCCAAGGACTGGTCTATCCCTGGCAACATACTCAATACGTGAGACGGCACGTGCCTATCTATAGTCCCAGCTCTTAGAGGAGGCTGAGGCTGGAGGACCGCTTGAGTTTCCAATCTAGATTCTTTTATTTCTTTGTATTGATTATCCTGGCTGAACAAATGCTCCATCACAGTGTTAAATAGAAATGAAATCAAACATCTTTGTCTTTGGAGAAAACTTTACATCTTTCACCACTAAGTGTGATTGTTGCTGTGTGCTGTTGAGTCAGAACCAACTACAGCTGACCCTCCAGCAGGTTTTCAGAGACAGTTAAATGCCATGACAAGAGATTGCCCCATTCTTCTCCCGCAAGTATGATACTTAGCCATGGATTTTTTTCATGGATGCCCTTAATCAGTTTGGAGGCAGTCCCGCTATTCACAGATTAAACGTTTTGATCATGAAAGGTGTCAAATTATATTGCTGCTCTTTCTTCATATAATCCTGTGGGTTTTGTCCTTTGTTGATGATCACATATGTCATAGGGATCTAGTGCTGCTGTGACAGGAAAACCCCAGGGTGTGGCTTTAAGAAGCACGTGTGTTTGCTCACTGTTTGCAAGGATGCTTGGAAGTGTGAACTCAGGGAGACCTCTCTGGAGGAAGTCTGGCTGGCTCACTGTCACATAACAAGGACAACACATCCCCATATAGAATTCTAACCACAATACAGACGTTAAAACTCACAACACATATTTGGGGAGCATAAGTCATTCTGTAAATGAAGAATGAGAGAATATATATTCAGGAAGCTCAGCGAACACCATATAGATTCGACCCCAAAAGAAAAACATCAAGGCATATCATAGTTAAA